>NC_059109.1:126481142-126784059 GCF_020740685.1 Jaculus jaculus | reverse complement strand
TAGGAGGGGGAAAAGGAGTCCTGTTGGGCTTCACCTCCCAAACACTTCCTCCTCGCTACCTCGGGGCCAGTAAATGGAACTCCTGTTCCTGGTGTCAGTGTAACGGGACCCACGTTCTTGGTGTCCGTCTAGATGGCAGCTAAGATGAACTTTACAAAATGTCCATCCTCACTCATCCCTCCTGCTGAAGTTCCTTTCATACCTTTTTACACCGTGATAATAAAATTTTGTCAGGGAAAGCTAGAAGAAGCCATTCTGCTGCAGTTCAATGGGAGAAAGAGAAATCACCAGTGAAGATACTCAACAGTGGACACTGCAAGCCTTATATTTGGCCAGCCAGGCCAAATGAGCCAAAGGGTGCAATAGTGGCATGTCTGTCACGGTGGAAACCAACTGCCCTTTAATTGGACTGGAGGCCCACTTCATAGGAGGGAATACTTCTCTGATACTGAAAACTTAAAACAGGGGTAGTCATGAGCCCTAGGGGTATAACATCTGCTGCTGTCTGGCTAAACGTATATACTATGCTCATCAAACTGCTCAGTAAGCACTTCTCTTAATGTTCATACCGTTATAGTAATGCTACTCTCACTTTCAGCAGAGAATCTTCTCTTTTCAGATAGCAGTGACCTTGGGATGACTCAGAAGGCATCATGGTGCTGGAAAGAAGTGACAGGAGTGCTCAGCACTGCAATATCTCTATCACACCTTCCAAGGCTCAGGGTCTATGTGAAAGAGGTAGTGGAAAAAATGTAAGAGCCAAAGGAAGGGTAGGACTCCTTACAATGTGCTCCCCCAGACACAAAATGGCCTGGATATCCATGACCTCACAGTGCCTGACACTACCTACACAAGACCATCATCATAGGAGGAAAAGATGATGACATCAAAATAAAAGAGAGACTGATTGAGATGAGGAGGGGATATGATGGAGAATGTAGTTTCAAAGGGGAAAGTCGGGGGAGGGAGGGAATTACCATGGGATATTTTTTATAATCATGGAAGTTGTTAATAAAAATTTGAAAAGAAAAAAAAAATTGTCAGGCATGGTGGCAAGTAATTCCAGCACTCAGGAGACCAAGGCAGCATGATTGTGAGTTTGAGGCCAGCCTGGGCTCTGTGTAGGAAGTCTCTGTCTAAAAAACAATAACAAAATTTTGGTCCCTACCATGCCCCTGGGTCCATGTGGTCTCTTATTTTTTAAAAAAGTTTATTTACTTGCAAGCAGAGAGAAATAGAGTGAAGAGAGACAGAGAGAACGGGGGCCTCCAGCTGCTGTGAACAAACTCCAGAAACTTGCGCCACTTTGTGCATCTGGCTTTACATGGGTACTGGGGAATTGAACTCGCGTTGTTAGGCTTCGCAAGGCAAGCGCCTTAACCACTGAGCCAGATCTCTCCAGCCCCATGTGGTCTTTCTGGCTTGAAGCCACTTCTCTGCTCTCATTTCACGCACTCTCCTGAAACCTACAGATGTCCACACGTGTGGGTTCTGTGTGTCCAGCGCACTGGGGCACATCAGTAAGCAAGACAGATGAAAATTACCGGCTGGAGAAGCGGTTCTGTGATTCCTAGCATTTTTTGTGTAGCACAAGGAGCTGAGGAGGCCAGGGAGACTGCTCCAGTTCAATCCTTGGTATCCACGTGAACAGCTGGGCATGGAAATACATGTCTGTGACCCTGGTCCTGTGGGGATCAGGGAGACAAGCGTCACCCGGGCTCCGGAGAAAAAACAGTAAGCTACGAGACGCGTTAAGACTTCGGCTCACATAAGAACTGGCAGGAGAGCAGTCGAGGGGCCACCTGACATTCCCCTCCAGCCTTGGGAGGTCAGTGCACCCCACTGTCAGTGAGCACATGGGGCATCCCATGGGCAGGCGCATGCACACACACACATACACATGTGCACACACAGACACACACAGAAGACAAAAATTGGGCTGCAGAGATGGTTCAGTGGTTCAAGGCACTTGCTTGCAAAACCTGGGTTTGGTTCCTCCATGACTTACATGACAGCCATGTAAAGCCAGATGCTCAAAGTGGCACATGAGTCTGGGGTCTGTTTGCAGTGGCAAGAAGCCCTGACATGCCCATTCTCATTCATATTCTCTCTCCTCCTCCTTGCAAAGTAATAAAAGTATTTTTTTTAAGAAAGACAAAAATCAGCTGGGTGTGGTGGCACACACCTTTAATCCCAGCACTCGAGAGGCAGAGGTAGGAGGATTGCCATGAGTTTGAGGCCACCCTGAGATGACACAGTGATTTCCAGGTTGGTCTGAGCTAGAGTGAGACCCTACCTCGAAAAACAAAAAAAAAAAAAAAAAAAAAAAAAAGACAATAATTGCTGGGAAAGGTGGTGCACATAGACTCAGTGGGGAGAAATTTCATTATGGGGTCATTTAATTAATTGGCAGCCAGAGGGACGCCTGCGGTGGGGTTTCAGAGTCTCGGGTTTGCTTCTTGACTTGTTCCTAGGGTAGAGATGAAAAGGAGTGGCCTGAGCTCTGGAGACCGTGAGCCCCTTCTCCCTCTCCCTCTCCTTCCTCTTCTTTTCTTCCTGTCTTCCTCCTGCCCTCCCTCCCCCGTGTTCCTCAAATGTGCCCAGCGTCCCTGAGCGCCACACAAACGCCCACGAAGGACATGTATGCACTCTGTCCCCGGACAGCACTTGGGAGACAGAGGTAGGAAGATTGTCAAGAATTGAGGCCATCCTGCCACTGCATAATTCCAGGATTCCAGGTCCGGCTGGACTAGGGCAAGACCCTACCTCAAAAATAAAAAAAGACAAAAATTCAAATTCCCTTCCTTAGATAGCTGGTGTATTCTGGTGGAGGAGACAGAAAAGAAACACCCTACCAAATCCTAATCTTGCATCCCCTAACTTTGACATTACTGCAGTTACAAGACCTGGTACCATATCTTGTTAGTCAGTGTCTTGTTATTTGATTAATAAAGCAGGATTCACATTATAATGTTTCAACCTAATAAGTTCCAACATTACTGATATCCTATATAATCCTACTATATCTTTTACATTAAGCAACATTCTTCTGGGACTGGGGAGATTGCTCAGTGGTTAAAGGTGCTTGCTACAAGTGTCTGCCAGCCTGGGATCAATTCCCCAGACACACCCAGATAAAGCTGGATGGCCATTTCTTTGCTGGGGCAAGAGCATGATGGAACTTGGGAGGCAGAAGCAGGAGGATTAAGAGTTCAAGGCCAGGCTGGAGGGATGGCTTAACAGTTAAGGCATTTGCCTACAAGGCCAAAGGACCCAGATTTAATTCCCCAGGACCCACGTTAGCCAGATGCACAAGAGGGCGCATGCGTCTGGAGTTCGTTTGCAGTGGCTGGAGGTCCTGGCACGCCCATTCTCTCCCTGTCTGTCTGTCAAATAAATAAATAAAAACAAAATATTTTTAAAAAAAGAGTTCAAGGCCAACCTGAGCCATGTAAGATTCTGTTACAAAATAAAATAAAATAGATAAAACATTATTGTAACAGCTGAGCATGGTGGCACATGCTTTAATGCCAGCACTCAGGGAGGCAGAGGTAAGGAGGATTGCCATGTATTCAAGGCCACCCTGAGACTACATAGTAAATTCCAGGTCAGCCTGGGCTAGCCTGAGACCAAAAAAAATCTACAAAGAGATCTGGTTAGCTTCACTGGCCTGCTGAAGGGATCCAGGCTCACGATAGAGAAACGGAATCTACAGGGAGGCGCTGTGATATCCGGCTTCTGGTCCTGGCCCAGGCTCTCCGCTTCCTGCCGAGCCATGTCAAGTGTCTCCACCTGGCTTGAGTCACCCTAAACTCGGCCATGCCTTCCTGCCGCTGTGTACTGAAACTCTTCTGGAACTGTGAGCCAAATCCAAACTTTTCTTTGTTATTTCTGTCAAGTGTTTTGTCACAGCAATAGCAAAAGTAACTAATACACCTTCAACCACACACACCCCATAAAAGCTCTGCGTGTTTCTCTCTTTAAGAAATTCTGGGGCTGGAGAGATGGCTTAGCGGTTAAGCGCTTGCCTGTGAAGCCTAAGGACCCCGGTTCGAGGCTCGGTTCCCCAGGTCCCACATTAGCCAGATGCACAAGGGGGCGCACGCGTCTGGAGTTCGTTTGCAGTGGCTGGAAGCCCTGGCGCGCCCATTCTCTCTCTCTCCCTCTACCTGTCTTTCTCTCCGTGTCTGTTGCTCTCAAATAAATAAATAATTTAAAAAAAAAAAAAAAGAAAGAAATTCTGGCCTGGCCAAAGACTCACAGCTTGGGAGGGAAGGAAGGATAACCCTGGACTTATCTGGAGACAGATTTCCTGATCTACCTTTCCAGAGAGAAGAACCAACTCTCCTTCCTTTCTATACACAATACTATTTAGGGGCTGGAGAGATTGATCAGTGGTTGAGGTGCTTGCCTGCAAAGCCTAACAACCCAAGTTTGATTCCCCAGTACTCACATAAAGCTAGATGCACAAAGTGGCACATGCATCTAGAGTTCATTTGTAGTGACTGGAAGCCATGGCAGGCCATTTTCTCTCTCTCCCCATCTCCCCTTGAAAATAAAATTTAAAAAGTATTTTTAAAGTGCTGGAGAGATGGCTTAGCAGTTAAGGCACTTGCCTGCGAAGCCTAAGGACCCAGATTCAATTCTACAGGACCCACGTGGAGCCAGATGCACAAGGTGGTACAGGCATCTAGAGTTTGTTTGCAGTGGCTGGAGGCCCTGATGCACCCCTTCTCTCTGTTTCTGTGCATGTGTATCTCTCTCTCCAATCAGTAAGTAAATAAATAAATCAAAATAATTTTTTAACAAAAATAAAATACTTATTTATTTATTTTGGGGTTTTCAAGGTAGGGTCTCACTCTAGCCCAGGCTGACCTGGAATTCACTATGTAGTCCCAGGGTGGCCTTGAACTCATGGCGATACTCCTACCTCTGCCTCCCAAGTGCTGGCATTAAAGGCGTGCGCCACCATGCCCGGCTTTGAAAATGATATTTATAAGAAGAAATGATCCCAGGGTCTGTAGCCCAAAAGAGACAATAGTTCTCAAGTTTCATTCCCCTGGGAGCTGCAACATTTCAGGGCAGTGTAAGTTTCCTTTTTCAATGCCTGAGCTCAGCTGCTTATCGGTTCTCAGTTGCTCAGTAAAAATGTTGTCCCCCCCCCCCGCCCCCCGAGTCTTGTGGTTTATGTTAGCTGCTTTTTAAAAGAAGTAACAATTGATTGTTTCTTCCTTTTCCTAAATAAGCATTTACTTTCACACCCTCTTTTCGCATTCTGGCTTGACAGCCAACTAGATCCACCCATCTCACCCTTGGCCACTGCCACGGGTTAAGCAGGTCATCCCTGGAGATGTCTCCCCCCTCCAGCCAGGCCCTTTCCCAGCCTTTCCCCGTTTCCTGGGAGCTGAGTGCCGAGCTCAGGTGGGGAAGGTGCAGAGTTGATGAGGTCCCAAGCCTGGCTGACGAGAGCAATGAATTATTAAACATAGACTCAGTGGGGAGAAATTTCATTATGGGGTCATTTAATTAATTGGCAGCCAGAGGGACGCCTGCGGTGGGGTTTCAGAGTCTCTGGTTTGCTTCTTGACTTGTTCCTAGGGTAGAGATGGAAAGGAGTGGCCTGAGCTCTGGAGACCATGAGCCCCTCTTCCCTCTCCCTCTCCTTCCTCTTCTGCTCCTGTCTTCCTCCTGCCCTCCCTCCCCCATGTTTCTCAAATGTGCCCAGCGTCCCTGAGCGCCACCCAAACGCCCACGAAGGGCATGTATGTACTCTGTCCCCGGACAGCACGGTTCTCCCCAGGTGGCCTTAAGGGTCTTAGTGCCTTGTTTCTTATTTTGTACTTTCTTTTAAAAACAAACAAAAAACAAAACTTTTTTTTAAATTATTTTTTTGAGGTAGGGTCTCACTCTAGCCCAGGCTGACCTAGAATTCACTATGGAGTCTCAGGGTGGCCTCGAACTCACGGCAATCCTCCTACCTCTGCCTCCCGAGTGCTGGGATTAAAGGCGTGCGCCACCACGCCTGGCTTAAAACAAACCTTTTTATTTATTGAGAAAGAGAGAGAATCTGAATGGGAGCCCTGGGTCCCTTGCCCCTGGAAACAAATGCCAGGTATAGACACCACACTGTGCATCTGGCTTTATGTGGGTACCGGGGGATTAAACCGGGGTGGATGGGCTTTGCAAACAAGTGCTTTTCACGGCTGAGCCCTCTCTCCTGCCCCTGTTCTAAACGGTCAAACAAGACTCACTCATTATGAGAAACACACTCCTGCCCTATGTCCCTGGCGCTTTGCTTGGTTCTGGCCCTAGATGGTTTCCAGCCTGCATATCCACAGGCAGATCCGGTTTGAACGATGTACGCACCTCTCTGTGTGACTAGGGGAGCAGGAGAGCCCCCTCTATCCTTGTCCATGGACTAACTCAAGAACAATTTATCAGGAATGGAGAAATAACTCAATTGGTAGTGTTTGCCTAGAAAACTTGAGGACCCAAGTTTGATTCTCGGTACCCATGGAAAATGCCAGGCATGGTGGCATCTGCCCAGCGGTGGATGTTGTTCCTGGGGATGATACTCGAGATTGTCTTCAGGCCTCCACACGCACGTACACACGTGCATAAAAATGCACAATTGAGCCAGGCGTGGTGGCGCACGCCTTTAATCCCAGCACTCGGGAGGCAGAGGTAGGAGGATCACCATGAGTTCGAGGCCACCCTGAGACTCCATAGTGAATTCCAGGTCAGCCTCAGCTACAGTGAGACTATACCTCAAAAAACAAACAAACAAACAAACAAAAAAACAAGGGCAATTGATTGAGTACCTATACTGTGCTAGGTACCATTGTAGATGCTGGGAAAATAGTATCTAACAACTCATAAATGATACCTTAGGACAGAACATTCTAGCAAGAAGAGAGAGGCCGTAATCAAGTAAAGAAATAAACGTAAGAAAGAGGAAAAGGTCAGCAGAAGCAGAACCTGGCGGTGCCGTTGCCGCTGACTGGGTGGCTGGCTACTCAGGTGACTGGCTGCTCAGTCCCGGAGGGTCGTGGGAGGTGGTGGTCCAGTTAAGAAATGAGTGACAAGAGGCAGGACATTGTGAGGTCTGAGGACAAAGCGGAAGAGAAAAGAAGCGGCCTTGCACAGTTGTGGGGTGGGGCTAAGCTTGGCCCATCAGGGACCTGACAGAGCCCCTGGGACTGGAGTGCACGTGGTGACGGAGGGACAGTGTGGGAGATGAGGTTAGTAAGGTCAGGAATCAAGCCATTCCGCGCCCAGGGGCCCTTGTCAGGAATGCATGATTACCCATCAGCAGATTTCCAGTAGGATGGGAATTTGATCTAGTTTCTTTTTTCAAAGATCTCCAGGCTACCATATGGCAGCAGAGAAGGCTGTGAGAGCAGGGAAAAAAAAAAAAAAAAAAAAGCCACCAGGCCAGGGCAACAGCCACAGCCTAGGGTTGATGATGGCGCAGACCAGAAAGGTCCTGCAAAGCAGCGGGTGGGGCTATCATCTCTCCAGGGCAGAGAGGACGGACGTGCCGATGCGTCAGGTGGAGGGGGGGGAGGAGAGCAGAGGCAAGAACCCAGGGTCACTGTGTGCACGGGGGCCCGGGACAGGGTTGGATGCTGCCGGCCTCACCAGGATCTGATGTGGCCGGGGGGAGGGGGCTGGATTCAGAAGGCAGCTTGGCAAGGTTCTGCTCCGGGTTAGATGGCTGTCTGCAGTTTTGTAAGCCTTTTTGTACATAGATGTCTCCACCTGGCTTGTCCCTGACAGAGGCTTAAGAGTGTTGGAGGCTGCGCCCAGAATTTCCCCCAGTGCCTTGAAATAATGTGCTGAGTTGCTTCTTGAGCCAAAACTGACACGGTCAGGTGCATGGCTGCTGTAAATCCAGAGAGGACATTCAAAGTGACAGGCATAACCAAGACTCAAACGCCCTCATTTCTAACCAGATACATTACGGGATCAGTTTCTCATCTCTGTCCTAGACATGCCATAGCTGTGGGTCATGTGTGGACTGCTCAGGCTATAGGGATCCTGTCTGCTGTCCTAGGTCAGTCCCACAAATGAACTTGAATTTGTTTGTAACAGGGTCTCCTATCGCCCAGCCTGGCCTCAAACTACATAGCAGCAAGGATGCCCTTGAACTCCTGATCCTCATGCCTGAGTGCTGGGATTACAGGTTCAGGCCACTCAACCCTTCATGAGCTTGGATGTTTGAACTGCTCCAAGCAACTCAGATCTGCTCAAGAGATTTCAGGCAGTTAAGGAGGGAAGGGATGGGTCTGTCAAAGGGACCCGGGAGGGGAGTGCAATAGAGATGAATCCACAGGCAACCTGAGGAAGAAAGGGTTTATGGTGGCTGGCAGTTTGAGGGGACAGGCCACCATGGTGGCAGGAGCTTCCAGCAGCTGGTCACACTGCATCCACAGGAAGAAGGCAGAGAGGTGGATGCTTGGGTGCTGGGCTCACTTTTTCCTTTTTATGCAGTCCAGAACGCCCAATCCATGGTGTGGGGCCACTTCCAGTTGTGAATATTCCCACCTCAATTAACCTAATCTAGAAACTCCCTTGACATATCTAGGAAATTTGTTTCCATGGTAACTTTCAACCCCATCAGGATTAACCATCACACTGCTCGACAGCCATTGCCATGTCTTGGTTTGACTGTTGTCCGAAGGTACTGGATCCAGCCTTCCCCGCCCCCTAACACCCCATGAGTCAGTTGATCTAAGCTGATCACAACAACTCAGTTGCCCTTGGACAGTGATTGGGCTGAAGTTGAATATGTGATCCAATGTGCATCACTGGGCATAAACCCAAAGATACTGTTATAATAGGAAAAGAGGAGAGAGAGGGTGGTTTGTTTCTGTTTGGAATGAGGAGTGCAGAATGTAATGTTTGGTACCCTGGCAACTACAACATCGCAAGGAGGAGTGAACTCCAAGAGATTAGGAGGTTTCAACCTAGAGTCCCAACATTGCCAAACTGCTGAACTAACTCTGAAACCATTTCCAGGGATCCTCAGCCTCGGCACTGTGGGCCTTTTGGACCAGACCATTCCTTGTCCTGAGGCACTGTAGAATGGTTAGCAGTGGATTGGAGAGATGGCCCAGTGGTTCAAAGTGCTTGCTTGCAAAGCTTGAAGGCCCAGGTTTTGTTCCCCAGTGCCCACATAAAGCTGGATGTACAAAGGTGTTTGAAGTGCCAAGAGGCCCTGACATTCCTACTCTCTCCTTCCCCTTGCAAACAAATAAATAAAAATATTTAAAAGTTTATTTAATTTTATTTATTTATTTATTTGAGAGAATGGATGCACCAGTGATGCTTCCAGCCACCTGGGTCCTTAGGCTTCACAGGCAAGTGCCTTAACCACTAAGCCATCTCTCCAGCCCTGAAACGTTATTTTCAAGAAGATTGGTGGGAAAGATGGCTTAGCAGTTAAGGTGCTTGCCTGCAAAGCCAAAAGATCCCAGTTCAATTCTCCAGGACCCACATAAGCCAGATGCACAAGGGGGTGTATGCATCTGGAGTTCGTTTGTAGTGGCTGGATGCCCTGGCATGCCCATTCTTTATCTCTTTCTCAATCTCCCTCTCTCCCTCCCTCTTTCTCTCTCTCAAATAAAAAAATTATATATTTTTTTTAAAAAGACCCTTCAAAAAGAATGTTGGAATGGAGGGATCATTCAGGGTTAAGGCATCTGCCTTCAAAGCCTAATGACCTGGGTTTGCCTCCCTAGTGCCCACATAAAACCAGATGCACAAAGTGACACATGTATTTGGAGTTCATTTGAAGAGGCTAGACGCTCTAATGTGTCCATTCTCATTCTCTGTCTGTCCTTCTCTCTGTCTCTCTTCTTGAAAATAAATAAATAACAGTATTTTTTTTTAAAAAAAGAATGTTTAGGGCTGGAGAGATGGCTTAGCAATTAAGGCACTAGCCTACAAAGCCAAAGGATCCAGGTTGGACTCTCCAAGACCCACGTAAGCTAGATGCACACGGTGGTGCACATGTCTGGAGTTCGTTTGCAGCGGTTGGAGGCCCTGGCGCACCCATTCTCTCTCTCTCTCTCTCTCTCTCTCAAATAAATAAATAAATAAATAAATTTTTAAAAGAATGTTTAGCAGTATTCCTAGTCTCTACCTTCTAGGTGCGAATAGCATCCACATCCCAGTCCTGACAATGGCCAAATGTCAGCTGTCTCTTGGTGGGCAACATCAGTTCAGTTGGGAACGGTTGCTCTATACTTTATGCTACATGATGTAGTTATGTCTTCAGAGCTTAAGATATTGGATGTTGGGACTCTGGGTCTTCCAGCCAAACATGCCCCCTAGTCATGCGGAGGTTGGCGTGATCTTGAGCTGCGCTTACTTCAGTGAGCAAGCAGGCAGTGGCCCTTCAAGTAGCCAAAGAGGAAGGACATGAGGTCATCGGTGTCAAAGGGTCATGAGGAACATGAGTGAGTAAATGCATAGGGAAATAACCTTGGGAGCTTCAAATGCTGGAGGAGGGACGCTGGGGCAGCTGTGCCCAGCCCCTGCAGAGAGAAGACAGCCTGGCCTGGTGTAGAGGAGGTGCATGTCAGAGAAGCTGCAACCCTTTGGAGGTTAGAGGCAGAGAAAGGCTGCCAGACTGAGTGAGGAAAAGGGGGAGTCCCCAGCTGCCTTGTCCACCAGGGTCTTGGATGCTCTCATCATCAGGAGATCACATGTAACTGCCCCAGGGGCTACAAACCCGGTGTGGGAGGCTGGGGAAATGGCTTAGCAGGTGATTGCTACACGGGGCCTCGGATCGCCCGAGTTCCAGCCCCAGCGTTCACATAAAAGGCTGGGTATGGGCTGGAGAGATGACTTAGTGGTTAAGCACTTGCCTGTGAAGCCTAAGGACCCCGGTTCGAGGCCCGGTTCCCCAGGTCCCATGTTAGCCAGATGCACAAGGGGGAGCACACGTCTGGAGTTCGTTTGCAGAGGTGGGAAGCCCTGGAGCGCCCATTCTCTCTCTCTCCCTCTATCTGTCTTTCTCTCTGTGTCGCTCTCAAATAAATAAATAAATATTTTTTTTTAAAAAAAAAAGGCTGGGTAGCCTTGCATGCCTGTACCCCTGGTTTGGTTGTAGAAAGCACAGAGAGGAGACTCTCTGGTTCTTGCCAGTGCTGGTCTGACCAAGAACAGCAACTGTGTCTCAAGGACATGACGGGAGGAAGGAACAGAAAGACGTCAGACGTTCTTCTCTAGCCTCCGTGCACATGCACATAGGGCAGGCCCTTCTGCACACACACACGCGTGCATGCATACAATCACACACCCCACCACACAGACTACACTCACACATGCAAAAATAAATAAATAACTGGTTGGGAAAGAGCTTAGAGCCAAGCAGGATACGTGGGGTGGGGTGACTGTCTCCTCTTATGTTCCCCCACACCACCACCAGCCAAGCCTCCTCTGACAGGTTTCTGGCAGGGAACGTGCCTCCTCGAGGGGTCTCTGGAGGCCACTAGAAGGACCCTCTCTGCTCTCAAGGGCAGTGGTAATGAGAAAGGGTTACTTGCTGAATGAGGCAGGGTTTGGGGGAAAGAGCCTAACTCCTGTGCCTGGACTCTGGCATGCGCCCTTGGAGCTGTGTGTGTTCATACGTGGTGTGTGTGCCAGTGGACGTGCCCTTGAGTACGTCACATGTGCACACTGGAGGTCAACATAGATAATTTCCTCAATCATTCTGTGAAAACAGGGTTTCTCACTGAACCTGGAGCCCAAAGATTCAGTGACAGTAGGTAGCCAGCAAGCCCCAAGGATCTTCCCGTCTCTGCTTCCCCAGTCTCTCCCTTCCTCGTGTAAGCTTTGGTGTGGGCTCTGGGGATGTGAACTCAGATCCTCGTACTTCCCCAGCAAGCACTCTACCCACTGAGCCGTCTCCCCAGCCCCAGCACTTTTGGATTCTGAGTGTTCTTAACAGGAACACCTAGGAACCCAAGACTGTTGCCTGGGATAGAGGCGCATGGACTCCTGCCAAAACCTCATCCCTTTATGGAGTGGGTCACCATGGAGCTGGCAAGCGGCAGGAGAAGGACAGCGCTCCTGGAACACAGTGAGGGTTTGCAGCTAGGGTGGACCTGAAGCTGTAAGAGTAAGCATGGGGTCTAAACTGACTTGAACAAAAAGGGAGTTAGTAAGACTTTTTTTACATGCATTTTTTTTCTTTTCAATATTTTTTTATTAACAACTTCCATGATTATAAAAAATATTCCATGGGGCTGGAGAGATGGCTTAGTGGTTAAGCGCTTGCCTGTGAAGCCTAAGGACCCCAGTTCAAGGCTTGATTCCCCAGGACCCACATTAGCCAGATGCACACGGGGGAACATGTGTCTGGGGTTTGTTTGCAGTGGCTGGAGGCCCTGGCATGCCTATTCTCTCTCTCTCTCTCTCTATCTACCTCTTTCTCTGTCTGTCACTTTTAAATAAATAAATAAAAATTTAAAAAAATATCTATATATCCCATGGTAATTCCCTCTTTCCCCCCACTTTCCCTTTGAAACTCCACTCTCCATCATATCCCCTCCCCATTTCAATCAGTCTCTCTTTTATTTTGATGTTGTGATCTTTTCCTCCTATTATGATGGTCTTGTGTAGGTAGTGTCAGCCACTATGAGGTCATGGATATCCAGGCCATTTTGTGTCTGGGGGAGCACGTTGTAAGGAGTTCTACCCTTTTGGCTCTTACATTCTTTCCTCTACCTCTTCCACATTAGACCCTAAACCTTGGAAGGTGTGACCCAGCTATAGCACTCGTAGGCATATGTCTGAAGGAATCATCTCATTTCCTTAGAAGTACATGCTCAACCATGTTTATTGCTGCTCAATTTATAATAGCTGGGAAATGGAACCAGCCTAGATGTCCCTCAACTGATGAGTGGATAATGAAGATGTGGCACATTTATACAATGGAGTTCTACTCAGCAGTAAAGAAAAATGAAGTTATGAAATTTGCAGAAAAATGGATGGACCTGGAAAGGATTATACTAAGTGAGGTAACTCAGGCTCAGAAAGCCAAGTGCCACATGTTCTCTCTCATATGTGGATCCTAGCTACAGATGATTGAGCTTCTGCGTGAGAATGAAAATACTTAGTAGCAGAGGCCAGTAAGTTAAAAATGAGACATAAAGGGAAGAGAAAGGAAGGGAGGAGGGTACTTAATAGGTTGATATTGTATATATGTAAGTACAATGATTGAGATAGGGAGGTAACATGATGGAGAATGGAATTTCAAAGGGGAAAGTATTGGGTGGGGAGGGAATTACCATGGGATACTTTTTTATAATCATGGAAAATGCTAATAAAAATTTTTTAAAAGTAAATAAATAAATTAATTAATAATCTGTTTTAACTATTAGGCCAGGAGTGTGACCTGGCTTCGGGCACGGCTCATTGCAGGCAGTAAAAGGATGGCACAGCTCTATGTTAACCCCCTGATGTGTCCTCAGTGGCTGTGTTCCTTTGAGATGTCAAGATGACTGACGACCTTCAGCCTGATGCCCTCATAGCACCAGGGGCATAGAAATCAGTGCCTGTGATAGTTGCCCAAGTAGCCTCACTGGGATGGGCCTGTTGGGTAAGACTGAAGTCATGTGACTCCCCTGTGACCAAAGAACCCGATTGGCTGGGGACAGAGAGCGGGGGTGGGGGGCGAAGGAGGGTTTCCTGGCAGCATGGCCTGTTGGGAACAGGCTGTGTGATTAGCACAGGGGACGCTCACCCACCTTGCACCTTGTCCCTTCATCCTGACATGCACAGATGACTCCATCAGGCCACTGTGTTAAAGGACCTCTGCAGGTGTGAAGCCAGCACAGAGGAAAACCCCTGAGGGACACTCAGGGGACCAACACTGAGGACAGTTTAAGGCTTAGGTCAGCCCAGTCTAAAGAGAGTCTGACTTTTGGATCTTGCAGCTGTGTGTCTAGGGTTGTGTGTGTCACTTGTAACCATGAAGAGACCATTAATGGGATGGAGAGATGGCTTAGCAGTTAGGGCACATGACTGTGAAGCCTAAGGACCCTGGTTTGATTCTCTAGGTCCCACATAAGCCAGATGCACATGGTGGCGCATGTGTCTGGAGTTCGTTTGCAGTGGCTAGAGACCCTGGCATGCCCATTCTCACTCTCCCTCTCTCTGTCTCTAAATAAATAAATAAATAAATAAATAAATAAATTTAAAAAAAGACCATTAATGCCAGGTCATGACCACAAGTTAGTTAAGGAGCATGAAAACGATGACCCTACCTCCTTCCACCCAGACCTTCTGGAATAGTTTCCTTCCAAACATTACCACAGAATTTCTTGGGATCTGGAGAACCTTGTTGGACCAGCGACTTTTTTTTTCTAGTTAGTAGCTTAGTCTACCCATCCCTCCTCCTTGTCCGGCCTGTCATCCCCAGGAAAGGAGGGCTGGGAGTGCTGGAGGGTGGCAGGTGACTGTAACAGAAACTCAGACAAGGTGGCATGGGAGGTGAGCCAAAAAAGGTGAGGGGGGCACCCTGTGGGTGTCCACAGGAGCAGTGTTCTGAGAACAGTAGAGTGTAGCAAACGCAGTGGTCGGGAGGCAGGTAGGAGCACAGGACAGGTGGCCTGACTGTCCCTGTGACATCGGTGTTCCTGAAGGTAAAATCGTGTTACCTGCCCTGACGTACCTGAAGGTAACATGAGGAGTGCCAGGGAGCCTGGTGTTAGCGGGAGAGAGAGAATGAGGAGGAGGGAAGCATGAGCCGAGGTTATAGACAGGAAGGGGGGACAGGCTGGTAGGAACTCAGGACCCACTAGAAAGGTTTGGGGTGTTGCTATCATTGGTCCCATGATGCTCAGAACCGTGCCTTCTGGGTAACACCTTTATGCACTTGCAACCCCGAAGCTCCCTTTAATGGCCAACACTCACACGAGACCCACGTGAGCACACAATCAGATCTGCCCATGTCTTCACAGTTACACACTGGCATCCACAGCTTTGCCTGAGCACACAAGCTGATTCACACCCCATGTTCTGCCTGATGTGCACTCACACAATCACTCACACACTCACAAACACTCACAGGCACACTCACGAGTGTCGGGCAGTGCATACGTCATACATAGTTTCGCAGATAGTCCCTTGCCTGGCCCTCCGACGCGCACGCAAACTCATACACTTTTGCAAGCATCTTTGCACATGGACACAATCAATCCCATCTCAGCCCTGTGTGCACGCGTACGTGTGTGTGCCCGTGTGTGTGCATGCGCTAGTGCACAGCTCCCTTCCTTCGCATTCTTCCACCGTGGAGTGTGGACAGATATTTGACAGAGGCCTGCTGGAGGATGGGGCATAAGTTCTGAGAAAACAGGGGAGAGCCTGCTGAATCAGGGAGGGCAGGCTCTCTGGGGATCCTTCCAGAAGAACAGCAGAGAGCCCTGGCTGCTTCACTGTGGGCAGCGGGCTCAGGGGGGATTAGGGGATCAGCCAGAATCTCATCCGCTGTCTCCTGAATCCCACAGTTTATTCTTCCCTTTCCCTCCTGCCAGGTTCTGAAGACTGACAGCCACAGCTGCTGACAGCCACCCCCCCCCCAACATACACAGAGCTCCCCAGGACCTTAAGTGGGAGGAGACCAGGATTCTGCCAATTCTGATTTACTAGGAGGGTGATGAATGTCCCCCAAGTTCATGTCCACCTGGAACTTAGAATATGGCCTTTCTTGGGCCTAGTCACCTACGGCTCATGAGGTGAGGATATCCTGGAGTTATAGGTCATAAGCCAGTGACGAAAACCTGTATCAGGAGAAAGAGAGGAACACAGAAGACCAGCAGGATCCCTAAGATGTGGCAAGGAGTTGCTTGTCCCCAAGCCTTTGCAGAGCACAGCCCTGATGGCTTCTTGATTTCTTTCTGCTTTTGGCCTTGAGAACAGTGAGCAGGTACATTCCTATCGGTTTATGCCACCTCTTGTGGAGATCTATAGACCTGTAGGGGTGACAAGACTGAGCTCCCCCGTGACTCAGAAAATGCCTGGTGTGATGGTCAGTGGGAGAAGGAAGAGAAGCGAGAGGACAGGGACAGGAGGAGGCAGGGGGCCAGGGAGACACCTCCAGATCACAGCTGGACGAAGCTCAGACCTACAGGACAAGGAAGCCAGATGCTCCAGGTGGGGAACCAGCAACGGAAGCCTGGGACGGGGCCGCTTTAGTCCTGGTGGGACCGCTGGCTCCCTGGGGAATTTGAGGGAAGGGTGATCATGAATAGGGATCTTCCATGAATGAACCACGATCCCTTCCACAGAGCCACTTCTGGGCCTGCCTTTCCAACTCCACCTTGGGCTTCTGCTGCACTCTGAGATCGCTACCCCGCCAAGCCCCCCATCCTAAGACCTCCACTGACCTGCTGCTCCTCCGGAGCCCCTGTGAAGTGCCGGCTTGCTGGCATTTCTCTTGGTGGGCTCTGTGGAAGGGGGACGTGGAAATGAGCAGAGTGTGATATAGCTGAGTGGAGGTGGGTCCCCGAACTTTCCAACTGGGAAATCAGGGTCTCTTTGGTTTGCAGGCTCACCGCATGGCCCTTTCAGGACCTGCCTCCCCTCCTCAAGGCACTAAGAACAGAGACCCTGGGACATCTGGAGCCCATTAGGACCACTTCAGTCCTTCACAGCGACGTTTTGACGGCAATCGTGGTGAAGGTTTTGTGCATTAGTGGTGTTTATTTTCCAATAAAGACTCAAGTGACGATTGCTGTCCAGGCTTCTCTGAGGGAGGAGGGAAAGGAGGGAAGGGAGGCAAGAACCCAGCTCCACCAACCAGTCAGGACAGTAGAAGCTCCCTGACATGCCAAGGTCAGTCCCAACCTTGTCATGACATTTGACCTAAAGAAAAATGTCATTTTCCTGATGGTTCTATAGCAATGACTGTTTTATGAGACAGAGAGAGAGAATTGGCACACTAGGGCCTGCAGACACTATAATTGAACTCTAGGTGTGTGTGCCCCCTTGTGCACATGTGTGACCTTGCATGTTCACGTCACTTTGTGCGTCTGGCTTACATGGGATCTGGAGAGTCAAACATGGGTCCTTAGGCTTCACAGGCAAGTGCCTTAACCATTAAGCAATCTCTCCAGCCCAGCAATGACTTTTATAACTGCATCCCACATTCACTGTGTCAGGTGGGATCTAACCATCCCTTTGTCTGAAGAGAGATGAGAGACATGGAGTGTGTTAGAGAAGAAATGAATGGTATTGCTGACTTTCATTTTTCAAAAGCTTATTCTGAAGCCAGGCATTGTGGCACATTCCTTTAATGCCAGCACTTGGAAGGCCAAGGTAGAAGGATCATCATGAGTTCAAGGCCAGCCTGAGAATACATAGTACATTCCAGGTCAGCCTGAGCTACAACTGAGGCCCTATACCTTGAAACTCCTCTCCCCCAAAAGAGTTCTATTTAAAATTAAAAAGCTTATTCTGGCTGCCCACCGCCAAAGGCTTCGGGTGAGGTAGAGAGGAGGTCGGGATTGGAACAAGCAGCTGGAAGAATGATCCGGGAAGGGGGGGGGGGTTCATGGGTTGATTGTGAAGATGAGCTCAGGGGTTGAAGCCTTCATCTCCAGGTGGTGGTACTATTGAGAGGTGATTGGGAGGAAGTGGGTCCCTGGGGGTATGCCCTGCAAAAATGCACCTTGTTCTCTCTATCTATTTGTCTGTATCTCCTTCTGTCATTCCTTCTCCCTCGCTCTTCTGTCTCCAAGCCGCCATGAAGTGAGCCATATTGCTCAGCCACAACCTCCCACGATGCCTCTCTGCCCCCACCGACCGCCTCCTCCCGCCACCCAACAAATTCATAAACAATGGAGCCAGCCAACCAGGGGCTGAACCCTCTGCTTTCCTCCTATCAAATAGTTGACTCTGACACTTGTCTGAGTGGTGAGAAAGTGACATAAGGGACCATGATTGCTTGGAGTAGGGTGATGACGGGGGGGGGGGGCGATGGTTAAGTAATCAGTGCTTGTCTGTGCCTGGAGATAGGAGGAACAGGGATTGGTGGAGCAGATGCCGCTGGGCTCAGAAGAACAAGTGGTCCTATGCACAGAGGGATGGTCCAAGCAGGAGCAGCCAGACTTCACAAGAGTCCTCACCCCCCCCCCCACTGGGACATGCGTGATGGTAGACTGTCTATGAGCGAGGGTGACAAGAATCCTTCATGGGCCCCGGATGGGTCTGCAGATGCTCTGAGGAGAGAAACAGGCATACCTTCCCATCACAGCCACTGCGGAACAGTGACCAAGGGTCACAGCAGGCAGACAGGCCCCCGAGAGCACCCTTCACTCGATGCCTTCCAAGCTTGTACTCCATGGAAACTCTCAAACTTACAATCTACTCAGGGAAACTAGGGGCCCCTCAGCTCAGTGAAATTAAGGTTTCGTGGCTCTGCAAAAGTGGCGATTCAAGTTAAATTGACTTAAACAGAACTCCAGAGTCACATGTCCTCCACATGCCTGTCTGTGGACTGTCCTAGGCAAAATTTCCAGCTCTGTAAACTGCATGTTGCAGCCAATGCTCTTTTGCAGGGTGTGACGATGACCCTTCATTGCCAAACTGGTGGATTATGAATCACCTAGGAGGCATACTTCTGGGTATGCCTTTGAGGGCGTTTCCAGAAAGGCCAAACTGAAGAGGGATGACCCATCCTGAACACGGGAGGCATCGTCCCATGGGCTGGGAGTCCCACGCTGAATAAAGAGGCGAAAGCAAGCTGATCACCAGCATTCATCACTCTCTCCTGTCTGCAGTCTCCACGTGCCCAGCCGCCTCCTGCTCCTCCTGCTGCCACAGTAGACGGCACCCTCAAACTGTGAGCCAAAGTAAGCCCTTCCTTCCTCCCTTAGGTTGCTTTTGCCAGGCGTTTTGACACAGCAAGGAGGAAAGTAACTAACCCACAGGGATTGGCAAGCTTTGGCTGCAAACAGACACTGAGTGGAATACTGTGGTTCTTGGCCTCGCCAGTACGGCCCTGGGGTTCTTTAGCTCAATTTGTGGCAGACCTCAAGAGGAGAAAGGCAGTAGGGTCCAAGTGAGACTTACTTTCATGGGGTTCAAGCTCGCGCATGGGAGACAAAGCATGGGTCAGAGATCCTGGAGCCCCTCTTTGAGGAGGAGGCAGGGCGTACCACCTAGGAGAAGCAGTGGGTTGCTGTAGGACAGTCAGCTGTTGCACCCCGGCTCAGGATTCCCTCCCACAGCTTGTGCTGTTTGCTCTCAGCACTGTGGTTGTGTTTGATGTGATGTGGTGATCCGCTTATGCCTATTAGGTCCCTGTGTCCTTAGTTTTGCGAGAGATGGTGGAGGAACTCACTACTGCCTCACCGGGCAGGTGACAGATCACTCTAGTTCAGGCCTATCTCTCATGCGGTAGGGCGGGAGTTCTGGAAAGCTTACAGAAGGAGATGGCAGCTCCTGAATGTGGTCTTGCTCACAGTTTTGTTTTTTTTTTTTTAAATTTAGGGAGAGCAAGCGTGAGAGAGATAATTGACTCACCAAGGCCTCGGCCACTGCAATTGAACTCCAGATGCTTGTGCCACCTAGCGGGCATGTGAGACCTTGTGCTGGCCTCACCTATGTGCATCTGGCTAGCG
The DNA here is from genome assembly GCF_020740685.1 of Jaculus jaculus. Taxonomy (NCBI): domain Eukaryota; kingdom Metazoa; phylum Chordata; class Mammalia; order Rodentia; family Dipodidae; genus Jaculus; species Jaculus jaculus. The sequence continues at coordinate 126,764,422 of NC_059109.1, read as the reverse complement.
TGGGGTCAGGAGAGTTGAACGTGGGGCCTTAGGCTTCACAGGCCAGCGCCTTAACCACTAAGCCATCTCTCCAGCCTGGAAATCGGTTTTGAAAGCACCTTGCACAAGGTAGGAAAGTTTAGTGGGGATCAGGGCCCTCCTCCTTCTCTATTGCATCTACTCAACCTGACTGCCACAGCACAAAAGAAGCCACAGGTGACCAGAGATAAGCAGACAGGGCTGTGTTTCAATAAAACTTTATTTGTAAAAAAAAAAGTTGTGAATGGTCACCACGTGTCTGGGCCTGAGATATGGTATCCACAGGATGTGACATGGGATCAATGGATACCCACTGATTTAATGATTGATTCAAGTCAGGTATGGTGTTGTGTACCTTCAATCCCAGCCCTAGGGATATGAAGACAGATGAATCCCTGGGACTTGCAAGTCTAGTGGAATCAGTGAGCTCTGGGGTCAGTGAGAGATCCTATCTCAATAGATAAGGTGGAGAGCGATGGAGGAGCACACCCAAAGTCAATCTCTGGCCTCCACATGTGTATTTACATGTGTGCCCACAATCATGCGAACATACATGGAAAGCCCAAAGATATGTAGCAGGAGCGTGTGGAATTGAAGGACTTGTTTTCTTGATCCTTCTTTCATTCAGCTTCAATCTCACTCCTTCATCTAAAGAAGTCTGGGGCCAGGAGCTGGAGAGATGGCTCAGGGGTTAAGGCACTTGCCTGCGAAGCCCTAGGACCCAGGTTTGATTCCCCAGGACTCACGTAAAGCCAGACGCACACAAACTGGCACATGCATCTGGAGCTTTTGCAGCTGCTGGAGGTCTGGCATGCCTATTCTCTCTCTCCTTATTAATAAATAAAAATATTTTTTTAAAAAGTCTAGTGACAAATTATCACAGGTCTGTCATCTCCCCGGTTCCAGGGAGACTGTGTCTTGCTTTCCTTTCTGTCCCTGGGTGGTATTCCCCAGCAACTCCTTATCAGGACTCTGCTGGTTACAAGTGACAGAAATTGAAAACAGCTATGACTTAAAGAAAATTTACTGGCCTATGACACTTAAGAGCTTGTATAATGTGGCTTTACAGCACATCCCAATGGGAAACTCGAAGGAAGCCAAAATTTTTGCATTTGAACTTGACCTTCTAGGTGTATTTCTCAAGGTAGGAATAGAAAAACTATGCTTAGCTAGGTTTATCACTATTAAATATCAGACGATTGGTCTGTGGGGCTGCTTGTTGTAAGCTTGTCCTGGGGCTTCCCAAGGGGCCAGCAGGGTGGGAGGACAAGAGGTAGACTCTGGGGGCTCCCCACATGCTATGAGCCCCTAAGCAGGTGGCTGGGAAGTGCTGTCTAAAACGAGACTCAAAGTAAAATCTAAGTGGCAGGGTCAGCGTGAAAAGCAGCGAGATAACGTGTGGGAGCTGCTTTGAGAAATCCTATCCAACCATGGGGAGTTATTATCATTGCTGGAAGTGATTAGTGGCAGGAGTGCTTTCATCGCCCTCTGAGGAGACAGAGCCTGGAGCCCAGAGGATCCTGGGAAATGTCTGACCGAAGGTGAGGGGAGAAGGGCCGTGTGCACTGGAGACAAAGCCACTGGCTTAAGGTGGCAGAAGACCTCAGGAGCTCCATAAATATTTACCTTTCAACTAGACTGCAGATGGGATGTACCTAGACTTCTGGAAGGTTCCTCAAGGACAAGTAAAGCATACTGGACTCTTGCTTGAAATATTTTTTTAAATATTTTGTTTATTGGCAGAAAGCAAATGAGAGAGAGAAAATGGCATACCAGAGCCTCTAGCCACTGCAAACAAACTCCAGACGCATGTGCCACCATGTGCATCTGGCTTATGTGGGTTCTGGGGAATCAAACCTGGGTCCTTAGACTTCACAGACATGCAGCTTAACTGCTAAGCCATCTCTCCAGCCCCTTGCCTGAAGTCTTCTAGGTGTTATCACGTTGCTTCCGAGTGGAGCAGCCCCATCCTCCTGCCTTGTGAAAAGTGATCCTGGGTACCTGGGTTTGGAGCTTTGTGTGGAGGTGTGCAACTTGTACAGACAGGAGGTGAGAGGAACAAGCTGGAGTTCAGAGCTGGGAGCAAGTCTGCAGATCCTGAACAACCCGACAGGAAGCAGAGCCTCCAAGCAACCTGCTAGGCGCTGGTCTTAGAAAAGCAAGACACGGTTTGGTGCAAGGAAGGCTCGGAACCATTAGAAGACTACAGCGTGCTCCAAACAGACCCTTCCTCAGCAGGGTCAGCCACAAGGCTGTAGGATCATCAGTGAAAGAGGCGGGGCGGGGGCAACTCGCATTGTCTAAACACCTAATATTTGCCAGTGCCCTGCTGGACACCTTGCTACTGGCAAGCATTGTAAATTATTCTTGCTCACAGATGCAGCTATTTTAGGCCTTTTGTTGTTCGTTTTCTTTGGGCTCCAAGCCACATGTCCAAACAGTGAGCTGTGGGAAAGCCAAACTTGGCCCATCTTGGAGCTCCCGTACAAGGCCTATGCATATGCCCTGGGGTCCAGAGTAGGCAGAACCTTGGGGTGCAAGGCACTATTACCCCACATTCTCCGTGTTGTGGTTTGAACCTAAGATGCCCTCCACAGGCTCTTGTCCTTGTGCCCTAGTTGGTAGCACTATGTTGGGGTCCTTAGGTGACAGAGCAGAATCGTTCATGCCCGTGTGCGTGTGTGCGCATGCATGGGCACGTGTGCATGGGCACGTGTGCATGTGTACGTGTGTGTTGGTGTTTTGTAGGAGTGGCGGGCAGGGTTTTGCTCTGCAGCCCAGGCTGGCCTTGAACTCGGTCCTGTCTCGGCCTCTGGAGTGGTGGGATTACAGGCACGCACCACCACACCAGCTGTTTCTGTCCTACTGATATTTATCATAGTCCTAGGAGCGAGTCCTGTTGGTCCTGGAGTGGAGCTGAGGAGCCGGAAAGCGAGCACGGGCCAGCGTGCCGGAGACGGGAGACGCAAGGCTATGATGGGTGGGACAGAGATGGGAGGGGGAGATGGAGCTGCTGCCCCAGTGGGCTCCAACCCTAACCCTTGGCTTTCCTCACCCCCTGCCAGGCTGGCCCCCTGCTGACCAGCTTCCTGGCCTCTCTCGCCTTTTCCCTCTGAGCTCTTTCTCTCCAGCCCACTGCATGGCACTTGACTGGAATCTTCGATGGCCTTCCTTAGCCAAGTCAGAGATTAAAAAGTCCTGGCATCATCACAGCCAGTGGTCAGGTCAGCTCAGGACGCCCAGGCCTGCTGAGGAGCCTGGATACATTCTGGGTCACACAAGAAAGACAAGGACAGATGAGGACCCAGCTTTTCCTGTCACTTTCTCAGCAAGAGGGGCTGTCCAGGGTAGTGGATGTGAGCACGCTGTCCATCCACAGTGGTGAACTGGGGACCTGAGGTCCTCACTCCTAACTCAGTGACCATGTCCAGATATGTCCCTGGAGCTACAGGGGTGCAACTGGCATCCAGTGGGTGGAGATCAGGTATGCTACTGCCCCCCCCCCGGGGGTGCTTGACCACCAATAGGTGGAGAAACCTGGGGCTAGAGTTGCACCCCAACAACTACATAGGACATCACCAGCTGGGTTTCTGCAAAACACTAAGACCTTAGCAGGGTTTGATCATCCAGTAGTCGGTGGGCACTTCGGTGACTGACGGCCAGGGGATGGGTGGCTGCACAGGGTAAGATGCCACTGCCCAACTCGATGAAGTGCAGTGGAGAACCACCATGCTGATATTATTTTGAGTTTCTGGCCCCCTTCCGCCACCACATTCCAGAATGTAAGTCCTCATTGAAATGGGGAAAACTGCATTACTGTCCTCCGCGCAGATCTGAGCTTCTGTTTTAATTTGCCCTCATTATCTGCTCCTCTTATTAAGCATGGTAAATCTGTTTTGTGTTTTCATTATTCCATTAGCTCGAAGAGGCTCATCAGTAATGCGGGGGGCTGCCAACATAAATAGCACAATTTTCATACAAGCAACGCAATAATTGGCTTAAATCGCTATTCTGTGGAGGCCACGGCTCACAATTAGAGAAAGCAGCGTGATTTGAAAACGAGTTACAATTGATTGGATTTCAGGGGAAACCAGGTTTGGAATGTGTTAATTGCATTCCACCTAAACACCAGCTCTAAATGAAGCAGCCAGAGATTTGGGGAAATAACAAAATCTTCCCTAGAAACAGCCCCAAATTGCTTAATAGGATGGTAGAGATCTGATTATGAGGAAGGCTAATGGGCTGGCCGTAGTTCCGGATGACAGACTGGAAGTCTCATCTCAGAAACTCCTCAAGAAAAGAGGGGCAAGCTTCCAGACAGTTTGCAGCCTGACTGGGTTTGGGGGTCAGGTGTCCAGGGCAAAGTCTCTCCTCTTACTTCCACAACTGGTCCATTAGCAAATTCTGTGGCCTCTGATCTTTATTCTTTTTGCATGTGTGTGTGTGTGTGTGTGTGTGTGTGTGTGTGTGTGTATGCATGTTGGATGTGTGTGGGTGTGTGCATGTGTGAGCATGTTTGTATGCATGTGGGTAGGTGTGTGTGGTATGTGTATGTGTGTGCATGTTTCTATGCATGTGTGTGTATGTGTGCAATTGTATGTATGTGGGTTTGTATGTATGTATGGGTGTGTGTTGGTGTGTGCAGGTGTGTGGGTGCGTGTGGATGCCTATGTTTGGGGGTGTGCATGTGTGTGAAGGCCAAGGGTTGACATTGGGTATCTTCTTCAATTGTTCTCTACTTTAAGTTTTTTTTTTTAATTTTAATTTATTTGCAAGCAGAGAGAAAGCTAGAAGAGAGAGAGAATGGGTGCGCCAGGGCCTTCAGCAGCTGCAAATGAACTCTGGAGATGCAAGTGCCACCTTGTGTACCTGACACGTGGGGTTCTGGGGAATCAAACTTGGGTCCTTAGGCTTTGCAAGCAAGTGCCTTAATCACTGAGCCATCTCTCCAGCCCTGTTCTCTGCTTTTTCTTTTTTATTTATTGAGGCAGTCTCTCTTGCTTGAACCCAGAGCTCATCAGTACAGCTGGTCAGCTTACCCTGGGGGTTCTCTTATCCCTGCCTCCTGAGTGCTCCTGAGTGGATTACTGGCAAGCCACTATGCCTGCCAAGCAGTTATCAGGGTACTGGAGATCTGGACTCCAGTCCACTCAGTCATCTCCCCAGAACAATCTCAAATGCCATCCAGATGGGTACCCAGCATCTCTCTCACTGCCACCACTGGGTATGGGCCACCAGCGCCCTGTCTGTGCCAACCTCACTGGCCTCCTGGTATCCGTTACTGCTCCTGACCTTCTAGTCTCTATTCAGCAGCTAGAGAATCTTGTTGGATTCTAAGTCGGACCATGAGTTACTTCTGCTTGAGACACTCCAGGGACATCTGTCTCACTCCAGAAACCCAGTTCTGACAACAGTTGAGGACTCTTGTGTGATTTGTCCCGTCAACTTGTGGCCCCACTAGGGGTGCCCAGGTCCTTCATGGTCTCACTCCTGGCTTTTATTTTTCTCCCTTCATGCAGACACCTGGTATGACTCAAAGGCCCCCAATTGTCCCATGTCCCACCCTGTCCCAGAACCTTTGCATATACTGTCTCCAACTCACTCACCTGGCAAGCTCCTCCACTTCCCCTAGATCTTGCTTGGCTCATGGCCCACTCCTCTACTAATCTTTCGTCTTAGATCTGAGGGAAAAGTGACCCACCCACCCCCAGCCTCAGGGGTTTCTGGAGCATCCCGTCCTCTACCCTCCAGCTTCTGTAAGACCTATACTGTGTACCCCTTGACTGCTTCCTGGTCATAGCTGATTGGCCCAAAGTCAACCAATCAAAATTTTCTATGGGAAACAGGGAAGTGATATAAAGATTTGGATGCCACTGTAAGGCTGAGGCAGGCGGGAAGATCTTAAGTTCAAAGGCAGCTACAGTCGAGACCTACTAGTTAGGGTACTTGCCTGAGAAGCCTAAGGACCCATGTTCCACTCTCCAGATCCCATGTAAGCCAGATGTACAAGGCGACACAAGCGTGCAAGGCTGCACATAAGCAAGTGTCAGTGCACACAGCTGGAGTTTGATTGCAATGGCTGGAGGCCCTGGTGTGCCCATTCTCTCTCTCTGTCATTAAAAAAATGTTTGTTTATTTACTTTTAAGCAGTGAGAGACAGGAGAGAGAGAGAGAGAGAATGGGTGCATCAGGGCCTCTAGTCACTGCAAATGAACTCCAGATGTATGTGCCTCTTTGTGCATCTGGCTTTATGTGGGTTTTGGGGAACCAAATCTGGGCCATTAGGCTTTGCAGGCAAACATCTTAACCACTGAGGAATATCTCCAGGCCAAGGCTCCACCTCTTATGGGTCTACCAGCTTCCCAGATAGTACCGTCAACTGGGGACCAAGTGGTCAGACACAGGAGCCTATGGGGATGTCTCATTTTCAACCACAACAGAACCACATATTCAGGAACAGATTCCAATGTTCAGATTTTCCATTAGTCTCTGTTTTATAAAAACTAGGATTCTATTTTACACTCTTTTCTATACTTTATTCTTTTCTCTTGTGTCTCCAAGCCAGCTGATGAAACTCCAGTCTATTCTTGCAAATGGTGGTCTGGGTTAACATCTAAGCCAGACAGATGGTGGTCATGCTCTGAGAAGAAGCAGAGAAAGTGGCTTTGAATGTGGAGGAGAAGGACACAGGGATCCAGAGAGGACCCAAGAGGAGCTACCGGGCCAGGTGCCTTTGAGTCTGATCTGGTATGGTGCTCAATAGCCTCCCAGACTCTGGGAACAGCGACACCCAGGGCTTTTTTCTTTCTTCCTTTTTAAAATTATTTTTATTTTACTTATTTGAGAGGAAGAGAATGGGCACGCCAGGGCATTCAGCCACTGCAGACAAATTCCAGGCACATGCACCACCTTGTGCATCTATCTGGCTTATGTGGGTCCTGGGGAATCGAACGTTGATCCTTTGGCTTTTCAGGCAAGCGCTTTAATTGCTGAACCATCCCTCCAGTCCCCAGGGCTTCTTTCTTACAAAGTGGCATCATTTGGGCTTCGTCCAACTCTGTGCATACCAGCCTGGGTACAACTGATACAAGTGAACCCATTGTGATGATCTGGGGCTATTTGAGGTGCCTTTTGGACCTTGAGCAGCGCGGGTGGTGCTAGCTAGAGTCCTCAGCGATCTATCCAGACAAGCTCCGACCCTCGACTGATTGAGTCATCGATGTTTATTATCCATCACATTCCCCTGACTCCACCGCCCACCCCGTACCCGCTTAGAGGTGTTCCCTGTAACCTCCAGTTGGGTACCATTCTACACGCGTGAAGAAACAGGAGGCGCTGTGGGCACCCTCCCTCTCGTCTTCCCTTAGGTACATTCCTTTTGCTTTTCAGGAGCAGAAGCTGAGCTGCCACCCTCCTTGGCAGGCATCACACCATCATCCTTGGCGATGCAGGGCCCAAGCTCTTGCCTACAAGTGGATTTGGCTCCTATGCGATCTCCGGTCCCCAGTCCCCTTCCGCCCACGGCTGTGCTTGAGTGTGTCCCGTTGTCGGCGGCCCCGTGAAGCGCATGTAATTGCTTTACTCAACTATGTGTAACTGCACTAGATGCCTTGCGCTGTCTTCCAGGCCCCTGCTCTGCTGGGTGCACATGCTTGGAACAACCTATCCTTGGTGCACATCTGGTGTGGGTGACTTAGTGTCAAGGGATAATTCAGAGACATTTTGTGAATTGTCTGCATGCCGTGTGTGTGTGTGTGTGTGTGTGTGTGTGTGTGTGTGTGTGTGATGTGCATGCATGTGTATGTGTGTTGGGGAGGCGCACATGCACATGGAGGTTGGAGGTCAACATCGGGCATTGTTCTCCACTTCTTTGAGACAAGGTCTCTCACTGAGCCTAGAGCTCACTGATTCAGACAAGGTCCACGTTCAGGGCGAGACTCCATTTCAAGGAAATAACATGGTAGGGTAATAGAGGAGGACATCTGATGTCCTCCTTTGTCTCTAGACCCTGTATACAGGTGCCCACACCTGTGCATGCGTTACACATACACATGCACATCCCCCCCACACACACACTGAAAAAAAACTCTCATTGAAGACAATTAGAAATGTGCAGGGCCAGTTTTTGGGACTGGATATTTCTCAGCTGGAGAGGCCTGTGCTATACGTGGGAAGGGTTAGCAGTGACCCTGGTCTCTACCTGCTGGTTGCCAAGACAACCCCTCACACACACATGCTGCGACAGCCATAAAGGTCCTCAGACATTGCCAAATGTCCCTTGAGCACAAGATCACCCTGGCTGAGAAACCCTGCTCTAGCGAGCCTGCAGACAGGCACTTTCTTTAACCTGCTAGTGACTCTCGGAGTGGTCACTTCCTGCCAGCAGGACCAGGGTGGGGATGTTGTTGGGGAAAAGGCTGGAAGATTCTAGGCCCAGGAATGTGGTCACCTGACATTGGCATAGGAGGACAGGAGACATACCAAGTTCAGTACAAAGGACCAGGACATCTTGACCCATGGTGGCCTCCTGGTCATGTCAACCAGAGGTGTGCCCAGGGACAACCAGAGCCCTTGCCCCATTCATGCCCAGGCGTCAGGCTTCTGAGGTCACAGTGAATAGAGGAGACTCTGGGCTGGGTTCTGAATGCTCCTGCCAGCCCCCAGCCATGTCCTGGCCCTTTCCAAGTACAATGTCCCCCACACCCTGTGCTGAGCCAGGCGTGGTGGCGCGCACCTTGCATCCCAGCACTCAGGAGGCAGAGGTAGGAGAACTGCCTTGAGTTCAAGGCCACCCTGAGATTACATACTGAATTCCAGGTCAGCCTGGGCTAGCGTGAGACCCTACCTCAAAAACCAAGCAACAAGAAAGGGTTTCCTGAGCACCTCCCAAGAGTGACGATGAGTGTGAGATGTGATCTTGAAGAGGACCAGCCAGCCCCTCTCTCCTCCGTCTGGGAGCTGTGGGGGATTGGGAGCTCCCAGGGCTAACCCCCAGGCCACAGCAGGAAGTCCTGCAAAAGGACATCCAAGCAGATACCTCCCCAGGGGGTTCTCACCTGTTCCCATAGCTTTGAGTGACAGCAGCAGTTGGATACCACATTAGCTGGATGCTTACCAACAATCCACTCCTCTCCATCAGGACCCCATTCACAGGAGAAGCCAGAGTCTTCAGTGACCCCTGAAGTCACAGGCGACCCGCTCTTCACTTGCTTCTCATCTGGGCACGGTCCCCTTCCCCATCTATGCAAGCCACTCCGACCTCCTCCCGGACCTTCCAGACACAGCAGCCCACAGCCGCCACAGACCCTTGTCATATGCTGGTCACATCACGCAGAACACATCTCTCCTCACCTCCGAGGCCACTCTCCTGTCACTCTGCTCCTCTCACTGTCACAGCCCCTCTGCCTGCCCGTTTCATCCAAAAGACACTGCTGTGTTTTCCTTTCACACACTTACTGCCGACTAACATCCCCCTGTTGTTAATCTGGGTTATGTCTAAGCCAGAACAGGTGGCCATTTAGTTTACTGCCGTCTTTTCTCTCCATGAATATGTCTGCTTTCCCATTTATTTTTACTTATTTATTTGAGAGACAGAGACAGATAAAGAGAGAGTGGGCATGCCAGGGCCCGTAGCCACTGCGAATGAACACCACAAGCATGTGCCACCTTGTGAATCTGGCTTATCTGGGTACTGAGGAACTGAACCTGGGTCCTTTGGCTTCACAGGCAAGTGCCTTAACCACTAAGCCATCTCGCCAGCCCCCAAATATTTTTAGTTACACAAAGTAAGGGTTTTTCTGAGTGCATATGCTGCCGTGTTTATCTGTGTCTTTTCGTAGTACGTATGCGTCTGCATGTGTATGATGCACGTGTGTATATGTGTGGGTGACAAGTGCCGCAGAGCGTATGTGACAGTCATAGGACAGCCTTGCGTGTCGGCCTTCATCTTCCACCTTGAGACAGGATTGTCTCCAAGTACAGCCAGCTCCTGACCCTCGAACTCCCAGTAATTCTCCTGTCTCTGCCTTGCATCTCCCCCCTGGCCACCCTGGCATTCTAGGCGCATGCTACCACATGGGTTTTTATGTGGGGTCTAGAGATTCGAACCTGGGTCCTTGTGCTTGCATGATAAGGACTTTATCCACTAACCCACATGTTGTAGCCCGGTTCACATTGCTGGTAGAAATCACCCAACCAAGAGCAGCTTCTGGGAAAAAGAAATTTATTTTGGCTTACAGGCTTGAGGGGAAGCTCCACGATGGCAGGGGAAAACGATGGCATGAGCAGAGGGTGGACATCACCCCCTGGCCAACATAAGGTGGACAACAGCAACAGGAGGGTGTGCCAAACACTGTCATGGGGAAACTGGCTATAAAGCCCATAAGCCCGCCCCCAACAATACACTCCCTCCAGGAGGCATTAATTCCCAAATATCCATCAGCTGAGGAGCTAGCATTCACAACACCTAAGTTTATGGGGGACACCTGAATCAAACCACCACACCACATCCCCAGCCTTTCTGTCTCCTTGTACTACAGAGAAATCCCCGAAGAGCCTGGCTTTTCACCTGTGTTCAGCACTGTAGTCCGGGCCTTTGCCCCCCAGCCTGGCATTATCACAAGGGCTTAGCAAGCAGGCCTTGGAGCGATGGGTGATGACACACGCCCTCACAGAACCCTAGGAGTGGGCCGGTGGGGCCCAGGCTTCCAAAAACACGCAATTCTCCAGACAGCCCGGGAAAGTGAAGGTTCTGAAGCCCAGGCTATGGCGGCTCCAACACTCTACGCAGACACAGGCTCCTGGGTGATAACGCTGGGGGTCTGCGGCCGCATTAGAAGCAGCAAGGACTTGTCTGCTGTGACTGTCAAAGTTTTACCCAGAAGCAAGACCAGCTCAAAAGAGCTCTTTCAAGGGTGAAACAACCCAGCTCTGAGGGAGCGGGGAGGTCCAAAGGCTGACACCCCCAGATCTGATCCTGTTGCTAACTGCACACTCCAAGACTGGAGTGCCTGTCTACAGGGGCTTGCTAAATGGAATGTTCTCCTAACCTTCTGTGTGAGACCATCCTGGGTGCCAACCAGGGCTTCTGGGACGGGCTCAGTGAGCCAGCCTGCAGTGGGTGATGTGCCTCCATCTGGAACTGAGATCTTTTTTAAAAAATATTTTTTAATTTTTAAAATTCATTTATTAAAGAGACAAACAGAGAATGGGCCTACCACGGCCTCCAGCCACTGCAAACAAACTCCAAACACATGTGCCACCATGTGCATCTGGCTTATGTGGGTACTGGGGAGTTGAACCTGGGTGTTTAGGTTTCATAGGCAAGTGCCTTAACCACTAAGCAGTCTCTCCAGTCCTGGAATTGAGGTCTTCATTCCACCCTGCCCTTCTGCAAGCCTCCCTTAGCTGACTCTGGTGCATAATTGGTGGGTGTGGGAACCTTTTTTGGCTTCTTGGCAGTGGAGGGTGTTCTCTCTAGGCTAACCCTGCCCTTTGTAAGTAAGTGCAAGCTGGTAAACAAATGGAGGTTGTTGTTTTGTTTTGTTTTGGTTTGGATTTTTGAGGTAGGGTCTCACTCTAGCTCAGGCTGACCTGGAATTCACTATGTAGTCTCAGGGTGGCCTCGAACTCACAGTGATCCTCCGACCTCTGCCTCCCGAGTGCTAGGATTAAAGGCATGCACCACCACGCCCGGTTACAAATGGAGGATTTTTGCAACATCACTGCATTAGAAGGTCAAGGTCTGCAGAGCTCTGTGGGGACCCCAGAGACTAGGGCAAAAGAGCCATTTCATCTAGAATCTTCTGCCTGTCAGTGGCCCAGAGGGGCCTCTTCAGTAAGCTCAGGTTCCCTCTCAGCTCTTACTGACACTAATTATTGAGGCTTCTAGTCCCAAATCTAACTAGCATCACCCACGGGTCAAGGCCAAGTCTCTCACACTGTCCAGCCTCTGAGCTTCCTGGCTTCTTCGTTTTCTGCTGCATTGACAGGCAACCTGGCCAAGAATAGGGCCTGACTCTGGTTTGTCTCAGCAGCGACCAAGGTTTGAGGCAGGAGTGTCTGGGGAGTAGCCCACAAACTCAGTGTCCACAGTGGGTGCAGAAGAGCAGACGAGGTAGACAAGGTGAGGCCTGGATGCAGGCAGCTCCTCTGGGGTGGCAGAGAGCTCCCACCAGGGAAAACAAGGACTGAGGGTGAGTTTTGATCTGATATCCAGAGAGGCTGGTAGAGCTGGAGCTCTGAACCTCCTGGTTCAAAGCTGCAAAACAATTTGAAAGAATGTGTGAGCCGCTGCATGCGTGGCCCGCTGAAGGCTCGGGACAACCCAGTTCAGCTCGAAAAGACCACCCGTTTGCAAAGTTCTCTTTGAGAGAGGAGGAGAGACGTGGAGGGAGCCGGCTATGGGAGTTAGGAGTCAGGGTGTCCCCGAGGGAAATACCCACGGTCAACCCAGGCTGGACAGAATGAGAAAGTGGAGGGCAGTGGGGAGGACCCTGACCTTAAGTTCTTTTTTATGGTAGAAAAGAGTTCCTATATCACATGATCCAAGTGTTAAATAAAACACACCTGAGATGGACAAATTCCCTTACCCAGCTTTTTTATTCGGTTTTAAAGATAGCCAGTTCCTCCTCTCCCCCGTCCCCCAAACAACAACAACAGAAAGAAACGAGAGAGAAGCCTCGCGGGACCACTCCAGCAGCTGCTCTGGCTTACTGGCCTTTTCTCCTGTAGCGTGTGGCTGGGAAGGAAGAACGGGGGACTTATGGGACCCACAGTGTGTCTATGTTCACCCACCAAACCACTCTGGGGTCACATGGTGTGCTCCTTCCAGGCATATACCACGAGATGCCAGCCAGCCACTCCGAGCCCGGGCAAAACCACCGGGCAGAGCAGGGCGCGAGGCTCGAGCGGGCTTTTTGGCAACTTCTCCCCGGGTGTCCCCCGTCCGGCCTGAGTGCTGTATGGAGAGAACAAGCATGGGATAGTGCATGGGTAGAGGTTAGGGGACCTTCAGGAGCCCTCACTGTCCCCTCTATTTGAGGCCACTTTCTCTCTCTCCTCTCTCTCTCTCTGGATCTTGCTCTGCTGTTCTTCAGCACACTCGTCATGAGCGTCTGGGAAATTGTCCTGTCTCTGCCTCCCCTGAGACTCAGCCTCTGGCCTCTGCCTCCCGTCTTGCTGTTAGAGTGCTGGGATTACAGAAGCCCACCACAGTTTATAGCTTTACATGGGCTGTGGGGGTCCCTGGGCTTGAGCAAGTGATGAATGCCTTATCTGCTAAGCCATCTTCCCAACTCCAGGGTGCCCCTTTGTGATACTCATTTGCAGTTTTTTGATATTGTTGTTGTTGTTATTTTGTTTTCTGAGATAGGGTCTCTCTCTAACCCAGACTGACCTGGAATTCACTATGTAGTCTCAGGCTGGCCTTCCACTCACAGCGATCCTCCTACCTCCGCCTCCCAAGTGCCAGGGTTAAAGGCATGTGCCGGCATGCCCGCCCTTCATTTGCAAATTATTACTGAGCACCTACTGTGTGCAGGCACGGTGCTGCACGCTGGAGACAGGGCACGCGGGTGCAACCACGGAACTCCCGAGCAGCGGACACAGCCGAGTACACTCCAGTAACAAAAGCCGGGACGGGCCGAGGCCGGTGTGCGCTTGGAGAACTAACTGCCCTGCAGCAGGCTCGGTGGTGGCGAGGTGCCGCGGGGAGGGGGCTGGGAAACATCGCAGAGCGAACCCCGGGAAAGAGGAAGGTGGGGCTGCTTGGGGAGATGATTCCAGACAGAGGGAACAGCTGCTGTGGGGAGTGCAGAAGGTGTCCAGAGTGTGTGTCATCACAAGGCAGAGGAAGGGACAGAGGCTAGAAATCCTCTCTGCGTTTTCTCCAATGCACACATCCTGCATAATGGGAAGGAAAGTGCTCTAGTGTCTTTTTAAAAAATATCTTGTTTGTTTGTTTGGTTGGTTGGTTTTTCGAGGTAGGGTCTCACTCTAGCTCAGGCTGACCTGGAATTCACTATGTAGTCTCAGGGTGGCCTCGAACTCACGGTGATCCTCCTACCTCTGCCTCCCGAGTGCTGGGATTAAAGGCGTGCGCCATCACATCTGGCTTTAAAAAAATATTTTTATTTGGGCTGGAGAGACGGCTTAACGGTTAAGGCACATGCCTGCAAAGCCTTAGGGCTCATGTTCGACGCGCTAGGTCCCACATAAGCCAGACGCACAGTGACGCAAGCACACACATGTACACAAGGGGGTGCTCGCTTCCGGTGTTCGATTGTACTGGCCGGAGGCCCTAGTGCACCGATTATTTCTCTCTCACTTTCTCACTCTTGCATAAAAAAAGGCAGTCTGTTGGGCTTACCTCATTTTTTTTTTTTATTTATTCATTTGAAAGAGAGAGACAGCAAGAGGGAGAGAGAACGGTCATGTGCCAGAGCCTCCAGCCACAACAAGCTGACTCCAGACACATTCACCACTCTGTGAGTCTGGCTTCATGATGTGGGTACTGGGGAATTGAACCCAGGCTATCAGGCTTTGCAAACAAGGGCCTTTAACTGCTGAGCCATCACCCCAGACCAAGCTTTAACGTCTTTTAAGGAAAAGGAAAGGAGTGGGGTGGAGTCCTCGCTTCCTTCTGATTCTCACACTGGTCACACTTGCCCAAGACCGAGCAGTCCCTTCCAGGACTGTGGAAGGACAAGTGCCATGCTCCAAGGGTTCAGAGCTGAGTGGTCTCCTGGTGGGGAAGGGCACTTCCCACTGCCCTGAGCCACAGGAAACAAACCACAAAGACCACCCAGGCCTCCCAGGGGCTCTCAGGGTGATGCCGGGAGTCACTATTAGAATCCAAGGTGTGAACAAGGAGATGTCCATCCATTAAGTCCACCTGGAAGGAGGGACTGCGCCAATTACTGGTAATACGAAACAGGAGTGGGAAGTCAGAGACCATGACCTTTCTGAGACAGCCCTGGGGCCGCTCAGCCGACCCTGTGCATTCACTGAGCAGGGACCTTTCACTGGTCCGCTCCCTCCCGTGTCCTTAATAGTCTTAAAAAAAAAAAAAAAAAAAGACTTTAGCTAAGATTTCATTCAGTGAATCAATTGATAAGCCACGCCAGGCGTCGCGGGGCATCCTGGCCTCGATCTAATGGAAACGATTATTAGGTAAACGAAGTTTTTGCTCCTGCACTGGAACCCGGAGCGGAAAGCAGAGATAAGGATCCTATTTCCATCAGCTTCTCTAGTTTCTTCTGAGCTTGGCTTAACCCAGCACCTGCCCGCACCTCAAACAAGGAGCAGGAACAACTGGTAGAAGGTCAAAAGCCCCGGGGGGG
Source organism: Jaculus jaculus (assembly GCF_020740685.1). Taxonomy (NCBI): domain Eukaryota; kingdom Metazoa; phylum Chordata; class Mammalia; order Rodentia; family Dipodidae; genus Jaculus; species Jaculus jaculus. The sequence continues at coordinate 126,749,063 of NC_059109.1, read as the reverse complement.
GGCCTGCTGTGACAGCAAAGCCAGAGAGGTCCCCCCACTTTCTGTTTCTCCCACTTCTCCGTGTTAGACCTGACTCTACTCCTGGGGTAGAGGGGCAATTATGACCCTCACCTCAGCCCCTTTGTACTCACCGTTTCCTGTTCGACTTGCTTCCTCCCACTCTCCTCCCCACCCCAGACTTCCTCCCCCCCCCCCCCCCCGTGAAATCACTTCTCAAGAGTAATGGATGTGGAGCCCATGGTTAGCATCCCCAACACTGTAGGAAACAGCTTCCAGGGGGCTGGAGAGATGGCTTAGCGGTTAAGGCATTTGCCTGCAAAGCCAAAGGATCCCAGTTTGATTCCCCAGGACCCACGTAAGCCAAATGCACAGGGGGTGCATGTATCTGGAGTGCGTTTGCAGTGGCTGGAGGCCCTGGTGCCCCCCCCCCCGCCCCGCCTCTTTCTCTCTCTCAAATGAATAAATAAGAACCGGGACCACAGCTTTCTCCTGCAGCTCCCAGCATCCTCCACAGCTCACCGCAACTGTAGTTACAGAATAGTGTGGACTAGAATTTCTGCTCCTTCCGTACGACTGGACAACTACCCTTTAGTTCATCGCAGCCTCCACCTTGGCCGGGGCCAGTCATTCTCATAAGGAATTCATTTGCAAGGTAGGAGGCTCACTAGACTGGCCAGAAGAGCTGGGAGCCAGGGCTGGTGAGGGCGGAGTGGCTGTCGGAAACAGGCTCTCTCCAGTGGCATCAGACCTTTTATTTTTTTAAAGATTTTATTTATTTATTTATATACTAGAGACAGACAGAGGGAAGGAGAGAGAATGGGCACACCAGGGCCTCTAGCCACTGCAAATAACTCCAGATACATGTGCCACCATGAGCATCTGGCTTACGTGGGACCTGGAGAGTCGAACCTGGGTCCTTAGGTTTCACAGGCAAGCACCTTAACCGCTGAGCCACCTCTCCAGCCCCAGCAGAGCTTTTTTGAGACGAGTGCTGGGCTTGCTCGCTCCTCTGTCCTGACGGGAGTCCAGAGGGGAAGACTCCCAGGCCGAGCTGGTGGACGCAGCGGCAGCAGCCGCCGTCCCGCTGCGGTCACTTGCACTCCAACTTTGAAGTTACCACCGGACCCACGTGCACCCCCCAGCCATAGTAGCTATAGCTCGGGGGGCTCCAGAGCCCCAGGACCTGGAGGTGGCCCAGTGGTCCCCACAGAGAGAGCTTGTGTGTCTGAGCTCAGGAGGCCAGTCATCACACCCCAGGTTTGGTCCCTAAATGCCTTTGGTCCCACTCATGGCTGCCAAGCAGAGCTTGCTGTAGGGAAGATAGCTTTTGCCCCCCCCCCCCCACTTCACCTCCAAGAACACCTGCTGACCCTCAACAAGTGGGAAGATTTCTCCTCACGTCTGGGGTGGGAGGGGCGTTTCCTGCAGCCTGGTTGAGGTCTGAGAGCTGTCACCAACCCTGGATGCCAGCTGCTGGTCGTCCAATAGCACAGATTTATTCAACACCTATTACACGCCAGCCACTCCTCTGGCACCGAGGACACTGCAGATCCTCAAGCTGTCACATACCATGCTTTCTACTGCAGTCACATGCTGCTACTGGCGGCATGAGGCAAACGCCAAAGAAATAAACAAAGGGACTTGCTTTTGTTGGGTACTCCTAAGCACCCCCAAAGACAACCTGGCAGCTGAGGGAGCAGGGCTAGGCGTGGTGGGGTGTTTGTTGGAGCAGGTGGGACATCTCCCCCCTCCCACCCAGTGGCCCTGGACCTCAGGGCCAGGGTTCCAGATGCCAAGACTCAGTATTGTCCTGGGCCTCTGGGATTTCAGATGCGTGCACCGTTGTCTGGCTAAACAGACATATTATGACCACTAAACTGCTCTCTAAACACTTACGTTTATGCCCATGTGTTAACGCTGCTCTCAGTTTTGGTTGAAAAGAGAAGTTTCTCTCTTCAGATGGCTGTGACCACTAGGGTGACTCAAAAGTGGCTTAAGTGCTGAAAAAATGTCAGTGGAAGGTTCAGCACTGAGACTTCTCTGTCAAACCCCCAAGGCTCAGAGACCGCTGAGGAAGAGGTGGCAGAAAGAAAGAATGCAAAAGCCAAAGGAAGGAGAGGAGAGCTTACAATACTGTCCTCCAGATGTAAAACGGCCATGATATTCATGACCTCACAGTGGCTGATCTACCAACGCAAAACCTGCACAATAAGAAAAAAATAATGATATCATTATAGGAGAGAGACAGCTGGAAAGAAGGGATTCAGTGGAGGAGGAGAGGGAAATATTAGGAAGGCATCAGGGATCATGGTATATTGTCTATATTTGTGGAAGTTGTCAATCAAAAGTTTAAACAAAAAGACGTGGCAAGCCTCACACCAGGTCGCCTGTCTGGGCCTCTGAGTCTGTTGTTCCTGGCCAGAGGGACCAGACAATTTAAGGACGGACTCCCAGGCAGGGTGGAACTGGAATCGCAGAGTATGTTATGAGCAGGCATCGCCTCCATTTTATTATTCCCTGTGTGCAAAAATCACATTAAGGCTGTGTTTAAAATGCTGTAATGCTGTGTTTGAATGTGTTTAAAATGCTGGCGGCCTAGGGTTTTCTGGGGATCTGTCCTCACAATTTCATCGCTGCCAGGCAGGAAACTCTGTAGCTCGGCCTGGGGAGCGTGTGTCCTCACTCACTCACTCACTCACTCACTCACTCCTTCATTCACTCACTCATTGAATACCCTTTCCTACAGACAAGGCCATGAGCTCACAGGACAATGGAAGCACCTGGGGTTTATCTCACAACTTTCAGATCATGATGAAAGAAACAAGATGATGGAGGAGCAGATGATAGGAAAAGGGTTTAGTAAAGACGAGGCTACCTCCTTAAGAGTTGACATTTAGGGATGGAGAGGTGACTCAGCTGTTAAGATGCTTGTCTGCAAAGCCTAATGACCTGAGTTTGATTCCCCACTACCCACGTAAAGCCAGATGCACCAAGTGGCACACACACCTGGAGTCCATTTTGCAGCAGCGGAAGGCCCGGGGTACAACCATTCTCTCTGTCTCTCTTCTATCTCTCTCTGCTTATAAGTAAGTAAAAAAATATTTTTTTTTTTTTTTAGGGCTGGAGAGATGACTTAATGGTTAAGGTGCTTGCCTGCAAAGCCAAAGGACCCAGGTTTGATTCCCCAGGATCCATGCAAGCCAGATGCACAAGGTGAGAGAAAGAGAGCGAATTGGAGGGTCCCTCGCCACTGCTCTCGAACTCTAGACACATGTGTTACCTTGTGTGTCTGGCTTATGTGGGACCTGGATAGTCAAACATGGATCCTTAGGCTTCATAGGCAAGTGCCTTAACGACTAGGCAATCTCTCTAGCCCCACAGTGAGAGATTCCAGTGCCCCAGGCGCCCTCTTCCCCCGTAACCCTCCAGCACTCCCCACACGCCATCTGGCTAGTCTTCTCCCCGGCCCGTGGCTCATGCCCACTTCCCAGGTGTAGAAAAACAGACTCGGGATGGCCATCTTGCCGAAGGTCAGCAGGCACCGGCACCGGCATTTGCACCGATCTCTGTGAGTGTGACATCTGGGACAGGGCCTGGGGGAGCCCCGCCACGTTGTATGGAACAGCTGCCTTTTCTGTCTTCATCAAAAGCCCCAGGGAGTCAGGTTTCTCTCTCGTATCTGTTCTGAGAGTGATCCTTGGCGGCTGCCGGACCTCTGTCCACAAGAGCCCAAAGCCAGTGTTTGTTCACTCTGCCGGGGTCTAGATGCCTCGTCTGTGTGCCAGGCAGAACGGTGGCGGGGACAGCACGCCGTGTCAGAGGCGCACAGACAAGAAACAAAGACTCAGGCAGCGAGGAGGAGCCACTGGTCCCCACTGCATTCCCCTTGCGTTGCTGTGACAAAATGCCCGGCAAGACAGTAGGCGGGAGGAAAGGTCTCCTTTGGGATTTCGGGGGTGGGGGTGGGGCATGACGGAATGACTCTGTCATGGCGAGGGGAGTGTGTAGCTGTGGCTGGCGTTCACTCAGTGGCACCCCAGGAACCGCAGAGGGTACTGGAGCAGGGGCCAACTATAACCTCTCAAAGGCCCACTCCTTAGACTGGAGGGATGGCTCGGCAGTTAAAGGTGCTTGTTTGCAAAGCCTGATGGCCTGAGTTCAATTCCCCAGCAGCCATGTGAAGCCAGATGCACAAAGCGGTGCATGCGTCTAAGGTTTACTTGCAGTGCCTCTCTCCCTGCCTCACCCTCAAATGGATTAATAAAAAATATTAAAGGTCCACCCCTAGAGACCTACTTCTGCCAGCCGGTTCCCACTTCCTAAAGGCTCCAAAGTCTCCCAAAATAATGCTACCAGCTAGGGAGCAAAACCTGAGCCTGCTGGGACCATTTCAGATTCAAGATCACACCAGCCATGAATCAACTAGCCAGACTCCTGTCCCAATGCTCAAAGACACAGAGCAGGGAATCAGGACCTCTGTGGGTAGAAAGAGCCACCCCGGGCCCTCATTAGATCAGTGACCGCTGGCTCCTCTTGGATTCGGGTTTATGGTCTGGGTGGCTCGGGGACCAGCCTCCCCTCAAAGTCCCAGCCGGAGCAATCGCTGCATGTCTGAGGGTCTCACTGGGCACAGCACTGGACTGAAGGGTGGGAACGGGACAGAGACTCGTCCAGAGGGCAGAGGTCAGAACCCAGGCAGCCTGGATACAGTGCACCAAGACCTTTTGCATTTTCACTGGGTGTCTTCTCTCCCACCAGCTCTGGCTTCCTCCCTCTGAGCAACAGCAAGTGCTCCCTGGGGACCCCAAAGTCTGCACCTACTGGGATCCAATGCTAGGAAGTTAGAAGTCTCACAGAGGACAAGCATCTTTGGTGGCCCAGCATGGCCTCATCTTTACAGATGAGAAAATTGAGAGATTAAAGGAGGAGGGAGGTGGGTTCAACCTCAATATGTTTAGGTTCAATTATCAATTTGTTTCTGTTGGGTTTTTTTTGAGGTAGGGTCTCCCTCTAGCCCAGGCTGACCTGGAATTCACTATATAGTCTCAGGGTGGCCTTGAACTCATAGAGATCCTTCTACCTCTGCCTCCCAAGTGCTGGGATGGAAGGTGTGCGCCACCACACCCGGCTCGATTATCAATGTTAAAACAGCCTTGCTCCCCATTAGCACCCATGATCTATTTACACTTCTCCAGTAAAGTTGGGCTAGTAACAGAAATTTTCTGTGACAATTTTATTGCGTATTTTCTCTGAGGCAGGCCTGTGCCACCACTCCCGAAGGGCATCAAGATATTTTTGGTTCGGTTTCATTGTGATGCATGGTCTGACGTAGCCGAGGCTGGCCTGGAATTCCTAGCAATCATTCCACCTCAGGCTTCCAGGTACTGGGGTTGTAAGCACACACCACCACACCCAGCAAGAGAAGACACTTAAAAATAAAAAGAAGGGGCTGGGGAAATGGGAAATGGTCAAAAGTGCTCGCTGGCAAGCCTTCTAGCCCAAGTTCAATTCCCCAGCTCTCACATAAAGTGGTGCATGGGTCTCTAATCCCCAACACGCCTACGGCAGAGCCGGGAGAATCCGAGCAGCAGTGGCAAAGCCAAGGGCAATCCTGTCTCAAGAAAGAAAGCAAGGGCTGGAGAGAGATGGCTTAGCGGTGAAGGCGCTAAAATTAGCCGGGTGTGGTGGCACACGCCTTTAATCCCAAGATTTGGGAGGCAGAGGTAGGAGGATCACTGTGAGTTTAAGGCCACACTGAGATGACATAGTGAATTCCAGGTCAGCCTGGGCCAGAGTGAAACCCTACCTCGAAAACACAAAAAATAAAATAACATAAACCAAAGGCGAGGACAAACTTCCACTTGATGCCAAGGCACATGAGCACCCCCCCCCACACACACACATCATGCACATCCACACATCCCAACATAAATAATAAATAAATCAAGAAAGAAAAGAGAAAAAAGAAACACTATTGCCAGGAAGATGATAAAGGCGATGGTTACGAGGCATGCTGGAGACACAAGGTGGGTGTTTCTTCAACAACACATCTCAAGGAAAGACTAACACGGAAGTGTGTCAGTTAAAGAACAGAGCAGCTGGCACAGGCAGCCACGACTGGGTCAAGAATTGAACACACTGCCGGGCGTGGTGGCGCACGCCTTTAACCCCAGCACTCGGGAGGCAGAGGTAGGAGGATCGCTGTTGAGTTCGAGGCCACCCTGAGACTCCATGGTGAATTCCAGGTCAGCCCGGGCTACAGTGAGATCCTACCTCGAAAAACAAAAAAAAAAAAAACAAAACAAAACAAAAAAAAAAGAATTGAACACATTAATAGTAAAACTATTTGCCATGACCATATTTGAACATAAATTGGAATTGGGGTTGACACTGGGAATTATTGAAAACTATTGAAGTCTAAAATGATATTGAAGATCTGGTTTTTAAAATATTGATTATAGCTGAGCGTGGTGGTGCACACCTTTAATCCCAGCACTTGGGAAGCAGAGGTAGGAGGATCACTGAGTTCAAGATCAGCCTGAGAGACTACATAGTGAATTTCAGGTCAGCCTCAGCTACAGCCAGACCCTACCTTGAAAAAAACAAAAACAGGAGGGGGAGTGGGCTGGAGAGATGGCTTAGCCATTAAAGCACTTGCCTGAAAAGCCTAAGGATCCTGGTTTGATTCCCCAGTGATCCATGTAAAGCCAGATGCAGTGGTGTATGCATCTGGAGTTCCTTTGCAGTGGCTGGAGGCCCTGGAATGCCCATTCTCTCTCTCTCCTAACTCTCTTCTTACAAAAAAGAATTAAAACTAAATAAAAACTTAAAAAACAAAAACCCACGCTCTCCTGGGATCGCCTTGCAAGAACTCCCATCCTTTCACCTGCGTAGTTCCGTGCCTTTGCTAGGGAGGGCAGTGACAGTGGATGTAGCCTGTCCCAGCAGTTAGGACAAAGACGTTGGCCTCCTGGCTGTAGGAATGACCCCTAGGAAGGACAGAGCACACAAGTGGCCTGACATGCGTGGACTGTCTCTATGAATCTTACTCCATAGCCTTCACCGGAGACTAAGGATCATGTGAGAGCTTGTCACACCCAGGGCAAGCCTCTGACAGTGTCACGTGGCCATCCAGGCTGCAAAATCCTGTACACCAGCATGAGGATGCCTGTGTCTAAAACCCAAAGAAAATAACAACAGCAAAAAAAAAAAAAAAAAAAAAGTTAACAACTTCGCTTGAAAGAAAGACCAGAAAAAATTGATGCACTGTTTCAATGCTTAACTTGCCCTGGAAATGGGACTGTGGAGAAGGTATATCTCTTTCTTCTGCCGTGTGTGTGTGTGTGTGTGTGTGTGTGTGTGTGTGTGTGTGTGTGTGATTTCCCGAAAGCACTCTGTCTGCCCTGTTCCCTTAGAAGAAATAGCCTGAGCTGAGAATCACAAAGGAACTCTTCCGCCCTCTACTGCCGCCCTGCGGTACTGCACCCTAATACCTAGGTTCTGGGAACGTGGTCAGGGGTCACAAGGCGGTGCTCATAGGCAGGTCACCATGCACTTGGAAGCAAAGGACAAGAGGGTTCAGAGAGGACTCCTCCCCCCCACCCCTGAAAAGCGAGATTCCCCTCAGTCGCATACTCTGTGGGAAATCCCGGAATTACACCGCCAACTTGCTGACTCCTGTCCCCCGCTCATCTCCACCCTCCAAAGACCACAGCACCTGGGGACAGCAGTCAGGCTGAGTTTAAGTCGCAGCTCTGGCCTTTCGGGGCTGCATGTCCTTGGACATGTCACCGCAGGGTTCTGGGCCTCAGCTTTCTCGCAAGTCTGACTGCATCTCTGGCCTCTACCTGCTAGAGGCTAGCACTCAAAAGGCCACTGGTGGGCTGGAGCTTGCCTGCGAAGCCTAAGGACCCAGGTTCAATTCCCCAGAGCCCACATAAGCCAGATGCACAAAGGTGGCGCATGCATCTGGAGTTCGTTTGCAGTGGCTGGAAGCCCTGGTGCGCCCATTCTCTTTATCTCTCTCTCTCAAATAAATCTTCCTTTTAAATATATCTTTTAAAGTTTTGTTTATTTTTATTTATTTATTTGACAGAGAGAGAAAGAGGCACCTTGTGCATCTGGCTCAAGTGGGTACTGGGGAATCAAGCCTCGAGCTGGGGTCCTTAGATGTCGTAGGCAAGCGCCATCTCTCCAGCCCTATTTTTAAATATTTTAAAATTTTTAATTTTATTTATTAGAGACAGAAAGAGAGAGAATATGAATGGGTGCACCAGGGCCACTAGCCACTGCAAACGAATTCCAGATGCATGCGTCACTATGTGCATCTGGCTTATGTGGGACCTGAGGAATTGAACCTGGGTCCTTAGGCTTCGCAGGCAAGCTCTTTAAGTGCTAAGCTATCTGTCCAGCCCTCAAATAGTATTTTTTTAAAAGGCCATGAGCATTGCTCACTACCTCTGAGGGGGAAAATCAGCCTCTTTGGTTGAGAAGCCCTGCCTCGTTCTGCTTGCGCCTCTCTGGAGTTTGCTGTTAGTATAGAAGTCACTTGAAGAACAGGGGATGACCAGCTCTGACCCCACCAAGAGAAAGGATAACAGTCCTGGCCCCTCCTTCCACCCACACCCCACCCAGCCCACTGCTTCCCTCACCAGGGCCTTCCCCCACAAGCACCCCCCTACCCGGCAGGCCCCCACTACCGAGGTATATGGGCCCCCCTTCATGCTGGCCCGCTGGGCTGTTGAGTTTGGCTCTGTCTCAGGCCTTCCAGGCAAGGGACCGTCTTCAATTAACCTAGAAAAACAATAGCAGAAAGGGTCACAGCCATTATGAAAAAGAATAGGTGGTGAAAAGATTCTGGCAAACACCCCCTGGTGGGGGCAGATGTGGGAGACCTCAGCCATATGGGGCACTAACTCCCCCCAAGGGAACAGAGCCAGCTAGGAAAGCTGAGAGCTGCTCCAGCCCTGGCCTGAAGGCCTCCCACTTGGCTAGGGAGGCAGGGAGAATGCAAGGGGGCCAAGTCTCCCTGGGGCTCCCAGGCTGGGCAGAGAGCCCACAGGGGCAGGTTTGGGGGTCTTAATAGGGGTGGTCATTTTGACCTCCTTGGCTCCTGGGGATAAAAATTCTCTCTCTCTCCCTCTCTCTCTCTCTCTCTCTCTCTCTCTCCTTTCTCTTTCTTTCTTTCTTTCTTTCTTTCTTTCTTTCTTTCTTTCTTTCTTTCTTTCTTTCTTTCTTTCTTTCTTTTGAGGCAGGGTCTCACTCTAGCCAAGGCTGACTTAGAAGTCACACCATAGCCCGCATCATCTTCGCCCTCACAGCTGTCCTCCCTCATCAGCCTCTTGAGTCCAGAGCCAGGAGTTAGGAATCAGAAGTTAGACGACAGGGCAGTTCTCCATGGAGCTGTGATCCTGTCCAAGGTGGCCTGTGCTGTCAAGTGACCCTTGAGTGCTGAGAGGTCTCTCCTGAAGCCAGTAAAGGGACACCCTCAGGACCTGGCTTGGAGGCGTGGTTCATGACAGAGCTCTCTCCCAGAGTGTGTGAGGCCCCGGGTTCATCCTCCACACTGAGAAACAGAGCAAAACAACACGTGAATGAAAGAAGTAAGTAAATAAAATTCCCTCATGGCCCCTCTATAGAACGCCCTCAGTAGCCCAGGTTGGCCTTGAACTCACAGTGATCCTCCTACCTCAGCCTCCAGAGTAAAGAGGGGTGGGGTACCTGTAGGGAGATGGCCTCTGGCTCCCACTCTCTCCCTGGGTGGAGTCAGAGCTGATAAGAGTGAAAACCACAGCATTGGGGATGGAGAGATGGCTTAGCAGTTAAGGCACTTGCCTGTAAGGCCAAAGGACCCAAGTTCAATTCCCCAGGACCCATGTAAGCCAGATGCACAAGGTGGCACATGTGTCTAGAGTCCATTTGCAGTGACTGAAGGTCCTGGCGCACCCATTCTCTTTCCCCCTCTCTGTGTATCTCTCTTTCTACCTCTCTCCATATATCTGCCCCCCCTCAAAGAAATAAAATAAAAATTTTTAAAAAAATTTAAAAAACACAGCCTCTAGTTTTGTTCTCTTGGCAGGTAGCTTTGAGCACTTACTGTGTGCCTGTTTGGGGTGTTCCTACTGTGTCTCAGGGACTTAATGGTGGAGATTGGTGATGGTTTTTATTAAATTTTATTTATTTATTTGTAAGAAGAGAGAACAGGTATGCCAGGGCCTTCAGGCACTGGAAATGGACTCCAGATGCAGGTGCCACTATGTGCACCTGACTTTACGTGGGTACTGGGGAATTGAACTTGGGTCGTTAGGCTCTGCAGACAAGTGCCTTAACCGCTAAGCCTGGTTTGGTTAACTTCTGTCATCAACTTGACTGAATCAAAACCAAGTAAGAGACATACCCATGGTCAGGGCTGCGAAGGCATTTCCAGAAGGATCACGTGAGTCGGGAGACGCATTCTCTAGAGAGGCAGTGCCAGGTCTAAAGAGGTCTGACAGTGAAGATGAGCTGGTGTCTGCCTTCACGCCTTGGTGGCCATAGCATCTTCCCTGCTGTGGCCATCTGTTGTGGACAGTGGAATCCAGCTTCTCCAGCCTTCCAATGTGGACTGGAGACCAGCGGCTGTCTAGGAATCCTGCAGGCCTTCAGTGCCAGGCTGGGACTCCTGAGGCGGCCAGCCTCGGGACTGAGCCGCTCCTGGGTCCTCAGCTCTCAGCCCACAGCCAGCCATTGCTGGACTGCTGGCCAACCTACAAATCCCCTTTCGAATACATCCATTCTGCTGTTTCTGTTTCTCCACAGAGCTGACTCCTACATGACACAATGATAAGGAAAAATAGACATGTGGGGGGACTAGAGAGGTGGCTTAGCAGTTAAGGCATTTGCCTGTGAAGCCAAAAGACCCAGGTTCGATTCCCCAGGACCCACGTAAACCAGATGCCACAAGGTAGCGCATGCTTCTGGAGTTTGTTTACAGGGGCTGAAGGCCCTGGTGGGCCCATTCTCCCTCCCTCCCTCTCAAATAAAATAAATAAATAAGAATTATTTAAGAAAAAAAGAAAGAGCTGTGGGAATGTGAAGCAACCGTGACCCCCTTGCTCCCTTCTGGGGAGACTACAACCCAAGGCAGCCCCGTAACTCCTCTGGAAGCAGTGAGCGGTTTCTTGGGAAGTTAGACAGGCACTTCCCATCCCTCTGTGCAGCACAGAGAGATGAAAACCTGGCTCTATGCAAAAACATGCATTCAACGGGTGGTTTCAGCTTGCTCACAATCACCCCAAAGTGGAACCATACCTTGTCCCTCAACTGGGGAGATGTAAGCATGCTGTATATCCACACAGGAACCGTGACCCTGAAATCCAAAGGAACAGAAAACTGACAGATGTCGTGACATGGCTACAGTTCAACTGCTGAAGAAGGCCAGCCTCAAAAGGCCTCAGGCCGCAGGATCTGCTTCTATGATGTTCTAGAAAAAAAAAAAAAAAAGCAAAACCACTGGGCATGGTGGCTCACGCCTTTAATCCCAGCACTCAGGAGGCAGAGGTAGGAGGACCGCCGAGAGTTCGAGGTCACCCTGAGACCCCATAGTGAATTCCAGGTCAGCCTGGGCTAGGGTGAGACCCTACCTCGAAAAACCAAAAACTAAATGAAAACAATAAAAAAGAAAGAAGAAAAGCAAAACCACAGGGCCAAGAATGTTCCATTGATTGCAGCAGGTACAGGTGGGAGAAGGAGCTGACAGCCAAATGGGAACCAAAGACATTTCTGGAAGGTGGGACGGCTCTGTGTCTCGACTGCGCATTTACCACCATGTGGTGGGGGCTGTGGGGCAACTGTGTTTATAAATATAAAACACGCCGTGACCAAGGCCCAGAGTGCGCCTCAAACCGTTTGTACTAACTGCCATGTCATCATACTTGCTCGGAACTGCAAGTGACATCATTCAAAAGGGATCTGAGCTGGGCGTGGTGGCGCACACCTTTAATCTGAGCACTCGGGAGGCAGAGGTGGGAGGATCGCCAAGAGTTCGAGACCATCCTGGGCTATAGTGAGACACTATTCTTAAAAAACTAGAAAAAAGGGGGAGGAGTCTAAATCCAGCTTTCTAGAATGTATATCATATGATAAGAGGTCAGAGGTCAGTTCTCTTGGCTTTTAAAAAAGTTTTTTTTTTCCTTAGTTTTTCCAGGTAGGGTCTGGCTCCATAGCCCAGGCTGACCTGGAATTCACTCTATAGTCTCAGGCTGGTCTTGAACTCACTGCCCCAGCTTGACCTTTCTTTTATGGGGGCAAAATGGCTGCTGCAGCTCCAGACATTCCAACAAAGTCCAAGATAAGACAGAAGGAAACATCTCTGGAAAGCCCTCAGAAGGCATCCGCTTATATGCCATTGGCCAGAGTCACAGCATGAACCAGTGGCTGGCAAAGGGAGTCTCTCCCCCATTAATCACCCCGGGGCCGGTATAGGTAGTCATGTGCCCACCCCAAGAACAAAGCCGGCTTCTTCTTCTTTTTTCAAATATTTTATTTTCCTTTATTTGAGAGAGAGAGAGAAATAGTCAGGGAAGGAGAGAGAGAGAGAGAGAGAGAGAGAATGGGAGTGCCAGGGCCTCCAGCTACTGCAAACGAACTCCAGACACATGTGCCACCTTGTGCATCTGGCTTACGTGGGTCCTGGGGAATCGAACCTGAGTCCTCTGGCCTTGCAGACAAGTGCCTTAACCACTAAGCCATCTCTCCAAAGGAGGCTTCTTTTAGCTGAGAAGGGAGGAGAGGGCTTTCGCCTAGACTAACAGTCTACCTCAAGCCTTGATGTGGCTTATGTATTTGCAATAAAGTCAGGGGGCAAGTCAGAGAAGCACCCTAGGGTGACCTCAGAAGAGATGGAGGGTGGGATTTTGAAGACTGATCCCCAGTGTGAATGCGTGGTCCCCCTGTGCGGAGCACCTCCTTACTCTGCGCGCGTGAGTGGGGCAGACCCCCCGAGTTCTGCAAGCTTACCACGTGACTGCTGCTTCACTTGGTAGACATCCTGGTGACTGGGGCTTGCTGATCCTCCTCTTGCTCTTTTCCTCTTGGCAGCACAACAGGCCCCGGTTGCTCTCGACCTCTGGGAGTCTCTCGAGCCCTATGCCGTCGTTCTGCTGGGACACGTTACACGTCCAGGGACACAGGGTGAGGATGGGAGGATCACCCTGGGCTGGGCACCCAGCTTTCCCCAGACCTAGGAAGCCCTCAGAAGAGGAGCCGTGACATGCATGGAACAGATGAAAGAATGGACCAAAGTGGCCCTGGGGCTCGTGCTCATCACCCATGGGGAACCCCTCCCCCCACCACTCCCTGTCCTCTCAAAGTCACGGCCTCCAAGGGCTGCGGCTAGTAAACCTCTTTTCACAGATGCCTGGGGCGCCCTCGTGTGTCCGTGCTGTGCAATAACATGTTCATGTTTTCAAAATCAGCAAGGACCATTATGCCAGCTAATACGGGGCGCCAATGTGCCACCAATCGATGCATAAAGGAATTCGAACGCTTCATCGTGGTTTTGACATAATTTTATTCTTTGGAAGGAGTTATACGTGACCACCGTAAGAAATGAAAAATCACACAGCACACAAAGGTAACCTGGGAAGGCTGTCTCCCTCCCAGTCCATCTGGTCACGTAAATGTATGCCTGCCCTACTGTTGGGCAGTCCACAGCATATCCAGCCTTGCATCGTGGCTCTGGTATAGGTCCTATGTAAATCTAACTGTGATTTAAGTTCCTGGACCTGGATGTGTGTGCGTGTGTGTGTGTGTGTGTGTGTACTGGGTAGGGGCTGAGGCAGAAGGATTGCCTGGAGTTCCAGGCTACAGTAAGACCTTGTCTCAATGTTAGAGAGAAAAAGATAGAAGACCTCTGACCTCTTATCATATGATATCTTTTTCCCGTGCCTGGAACAGTCTAGACGTTGGATACCAGGCGGCCTCTGCGTGGCTGGTGGCTACAGACTGACCCAAAGCTGTGCTTCTCCCTCATATTTGTTCTTAGCCTCCAGAAGCAGTTGACCCAGTGGGGGACTGTGTGAAAGCAGGAAGGAACAAAACAGGGGTGCCCCAGGACCTTCAGACACACTGGAGAGAGGCCAGCCAGAGGAGACACACTCTCTACATCTGAGGAAGACCATCTTCAGGCTCCCAGCGGGGGAAGTTCCACCAACCCCCATCTCCTACCCCCAAACACATAGCCTAGAAGGGAAGGAATTGGCCCAGAAAACATGGTGTACAACACCCCAGCTCCAGCCAAGGCAAGTCTTGCCTACCCCATAGCTCCTGGGCAGCCAGGCAGGGACTTGGGAAGAAATCAAGGAGAAGAAGGTGAGAAAACAAATATAAGTGGAGTTTGGAGCTCTGACATAGCTCAACATTTTAATGACCCAAGTTAAACTGTTATCGTACTTGATCCTGACTGAACTGTATTGTTGGTATTGTTCAATGTATGAGAGTGAACAGAGATTTGGGATCTGTCCTGAAGGTCATCCAAGCAGGAATGGAACTTTCCCACCCAGTGCTCTGGAAGAGATCCACGCTTGCACCCTCTAAATTTTGCTCTTGCAAAGTCCAGAACATGAGAGCCCCATGAGCCAGCTCAGGGTCACAGCACAGCCAGAGCTGGTCACTCTCGGCTGCCCATGTTGTGTGGGAGTCAGCGGGCGATTTTCTGGCTGGAACTCTCAGAGATTATCAACACATGGCACAGGCTGTAATTATCTTCAAAACCCAACTGATGGCTGACTGCACAAGCTTAAGACCCCGAGTTTGGATGCCCATGTAAATGCCAGGATGGTGAGGCAGGCTGCCTGTAGTCCCAGCACTCAGAAGGTGGAAATAGAGAATCCCTTGGGCATGCTGGCGAAGATGAATTGCTGAACTCTGGGTTCAAGTGAGGAGGTTGGGTCCCAGAATGCAAAGTGGAAAGCAATTGAGGAAGGCATCTGGTGTCAACCTTTGGCTTCCATGTACACACAAACATATGTGCCTATACCCATGTGCATACACAGACACACACACACATTTCAACTCATGATGACAATGGAAAAGCCAACATGGCCCTTGGCACCACAGTGGGAAAAAGTAGAAATACTGTGGAGACTTGCCGAAAGGAACAAAAGATAGGGCTCTTGCCAAGGGCTTCCAGGTTGGGCTCCAGCCACCAAGGATGTCTTGGCAACTTGTGCTATGCCCAGCCCAGAGCGGATACAATCTCAGCAAACAGCAGTGGACTCTGGCCCCCACGTGCAGTCCAGTTGCCAAATTCTCCCTCCTCGGGTGTAGACATGTGATTGACAGATGGTCCCAAGGAAAGTTTTTCTGGATCATATCTCAGTGACCACCGACCTAGCCTGTCAAAACCAGAGATTTAAGATGGCATCTGACCCCAAATCTGGAAGAATTTAGCAACTTCACGGTGCCAAGAGCAGAGGGGAAAATACGCTCACAGAGAAGCCAGAACAGCACAGACGACGGCGAGAAAGAAAGGAAGAAAATGAAAACACTGTTTCCACTGGCAGCGTTGGCCCCTGCCAGGAAAACTGGAATGTTGACTTGGTACGTACATAATTCAATTTTATACACGCTCAGAAGTCGAGAGAAAAAAGCCAGACGCTCAGAGAAAATGCGGATACTGTTCTTGACTTTGGCAAGGACGAGGTATTTCTGAGCTCAGCCTCGCGTGAGGTGCTTGATAAAATGGAAGGTGAGCGGCACACTTTACTCGAGGTCTCTGCTCAGTCATGTGGATGTTTCTGATGCCTTTCTCCAGTTTCAGCTGGATTTATATGAGAGTCATAAGAAGAAGTAGGTAAAAAGAGAGCCGGGCACGGTGGCACATGCCTTTGATCTCAGCACTCAGGAGGCAGAGGAGGGAGGGAGGATCGCTGTGAGTTCAAGGCCAGTTTGAGACTACATATTGAATTCCTGATTAATCCCAGGCTAGAGTGAGACCCCACCTAAAGAAAAAAAAAAAAAAGAGGTGAATAGATACCAAAATGTTGTTAGGAACACACAGGATGTGGGCAATTCTTATCTTTAATTTTTAGAATGTTCAGTGCTTCCTAAACGTAAAAAAATACTGTTTTTGAAACTATTATTAGTGCTGGCTTCAGCAGCACATATACTAAAATTGGAACAATACAGAGAACGTTAGCGTGGACCCTACTCAGTGCGGACACATTCATGATACGTTCCATATTTTTTGCATCTGGAGTTCGTTTGCAATGGCAGGAGGCCCTGGTGTGTCCATCCTCCCTCTCTCATTCTCTCTGGCTCTCTTCTCTATCTACTTGCAAATAAATCAAAGAAAATATTAGTATCCTTTTATTATCTCAACAAGACACGCATGAAGACAGATACATGCTAGAAGGTTCTAAATAAATGGAGAGTTAATCTCCATTTTCACCCTCTAAAACTCCCAGCCTCACTGCCTTGAGATTACTACAACTAGGTTACTAGGTTTTTCTTTTTCTTTTCTAGTTTTTGGTTTTATGAGGTACGGTCTGGCTGTAGTCCAGGCTGGCCTGGAATTCACTCAGGCTGGTCTTGAATTTACAGCCATCCTCCTACCTCTGCCTCCCTACTGCTGGGGTTAAAGGCCTGTGCCACCGTGCCATTGCTAAATTTTTCTTTTGTCTTTCAGGTTGTTACCATTAAAGGTTTCAGCCAGAAGCTCCCTGGATCTGAAGCTAAACAGAGGTGTTAGAGAATGGCGTGGCGCTGCGCCATCTGGTGGCTGGATTGCAGAATGCAGCCCATCCAGGCCAGCTCCTTTTCAAAAGTTCTATGTGAAATATCCCAGACTTCAAAAGGTTAGCAACTAACTAAAATCAAAAATTAAACCAATGTCTGGGAAAATAGAATAAATTTAAGGGTTCATGCACAAAGCATTAAGGACTGTGATTTAGGAAAAAGAAAGTATCCAGGCATGATGGTACAGACCTATAATCTTAGCCACCCAGGACACTGAGGCAGGAGGATTAGAAGATCATGGCCTGCCTGAGAAATTTAGTGAGGCACTGTTCTAAACATTTTTTAAACTTTTAGGGCTGGAGAGATGGCTCAACAGTTAAAGGTGGTTTCCTGAAAAGCCAAAGGATCCAGGTTTGATTCCTCAGGACCCACTAAGCCAGATGATGTACAAGGTGGTGCATATGTCTGGAGTTTGCAGCAGCTGGAGGCCCAGGCACACCCATTCTCTCTCTCTTTCTCTCTCTCAAATAAATAAATGAAATAATTTTAAGGGAATGGGCTACAAGGTCTAACCCAGGCTGACCTGGAATTCACTGTGTAGTCTCAGGGTGGCCTTGAACTCATGGTGATCCTCCTACCTCTACCACACAAGTGCTGGGATTAAAGGTGTGCACCACCATGCCCAGCTAAAATATTTTTTAAAGTTTTTTTAAAGGGCCATGGGTAGTGGGCAAGATGGTACCTTGTCATCCCAGCACTTTGGAGGTGAAGACAGGAGAATCAGGGGTTCAAGTTCATCCTCAGTAACAACATGAGTTTGAGGCCAGCCTGGACTACATGAAACACTATTTCAAACAAGAAATAATTAGCAGGGATGAGAAGGATCTGGGGAGATGGCTAGGCCCCCATTCAGCTTCCTGGCATTCACAGCAAGCTGCGCTCCCAAAATGTCTATAGCAATGGGAGGCAGAGCCAGGAGAATCCAGAAGCTTGTGGGGCCAACTTGACATGAAGTGAAGTAGCCAAAACGAAATAGCAGCAAGACAGAACCTGTCACAAGCAGAGTGAAGGTAAAGGACACACACCCTGAGGTTGCCCTCAGGTCTCCCCACGTGCACCATGGTACATACACACCCACCCACAGACCCACATCCACAGATGCATCATACACACACACACACACCCAGAAATAGACACACACTTAAACTTAAGGGCTGGGGAGATTGCTCAATGGTTAGAGGCGCTTGCTGGCAAAGTCTGACAGCCTGGCTTTGATTTGTTAGTTCTCCCCACATAAAGCCAGATGCATAAAGCAGCATGTGTCTGTATATCTGGAGGGTGTTTTGTCGTTGTTTTTTTTTTTTCCAATGTCAGGAGTCCCTGATGTACCCATACTCACTCTGTCTCTCTCTTTCTCCCCCATCTCCTTAAATAAATCAATCAATAAATAATTTTTAAAGGGGTGAGGATATAGGTCAATGGTAGAGCACTTGCCTAGCATCCAAAAGACCCTAGATTCAAAACAAACAAAAAATTATTAATTTGAGTAAGAAAGAGAAAGGGGCAGACGGAGAAAGAGAGAATGGGCCTGCCAGGGCCTTCAGCCACTGCAAACGGAGCTCCAGATGCATGATGCGTGATGCATGATGCATGCCCCCTCTAGTGTGCAAATGCAACATTGCACGCTCGTGTCACTGTGTGTCTGGCTTACATGGGAACTGGAGATTGGAACATGACTTCTTAGGCTTCAAAGGCTAGCATCTTAACAGCTAAGCCATCTCTCCAGCCCCCCCCCAAAATAACTTTTTAAAAATATTTTTATTTATTTTAAAAAGAGAGAGAAAGAGAATGGGTGCACCAGGACTCTAGCCACTGCAAACAAACTCCAGACGCATGAACCACCTTGTGCATCTGGCTTTATGTGGGTACTGGGGAATCAAACCTGGGTCCTTTAGCTTTGCCAGCAAGCGCCTTAACCTCTAAGGCATCTCTCTAGCCCCTGAAAAAGAATTTTTAATAAGAAAATAGGGGCTGGGGAGATGGCATAGCAATTAAGGCACTTTCCTGTGAAGTCTAAGGACCCAGGTTTGGTTCCCCAGTACCAATGTCATCCAGATTCACAAGGTGGCCCATGCATCTGGAGTTCATTTACAGTGGCTAGAGGCCCTTGTGTTCATTCTCTCCCTTTCTCTGCTCTTTCCTCTCTCCCTCCCTCTCAAGCAAATAAGTAAATAATTAAAAAAATTTAAAGCCAGCATTCAACTTTTAAAAATATTTTTAATATTTTATTTATTTATTTATGAGAGAGAGAGAGAGAATGGTCACAGCAGGGTCTCTTGCCACTGCAAACAAACTCCAGATACATCCACCATCTTGTTCACCTGGCTTATGTCAGTATTGGGGAATTGAACCTGGGTTCTTAGGCTTCACAGGCAAGTGTCTTAACTGCCAAGCCATCTCTCCCTCCCAAATATTTTATTTATTTGAGAGAGGGGGGAGGGAAAAATGGGCATGACAGGGACCCTTGCAGCTACAAATGAATTCCGGACATATGTACCATATTTTGCATCTGGCTGGGTACTGGGGAACCAAACCTGGGCCAGGAGACTTTGTAAGCCATCACCTTTAACCACCGAGCCATCTCTCCAGCCTCATGACTGAACTATTTTAATAGAGAAAGAGTTGAAGCCAGGCCTGGTGGCACCATATACGACCCCAGCTACTCAGGAGGCTGAGGCAGGAAAATCTCAAGTTCAAGTACTGCCTGGGCAACTTAGTGAGACCCTATCTTATAAATAAACAGTCCTCAGGGGCTGGGGGGTGTGGCAGTGGCAGAGCACTTGCCTAACACATGTGGGGGCCTGGGTTCAGTTCCCACTACTGGAAGAAAAAAAAGAAAACAGTTCAGATGCCTATTGGGTGCATTAATTTTAGAAGACCTAAACTAGTTAACAAAATGTTTTGCTTTTAATACAAAACTAAAACAGGGCATGCTCAACTTGAAATTTGCAGGCTTCCTTCTTTTGTCATGTCACCATTCTTAACATCAAAGTAACTTTCCAGAACAGAGTTCAAGTGATTTAATTTCATGTTGAGGCTCTGGTTTCATTTAGACTTTTAGCATGATGTCCTCTGTGTGGGCTTTACTCATCTTCCAAGGCTCCATGAGGTGCAGAAAGCCAGCTTTCCGACCTGGAAAAACTCTGCAAGTGTGTGCCAGCCCTCCACAGTAAGTTATTTTCCACCCTAGAAGGACCCCCGCATGTGAGGTCTGGGAACACTGTTAGAGAATGGTTCTGGAAAGGGCTGTGTCTCTTCTCAGAACTCCACTCTCCAGTGTCACAGACGAGGGGACCTGTGGGCTGGAAAGGAAACTGAGTCTGGCTGTGGATCACACTGGAAGCTGAGGGGAAGCCCTGGGGTGAGGCAAAACACCCTGCCCATTTCTAGGGGGGACGTTTAGGCAGTGGCTTCCCATCCAGTGTCTCAGTGAGTCTTCCCAGCAACCCTTGCTGTGGGTCTTCTTCTGTGCTCACCCCAAACCCGGTTGTACACATGAGGAAACTGGGGCTCAGGGAGGGGGAAGTCCCTTGCCTAAGTTCAGAAAAGCAGCAAAGCAGCTAAACTTAATCTGGGGCTCCTGGAGGCTTCCGGGGCGCCTTACCCACATCCTGCCTTTACCTCCTGCAGTTCCTCTCAGCTTAGCAGCTTGCCAGAAAAATCCTGGTCCTCCATCTATTCTCGACTATAGCAGCAAAGGAAGCCTGTGAGGGCACCAGGGCAGAGTGGCAGTGCTGCTGGGAACCCCATCCAAGGCGTGGGCACCCATGAGGCTGAGATGTGCCCCATGAATAATACGGCAGCAGCTGCTCTTTCTGTCCTGCTGAGGATGCTGTCCCAAGCCATTGCAGTTGTTAACGTTACACCAAGTAAGCCATTTAGAAAGGAGAGGAGTTGGGCTGGAGAGATGGCTTAGCACTTAAGCGCTTGCCTGTGAAGCCTAAGGACCCCGGTTGGAGGCTCGGTTCCCCAGGTCCCACGTTAGCCAGATGCACAAGGGGGCGCACGCGTCTGGAGTTCGTTTGCAGAGGCTGGAAGCCCTGGCGTGCCCATTCTCTCTCTCTCCCTCTATCTGTCTTTCTCTCTGTGTCTGTCGCTCTCAAATAAATAAATAAAAAATTTTTAAAAAATTAAAAAAAAAAAGAAAGGAGAGAAGTTAATTAGCTCAGGCTGCTGAGGATGGAAAACCCAAATTGGGTGGCCTCCTTTTTGGCCCTGATGTTACTTGAAGAGAAGCCAGAAGGGCAGGTGGGTGTGGACGGAAGAGACCAAACATGAGGGAGGGCTACTTCATAACAATTCATAATAATTAATAACCCGTGTAGTCTTATGAAAGCAAAAACTCATTCCTAGCTGCAGGAATTAACCTGGTTTCAAGCCAGGTTGTTGTGACACGCACACCTTTAATCCTCAGGCCGAGGTAGGCCGTGAATTTGTGGCCAGCCTGAGACCACATAGTGAATTCCAGCTCAGCCTGGGCTAGAGCAAGACCCTACCTCAAAGAAGATTAAAAAAAAAAAAAAGCCAGGCGTGGTGGCGCACGCCTTTAATCCCAGCACCCGCGAGGCAGAAGTAGGAGGATTGCCGAGAGTTCAAGGTCACCCTGAGACTACATAGTGAATTCCAGGTCAGCCTGAGCCAGAGTGAGCCCCTACCTCGAAAGAAAAAAATAAAAATAGTGGGAACTGGAGAGTTGGCTTAGTGGTGAAGGTGCTTGTCTGCAAAACCTAAGGACCCAGGTTCAACTCCCCAAAACCCATGTAAGCTAGATGCACATGGTGGTACATGCGTCTGGAGTTCGTTTGCAGTGACTGGAGGCCCTGGCGTGCCCTTTCTCTCCTGCCCCCCCATAAATAAATAAAGTATGGAGAAAAGTTTTTTTTTTAATTATTTATTTATTTATTTGAGAGCGACAGACACAGAGAGAAAGACAGATAGAGGGAGAGAGAGAGAATGGGCGCGCCAGGGCTTCCAGCCTCTGCAAACGAACTCCAGACGCGTGCGCCCCCTTGTGCATCTGGCTAACGTGGGACCTGGGGAACCGAGCCTCGAACCGGGGTCCTTAGGCTTCACAGGCAAGCGCTTAACCGCTAAGCCATCTCTCCAGCCCTGGAGAAAAGTTTTAAAAGTTAATTTGAAAAAAATACCTAACGGCCTAGTCACTCTTTCTTTCTACGTGTGTGTGTGTGTGTGTGTGTGTGTGTGTGTGTGTGTGTGTAGGTCAAAGGTCAACGTCAGGTGTCTCTTCACTGTATTTTACCAGACACGGTGTCTCACTGAACCTGAACTGCCCATTTGGCTAGATTAGCCAGCCAGCAAGCCCTGGGTGATTCTACTGTCTCTGCTTCCCCAGCACTGTGCAATTACAGGTGAGCCCATACGCCCCACTTTATTTTTATTTATTTATTTTTTTCAAGGTAGGGTCTCACTCCAGCCCAGGCTGACCTGGAATTCACTATGTAGTCTCAGGGTGGCCTCGAACTCATGGCGATCCTCCTACCTCTGCCTCCCGAGTGCTGGGATTAAAGGCGTGTGCCACCACGCCCGGCTTAATAATGGCCCACTTTTATATAGGTGCTGTAGGCCCTAACTCAGGTCTCCAAGCTTGTGGAGCAAGCCCTTTGCCCACCGAAGCATCTCCCCAGCGCTCACTTAGCCCTTAACTGTCCCATCATGCTTCAAAGGTCTGCCGTGAAGGTCGGGAACATGGGCATTGTGTGAGGGGCGGAGGAGGACTGAATAGAGACCCTAGGCTGGACTTTGGGAGGGGTCCTCTATGGTGGTTAGCTTAGCGCGGCTTCAAGTGGCTGATGTGAAATAACCGTGGCCTAACAGAGGCAGAAGCCGTTTCTCTTGTATGGTACACTCTGGGCTGGCAGGGTATCTTGACCCAGTGCAGTCTGCAGGGACCCAGGCTCCCAATAGCTGAGTGCCCCACCAAGCCCAGGGCGTTGCCCTGGCTGGCATGACTCAGGGTCGATGCCTCACTCCCTCCGTCCAAGGGTACATGTCAGATAAGCCACAGGTTACTGTGCTGTGACAAAAGGGGCTTGAATCGATACGGGTGGAATCAGGAGGGAGTTTATTCCTCTCCCACAGTGTGCAGTGAGGGGACTGACCATGGTCCATGGGTATGGTAGTCCACAGCTGTCCTTGGACCCACCCCCTCCCGCCTTGACCGTCCCCATCCCTGGTGTGTGTGGTGGAAACTGACCACTGCGCACTCATTCTGGACCTCAGGTTGATAAAGGAACTGATTCATTTTGTCCACATAGTGAATTCCTTTAACAGAATGACCCGGGAGATACATGGTGTAGCGACACGTAGTCTTCCAAGCATAGTGTGAAAACCTGCACATGACTCTGTCAGGATCTGGCCTATTGATATTCCCTCACAGGAGGGGACAAGGGGAGGGTCCGCAGAGCCTGCCCTGGTCCAACCCTCTCCCTCCTGCATCGCCCTCCCCCTTCCACCTGCATTGGAGGGAAACTATAAGTCAGGATAATATATATATTATATTTACATAATATATATATATTACATATACATTTATGTATGTTCAAAATAATTTATTTCAAGATCTATTTTCAAAATACATTTATTTGTGTAGAAAATCAAATTAATTGAAAGACATCAGTCCGGATGTGGCCAATGTGCAATTTAGTGCTAGGAGATGGGCACACATTATGGAAGGGCTGGACAGGAGACTGGGAATGAGGACCTGCCTGCCAGAAGTGATCCTGGAGGTGATTGAGAGTTGGAGAATTTCCCAGGAGTCACCCCCGTAGATCCATGAACAGACCGCTTTACTCTCCCTATTGGTGCTGAAGACCTCTGAGCTATCTGTGCCTGGGTCCACACAGCCCTCACACACCAGGTGTGGCCACCTGTTGTGAGTATGTTGATTAAAAGAGCCAAATTATGGGCTGGAGCGATTTGCTCAGTGTTTAAGGTGCTTGCCTGTAAAGCCTAATGACCTGGGTTCGATCCCCCAGTACCCACGTAAAGCCAAATGCACAAAGTAGCACATGCATCTGGAGTTTGTTTGCAGCAGCTGGAGGCCCTACCCATTCTCTTTCCCTGTGTCTGTCATTCTGTCTGTCTCTTTTTGCTTGCAAATAAATAAATAAAAATATTTAATGTAAAAGATCCAAATTAAGCCTGGTGTGGTGGTGCACACCTTTAATCCCAGCACTCAGGAGGCAAAAGTAGGAGGATCGCTGAGAGTCTGAGGCCTCCCTGAGACTACACAGTGAATTCCAGGTCAGCCTAAGCTACAGTGAGACCCTACCTGGGGGGGGGGGGGAAGATAGAAATTAAAAGCAAAAGGAAGGGGAAAAAAAAACAACAACATGTATTCAATGTGGCCACACTGGTGAGAATGACAAAGTGGCCCAATGACACTCTGAGTCCATCTTTGATTAAGGTTCAAGTAGAAGGCCACAGGAGTGCATAGCCAAGCTGCCCTGGTCAAGGTGTGGTCCAGCCCATTGCTGTCTGGGCACCAGTCTCTCCTGTAAGGTGGCCTCACCAGTTGCCAGCATTGCGTAAAGTCCCTCTCTAGGGTGGAGATAGGTTCTCCTCTAACTGGCACTCCACTTTGGCTCTTTCTTTTTCACAGCACAAGACTCCGGTGGACATTCCAATGTCTTGTTGGGGTTCAGTGTCTCAATAGTCTGATAGCCAAAGGGAAAGGTACAAGTGTCCCTTTAGGAAACATTTCTTCCTGGGAGGCTGGTCTTTGGTCCTAATGTGACATATGGAATTAGTCTCCTTGTTACTATTGACTTAATTTTTTTAAATATTTCATTTTTATTTATTTATTTTTTTGACAGAGAAGAGAGAGAGAGAGAATGGGCATGCCGGGGCCACCAGCCACTGCAAACGAACTTCCCACATGTGCACCCCTTGTGCATATGGCTAATATGGGTCGTGGGAATCGAACCGGGGTCTTTTGGCATTGCAGGCAAACACTTCAACTGCTAAGCCATCCCTCCAGCCCTGGACTTTCTTTTTAATGTGAGAGTGAGAGCTAGAGCAAGAAAGAGAGACAGAGAGACAGAAAGAATTGGCACGCCAGGGCCTCCAGCCTCTGTAATCAAACTCCAGACGTGTGCGCCACCTTGTATGCATGAGCAACCTTACGTGCCTGCGCCATCTTGTGTGTCTGGCTTACATAGGATCTGAAGAGTCAAACATGGGTTCTTAGGCTTTGCAGGCAAGTTCCTTAACCACTAAGCCATCTCTCTAGCCCTAATTTGCATTTTCTTGGTTTTTTTCTTTTGTTTGTTTGTTTGTTTTTCGAGGCAGGGACTCACTCTAGTTCAGGCTGACCTGGAATTCACTATGTAGTCTCAGGGTGGCCTCGAACTCACAGTGATCCTCCTACCTCTGCCTCCCAAGTGCTGGGATTAAAGGCGTGCACCACCACGCCCGGCTAATCTGACTTTTTAAAAATCAGCTTATTGCTGTTGTGTGTCCAAATCTGATAGAGGGCTGCTGTGGCACAGACTCTGACCCTAAATCAGGTAACACAGATAGACACCCACGGACGTTTAAGCAACTAATGAAGACATCGAATGCGATATTAGCAGAAATGCATGGTATCTCTCTCTGTAGCTAGACACACATGACCATGCTTTCAGTAACAGAGAAGAGAGAAACACAGGAAAGGAATTGGAAGGTATGAGTTGGGTTTTGTTTCTCATTTTGTTTTGTTATTATTTATTACTTATGGCTGGTTCTTGCTATGTAGCCCAGGCTGGCCTTGAATTCTTGAATCTCCTGCCTTGTGAGTACTGGGATCATAGGCATGCACCACCACCCCTGGCTAGGAGGTGGTGATTTTTTTTTTTAGTATTAATTACCTTTTATTTTTAATATAATTTGATTATAAATTCAAATAATTTATTTTTACCTGCTGAGCCATCTCCCCAGCCCCCACAGATTATTTGCTTTATTTATTTATTTTGGTTTCTTGAGGTAGGATCTCGCTTTAGTCCAGGCTGACCTGGAATTCATTATATAGTCTCAGCCTGGCCTTGAACTCACAGCAATCCTCCTACCTCTGCCTCCCAAGTGCTGGGATTAAAGGTGTGCACCATTAGGTCCAGCAATTTATTTTTAGTAATGGCTATGTTTAACAACCAATTTGCTGAAACACTGAAAATGGACAGTTAGCTCTAGAAAGCCAATAAAAGCCAGTTCCAGAACGCCACTGGAAGTAAGGAAATTTCTAGGAAGGGTGACCAAGGAGCTAACAAGCCAAGCCTGTAGGGACCACGTGACTGTGGACCTCAAGGCATGCTGAGGCTGGCTCCCTAGGGTCCAGGAACCCGGTCTGATTGGTGACTTCCTTTAGTGACCTCCAACCTCAGCCACTTGTACATCTTTGTCTGACTGACCACAAGAGAGGGGTCCTGGGCCCCAGGGTGAGCAGGAGTCCTCAGGGCCTGGCTGGCTGAATGAGACACTCAGGACCTCCCTGAGGGAGAATGTACAAGTCAGTACATCCTGAGCGGCACAGCTGTCTCTATGCTAGGCCTGGAGGGAGCTGACACCCAGGGTCAGCCACACCCACTAACATCCCCTCCAAACCCCATCCTTCCTGCAGAGATGCTGCCCCACCTTGGAACTGGCCCCTGGCACTTGTCACACGCACCCATGGGCCTCTTGCATTCCAGGGTGCTTGACTCTACTAAGGAAGATCCTGTCTCTAGAGCCACTTGGTGCAGATCCTTGTTACTTCTCACATTCTAGCTTCTACACAGACTTCCAACCCTGTGGAATGAGGGAACGACTTAGGCACAGCCTGGTCCCGGCCTCCTCCCATGGCACAAACGGGGGAAGCTGAGGCCATGGCCACACAGCCACTTCCCCCAACAGAGCCAGGACTTGGACTGAGCCTCGTGTCCCCAGTCCGAGTCCTGACCTCAGATAAGTTTCCTGGGCGACAGGATGAGAAGGTTGGTGCAAGTAGATCTCTGAGCACAAAGCAGGAGTCAGCTCTCTCGGAACCGCACAGCCCCAGGTGGGCAAGGTGGACAGACTGCTGTCCTCTTCTGACTCAGTGGTGGCGGCAGGAGACACTTCCTGTAAAGGATCAGTGCCCTGGGATTTCTGGGAGAACCCTTGATAAACACACTATAGAATGTTCTCTCACTGAACGCTGCAGACATACGTGCCAAGTCCATGGAGAACCCAAGGCATGAAGCTAGATCCTCAGAGGGGCCTTCTCATGGTCAAAATGAAGACTTTTGGGATTCATCTCTGTCACCCCAGCCAAAGAGACCTCCTGTAGGACCAGAGTGATTTCCAAAGAAATATGTGGATCACAGGCTCTGGGTTCCTGCTGGAGATGAGCTGCTGAAACCATCGTTCTAGCATCTTCAAGGCAGACGGTCTCCTCATGAGGCCACAGACTCCTCAGGAAGCCACTGTGACCCCCAGGCGGTGGTACTGGACACCAGCAGAGTCCTGCCTGTGGCCAGAGCTCAGGGGGAACCTGTCAAGGAGACCATGAGAAGATCAGGGGACGTCAGGCTTGGTACCTTCCCTGGGGGAGGTGGCAGGGGACATCACTGGGCCCCTCCTTTTTCTCAACCTCTCTCCTGACCCTCCCCTGCCTGCTTCCTCCTTGGCACGCATTCCCCACAATTTCACAATAGTTCCTTCAGGTTCACCCTGTCCCTGTCCGAGCCAGAATGGCCTTGCTCAACACAAAAGTCAGACTCTGTCTCTGTCCTGTGAGAAGACCCATGCGATGTCCAGCCTAACACCCATGGGCAGCCTCCAGGATGCCATCACCCGAAGGGTCAAAACCCCCAAAGAGGGGGGGGGCTGGAGAGGTTGCTCAGTGGTTAGGGCACTTGCCTGCACAGCCTAAGGACTCAGGTTTGGTTCCTCAGAACCCAGATAAGCCAGATGCACATGCTGGTGCATGCATCTGGGGTTCGTTTGCAGTGGCTAGAGGTCCTGGAGCGTGCTCTTTCTTTCTCTGTCTTAAGTAAATAAACAAAAACAAAATATATTTTTTCAGAGAGAAAGAATTGGTGAGCCAGGGTCTCAGCCACTGCAATCAAACTCCAGACACTTGCTCTACCTAGTGCGCATGTGTGGCCTTCCCCTTGAGTCACCTTTGTGCATCTGGCTTATATGGGATCTGGGGAGAGACTCAGTAGCATGACAGTCTGTAATCCCAGCATGCCTACAGTCAGTGAGATTGGGAGGTGGAGATAGGAGAACCCTAAAAGTTCCAGGGTCAGCAAGTCCAGCACACATGGCAGTGTACAACACAGAGACCCTGTCTCAAACAAAATGGAAGGAGAGGACTAACCCCTGACGTCACACGTGTGCAGTGGCATGCGCATGCCTGAACTCACATACAAGAACGCGTGTGCGCACACACGTGTGCACATAAGATTTTTTTTTTTTTTTTTGAGATCCTACTACTTTGGCCTCCTGTGATGTAATTTTAAATTCCTGGTGATGCACACAGCTGGGTTACACACTGGAAAACCCATCCCTCAGGAGGTGGAGTCAGAAAGCTCGTGAGTTCCAGGCCAGCCAGGGCTACAAAGAGAGTGCTAAGCCAGCCTAGACGATATGGATGGACCCTGACTCAACAAACTAAGGTCTGGGGCAGAGCTCAGTGCTAGAGCACTTGCGTGGCATTGCTGAAGCCCTGGGTTTCATCAGCAATATCACAAAGAAAAAAAAAAATCATGTGAACTAGGCCTTAAAGTCAAATGAAATTCTACCATCAGGTGACATAAAACAAAGGAAGGAAAACAGCTCGGGGGGTGGGGGAAGAAAAGGGCAAAACTGCAGGGATTCGGGAGATGGCTCCAGGGTTAAAGGCACTTCGCTTGCAAAGCTTCAGGGTCCGGGTTTGATTCCCCAGAACCCGCATGAAGCCAGACGCACAAAGTGGCGCATGTGCCCGGTCTGTTTGCAGCAGGACTAGACTCTGTTATGCTCACTCTCATTCTCATTCCCTCCATGTCCTCACAAATACAGAAATAAATGCGAGCATTTAAACAAAACCAACTCCACATGTGAGGGAGAAACAGGCTGGCGAAGAGAAGGGCCTGAGGTCTGGGCGGGTAACACACTGAGCCACTCTCCCCCCAACCCACCCACCCACCACCCACCCGCTCTTCTGTAACTGCTGCTCTATCTCAGCCAACGTCTGGCCTTTGGTTTCAGGAACAAGTATGTAGATGAAGGCCAGGCCGAGGACAGCGGTCAGCCCGTAGAGCAGGAAGGTCCAGGACAAGCCGATGGCACCTGGGAACAGAAAGGCACGGGCGTGGGCCACCAGCCGAGTACTCCGGTCCCGTGACCCAGGCCACCTGGCAGGTTCTAGCTGGAGCACCAACAGGCAAAGGAAGGGTTTACAAGAATGACCAGCAAGCCCGTCAGATAAGAATCTGAAAATAGCGGGGCTGGAGAGATGGCTTAGCGGTTAAGCGCTTGCCTGTGAAGCCTAAGGACCCGGGTTCGAGGCTCGATTCTCCAGGACCCACGTAAACCAGATGCACAAGGGGGCACATGCGTCTGGAGTTCGTTTGCTGGAGGCTCTGTCGCGCCCATTCTCTCTCTCTCTCTCTGCCTTTCTCTCTCAAATAAATAAACAAATATTTCAGAAAAAAAGAATCTTAAAATAGTGACTAGATGTCCCTGAGGCAGGCAGAGGACCAGGGTGCAAGGCCACCAACATAAGGGCAACTTATATCTGGGAAAAGGTCACTCAGTATTTATCTGCAGGGACCCAGCATGGCAAATCCTGTTCCAATGCCGCTGACCCAGAAATCCACGGAGGAGTTAATGTGTTTCTCCATCTGTGAAGTGAGGGTAATAATGACAGCACAGGACTCTGGAAACTCCTCCTCTGTCTCCTTTACCCCTCACAGAAACGTCAGAAGGCAGGGGCAGCAGAGAAAAGGCAGGCTGACCTCCCTAAGGGTGCCTCCTTATACGTTTCTGTCCAGTCCCAACGAACAAAGTAAAGCACATTTATAGCCGCAGGGAGCAGGAAAGTGACTGAGCCCTAAGACCCGCCCACGGTGAAGGAGGTGTGTCACAATGGCCACAGCCATTGGTTCATGGGTGAGCTTGTGATCTTGCTGAGCCAATCCAGGCTGGTCCCAAGACTCCATCTGCAGCCAATGGGAATGGGGTTGTCCTTCCAGGGATGCTAAGCTGTAGAGGCCTGAGGACCTCCAGCCAACTTGCACCCTGAGATGTGTCTGACTGGGAGTGAAGACCACGGGGTGGGGCGGGGGGCGCAGGCAGAGTAGAGACAGACCTCTGCTTAAAGCCACCCCCCCACCCTCATCAATGATTTGTGATCAAATATTCCTTTTGGTGGGGTAGGATGGGCCGCATTAGGATTCACGCCACCACGACCCAGTGTTTTTGCCTTGTATGAAAACTGCTCCTGCATGCAGTGAGCCAAAGGGTGAGGGTGGATCACTCACCTAGGAGATCCAGGAAGGAGAGGCTGATGGAGAGGTTCGCGGCCCAGTTGAAGCTGTTACACAGGGCGAAGGCTCTCCCTCGGATCTCCCCAGGGTAGATCTCACTGAGGACCAGCCAGGTCACTGGAACAGGAGAGCAAGAGGGCGCCTAGGCTGAGGCAACTCTGGGGCCTGGTACCCAAGGAACAGACAGACCACCGCCCAGTCATGTAAGCCAAGGAGAATTTCAGGTTCCTGACCCCCAGATTCTCCCAGTTGTGCCTCCATATAACCCCGCAAGAATCACTCTGGGTTGATCATGACTGAGGGGTTTCCCGCTTCAATGCTGAGGCCAGGACAGCCCTAGGCAAATGGGGATGGTTAGTTTTCACCCGTTTCTCTAAATTCCTTTCAAATAAATCTTCCTGAGGGAGCTATCCAGGGACACACCCATGATTTGAAGAGTTTAGGGGGAGTTTCAAAGAAAAAAAATGAGAAATATAATTAGGCTTCAGTCCTAGGAGGAACCCTTGAAAGCAAGAGAGGAGCCCTTAGGCTGGAGAGATGGCTTAGCAGTTAAGGCACTTGCCTGGAAAGCCTAAGGATCCAGGTTTGATTCCCTAGGACGCACATAGGCCAGATGCACAAGGGGAAGCATGCATCTGGAGTTCATTTGCAGTGGCTCAAGACCCTGGTGCACCCATTCCCTCTCTATATATGCCCCCCCTACAATAAATGAATTAATAAGATATGAACAACAAGAAAGAGAGAGGAGCCCTAACGCCTCATCCACCCGCCTTGGGATCTTCAAGCCACTTACTTCCTCCAGTGTCCCAAACTAATATGGCAGCCCGGTAGGGAAGAGACAGAACTTTCCTACCTGGTCCAAACCCAAAGGAGAAGGCGCTCACGTAGGCCATCAGGCACACCAGTGCAGCCCAGCCCAGCAGGGTGTGCTCAGGAGTGGGACCAGGGGTCAGCACCGAGGCGGCATTCAGGGCTGGCCACAGAGGGGCTGCGGCGTCTCCAGCCTCTGGATGGAGTTTCGCTCTCTCCGTGGTTGGCAAGACTGGTAGTCCTTGGTCCTCCCAGGCTCTTGGCACTGGTGGTGGGGATGAGACTTCTAGAAAGCCTGTCTGTTGAGTGGCATTGGGCACGGCTAGGCAGCCAGGACCTGAGTCCAGGGACACAGCAAAGCTGACCAGGCCTATGCCACTGACTGACAGGGCCATGAGGGCACAGCCGGCAAGCAGCAGTGCCCTACGGCCCGCATGCTCCACCAGCCCCGTGGCGGTCAGGGTGGCGGCCACCTTCACGGAGCCAAGCCCCACCGAGGCCAGCACGGCAGAGGAGCCCTCGCGGAAGCCAACGGAGCGGAAGACGGTCGAGGCATAGCACAGCACATTGGGCTGCCCTGTTAGCTGCTGGAACAGAACCAGCCCCAGGCCCACAATAGTCCGACCTCGCATATTATCCCGGGCCCTGAAGAGGTCCAGAAACGTATACCGCGGACCCCCCAAGCCCTGCCTTTTGGCCTCCCCGCTCGGTAGCGGGGTGAGGTCCCGATGGGGTGTGTCAGCAGGCAGAAAGAGAAGGCTAAGAGACTGCAGGGCGGCAGGTGCGGTGGCCCAGCCAAACATGTGCCTCCAGCCCCATGGGGCATCGGACAGTGCATAGTTGAGGGCATAAGAAAGCAGGATGCCCACAGTGATGCCCACTTCGTAGAGGGACACCAGCACGCCCCTCTGCTGTGGCCCCACCAGCTCTGACACATAGATACAGCAGGCCATGGAGGAAAGTGAGATGGCAAAACCAACCACCAAGCGGCCCAGGAGGAGCCAGGGTAAGGATCCGGCCAGGCCCAGGCTCAGGCTGCCTGCCAGCAGCACCAAATTGCTCCCAAGGATGGTTCTTCTCCTGCCATAGTGGTCGATGAGGAAGCCCCCCACCAGAGAAGCGAGGAGGGCTCCCAGGAGTAGGCTGCCCACCAAGAGCTCCTGCTCCCAGCAGCTTAGTGCAAACTCCAGCTGCAACAGCAGCAGGGCGCCAGATATGACAGCCAGTTCGTAACCAAAGGTCAGGCCACCCAGCAGAGACACGGAGGCACACAGGAGCAGGGAATGTGAGTGACGGCCTGGAACACAGAAATGACAAAGCAGGGCTCAGAATGGATCCTCCCAGGGCTGGAGAGATGGCTTAGAGGTTGAGGCATTTGCCTGCAAAGCCAAAGGACCCCGGTTCGATTCCCCAGGACCCACATTAGCCAGATGCACAAGGGGGCGCATGTGTCTGGAGTGCGTTTGCAGAGGCTGGAGGTCCTGGCGCGCCCATTCATTCTCTCTCTCTCTCTGTTAAATAAATTAAAAAAGAATAGATCTAAAGATCTGATAGAGGATTAATATCTAGGATATACAAAGAACTCAAAAAGTTAAATAATAAGGAATCAAACAAGCCAATCAAAAAATGGGCTATGGAGCTAAATAGAGAGTTCTCAAAGGAAGAAATACGAATGGCATATAAGCATCTAAAAAAATGTTCTACGTCACTAGTCATCAGGGAAATGCAGATTAAAACTACATTGAGATTCCATCTCACTCCTGTCAGATTGGCCACCATCATGAAAACAAATGATCATAAATGTTGGCGGGGATGTGGAAAAAAAGGAACCCTTCTGCACTGCTGGTGGGAATGCAATCTGGTCCAGCCATTGTGGAAAACAGTGTGGAGGTTCCTAAAGCAGCTAGAGATTGATCTACCATATGACCCAGCTATAGCGCTCCTAGGCATATATCCAAAGGACTCATCTCATTTCCTTAGAAGTACATGCTCAACCATGTTTATTGCTGCTCAATTTATAATAGCTGGGAAATGGAACCAGCCTAGATGTCCCTCAATAGATGAGTGGATAATGAAGATGTGGTACATTTATACAATGGAGTTCTACTCAGCGGTAAAGAAAAATGAAGTTATGAAATTTGCAGAAAAATGGATGGACCTGGAAAGTATTATACTAAATGAGGTAACCCAGGCCCAGAAAGCCAAGCGCCACATGTTCTCTCTCATATGTGGATCCTAGCTACAGATGACTGGGCTTCTGCGTGAGAATGAAAATAGTTAGTAGCAGAGGCCAGTAAGTTGAAAAGGAGACATAAAGGGTGGAGAAAGGAAGGGAGGAGGATACTTAATAGGTTGATATTGTATATACGTAATTATAATGAATGTAATGGGGAGGTAATATGATGGAGAATGGAATTTCAAACGGGAAAGTGTGGGGGTGGGGAAGGAGGGAATTACCATGGGATATATTTTATAATCATGGAAAATGTTAATAAAAATTAAAAAAATAAAAAAAAATAAAAAAAAGAATAGATCCTCCCTCCTTTCATCTATCCAGCTGTCTCCTGTTCACCCGTCTGCTTTCTTTCCTTCCTCCTCCCTCTGTCCACCCATCCATTTATCCACCTGTCCATCCATCCAGCATCCACATACTCAGCCTTCCTTCATCCTTTCTTTCGTCCACCGCTCCATCCACTTGCATATTCACCCAACCAGTCAGCCATCTATGTATTCAGACTTCCTTCTTCTCTCCTTCCTTTCTTCCCTCTTTCCGTTCATTCACACACGAGAAACATCCACATTTCCCTCCTTTCCTTTTACTTCTTCCTCTCCACCCACACATCCAGCCACCAGACATCTGTCCTCCCTCCCCCCTCCCTTCCTTCTTTCTTTCCATCCATCCAGCCAGCCATCTGTCTGTGTACCCATCTATCCTTCCTTTCATCATCCATCTTCTGTCCCTCCACCCACATACTCACCTGTCCACTTACTCCTTAGTTGAATAAGTCCATTGCTGTATTGGCCCACCTACCCGTACATCCACCCATGCCTCCACCCATGGCCACCCACACCCATGCATCCAGACATATCGTTCTGGCATCTACCACGTGCTGGCCGTGCTCCAAGGCTGGCAGCACACTGCTGTTGTCTAGGGCCTGGCATCCTGAGAGACCCAGGCACATGATTAAGCAGTATATTAAGGGGCTGGAGAGATGGCTTAGAGGCGAAGGCATTTGCCTGCAAAGCCTAAGGGCCCATGTTTGATCCCCCCAGATCCCACATAAGCCAGACGCACAAGGTGATGCCTGCTCAAGGTCATGCACGTGCACAAAGTGGCACACGCACCTGGAGTTCAATTGCAGTGGCTGGAGGCCCTGGCCCATTCTCTCCCTCCCTCTCTCGCTCTCAAATAAATGATACTACTAATAAAAAGAAGGGCCACTCAGAGACAGGTGAGTGGGAGGGGTTAGGGGTTCACAGAAAGGAAGGCTTTTGGGAGGATCCCAAGTGACAAAGTCCCACTGCCTCCAGGGCTCAGAAGGACAGCCTCAAAGGTGTGGCAGGACCTCCCCCCCTCCTTAAGCTTTGCACAGCTCCGGTCATCTAGTTCAGTAAGCTCACACGTTAGTGTATGCGCTGGCCCACCTCCTCAGCCGCTTCCCCTTTTGTCCTGTCCCTGTCCCCACTCCCCCCCCCCACACTCATCTGTTCCCAGCATGCACCACACATCAGCAGGCTAAGCTGCCTGTGCACCTGCCGATCTCTGCTTGCACCATTGGTCCGCCATGTGCTTGCTGTGTCTCTTTAGTCCCAGCTCCTCTGCCACCTCCCTGGGACCTCAGGTGCACACACCTGTCATCAGGGCCCCATACCCTGTCCTCTGCTGGGGACCCACCCGCCCCCTCCTGTTGCCAATCCCATGGCAGGGGCAGTACTGCCATCCTGAGGCCCACAGAAATGAGGGCATGTGTCTAAGACGGTGACCCAGCGTGCAAGTGACAGCACGGATTTGACTTCGTGTAGTCCGATGAAGTTGCAATGTCAGGCGTGATAAAAATGCATGAGTGGGGGCTGGACAGATGGCTTAGCGGTTAAGGCGTTTGCCTGCAAAGCCAAAGGACCCAGGTTCGATTCACCAGGACCCACGTAAGCCAGGTGCCCAAGGGGACGCACACGTCTGGAGTTTGTTTGCAGCAGCTGACGGCCCTGGCTCGCCCATTCTCTCCCGCCCTCCCTCTGCGTCTCTCAAATAAATACAAATAGTAAAATAAACTTAAAAAAAAAAAATTAAAAACGGACGAGTGAACAAATGCAGCTCCTGTTAACAGACGCCTTGCCCGGTGCAGTTGGCGCAAGCTGAGCACTTCAAGCCCACGTCGTCCTCCTTTATTCGGACAAACTGCCAGGTCCTGGCGAGGCAGGAACACTGGGGCTGGAACCCAGCCCTCACCCCATAATCCGCACATGGAGCGCTCCCCTAATCCCTGCACGCAGACAGCCATCTCAAACTGAGAAGCTCTGGGGGCAGCAGAGTGAGGAGCGATTAACTCAGACAGCCCACCTTACCCACCCAGCCCTGGCTCTGCCCAGGGCAGAACAGTTGTTGAGTTAATCCAGGAGAGACAGGAGGGGCCAGCGCCAAGCTGAGTGTCACGGGGAGACACTTGGTCTCTCCGTACCACGTATTGCCAATGTTAAGGTGGGTTCCAGGGTCGCGGCTGGAGCTGGTCACCAGTGTGCCGCTCTTTTGCCTGGCAGACTGGGTGACCCAGTGGTTAGTCACAGACTGGAGCTAGAGAGCGAAGTTTCCTGCCAGCTTCACTTCGCTGTGGCTGCGTGACCTTGGACAACTCACCTACCCTCTCTGAGCCTCCCCTGCCCACAAATGGGAAAATAATAGCCACCTCAAAACCGATGTTAGCTATTATGATTCTCCATCCAACAGCCAGGACTAGCTTAAAACCTTTCCCCAGCGTTCCAGATTATTTGGAATAATATTCATATTTATCCCCACTGCCCACAGAGCTCTGCACAATCTTCCTCAGGCTCCGCTGTGCACTGGACCCCTCTCTCCTTGTCCACTGGGCTGCAGAGGCATCAGCACCGACCACACTCACACACAGTAAGGCCCCAGGGCTTTTGCGCTTGCTGTTCCTGCCACCTCCAGGTTCCCACCCAGCAGATCTCCACAGGGTCCACTTCTGAGTAAGGTTTCAGCTCCAAGGCCTCCAGCTCGGAGAGGTCCACCCTGGCCACCTAGCCAACAAGCTGGCCTCTGGGCGTCATGCCACCTCAGCCTCGGTGTCCCACGCTTGATCAGCTCCTGACGCTGCCAGCTCTGTTCACTGGGGGTCCCAAGTCCTGTGTGCTGAGTAAAGTAGACATTCCCTAGAGAGGCCCTGTGACCCTCTGAAGCCAAGCAGACAACAGAACTCCAAGGTCCCCCATTGCCACAGAGAAATTCCCCACTGTTCAGAATTTTATGCCTGGGTGGCCCTGAGTCTTTTGAGTCAAGCTGAGCGCAGGAGCTGTGTCGGTTCTGTCCCCAGCTGGGTGACCCCCACCCACCCACCCAGATTGGTGCTGGAACCGTCGGATGCCAGGCTCCTGGGTTCTGCCCCTGCTGCAGTGCCATACCAGGCTCTCTCTGGACGGGACTGTCCGGACTCGGGACAGGAGAGGCCGCCCAGCAGGAACCGGTGGCAGCCGGGCTCCTCTGCGGGGCAGGAAGAAGGGTGGACAGTCGGGCCTGTCCTGCCCGTGCGCCCCACTACTGCGGACCACTGAGCCCGCTGGGCCCCGAGCCCCGCGCGATCACCACTTACCCATGGCGAAGGCGCCCGCGGGCCGCCCGGGGATCCCCCACCGAGGCCCCCCGACAAACTTTCCGACTGCTTGGGGCCTGCGGATCCCGCCCTCCTCCTCTTCCTCCTCCTCCTCCGCCGCCACGTTGGCCAGCTCGGGTCCCGGAGCCTGGGGGCGGGACGGAGGGGAGGCCGGGACCGCCCCTGCCCACCCCAGTTCCCCCTGCGAAAGACTGTCCGCTTCAGCGGTCACTGTGGTTCACCCCAGCAACTGGCCTCCACCATGGGTACACACACACACCCTGAACTGGCCTCCCCCAGATGTATACACACACACACACACACACACACACACACACACACACACAACCTGGACTCTCAGACACGCCCATCCATTCATCCCCATTTACTCCATAATGAGGTTTGGGCATGTACCAGCCACAGAGGCACCTTACCTTGGCTTGTGGTGGCCCAGAGAACAAGGCAGACAAGTGTTTTTTTTTTTCTTTAAATCTGAAGACGTTTTGTCCTGTTGTGGTGAAAGAAAAAAAAAATAAATATTGGAGTCAGGGAAGGCCCAGCTACCGACAAGGGAAGGTTAGTGGCAGAGAACTCACCTGTGGCTAATTGGTTTGCGAAGGGGAAACTTCAGCTGGGGTCTGATAAGCCAGGCCTGGGACACCAGATGTGGCCTGGTGAAGGCTGAGGGTCTGAGGCCTAGGAGTAGATGGGGCAGTGTGGTCAGCAAGGGAGATGGGCCTCGGAGGGTTCCCCTGAAACCTTGGGAAGGGTGAGGATCATGGGTTTGTCCCAACTGACAAGAGACAGAGCTGAGTCCTGGTGGGCGCAGAGCTCAAGGCATGTTCACATGAAGACTTACCAAGACCCCATGTGGGCTCAGCTCTCCCGTGGTCACACCAGCAGGCCCATGAATCGTGGTCAAGACAGGTATTTTGACAAAGAGATGGCAGTCGGCATGCCTAAGGCCATCTGAGCCAGGGCCTCTGTACAGGTTATCCATGATGGGAAGTGAGTGTTCAGAGTTCTTTTGTCTTGGAGGCAAGTAAGGGCTACTAAAAAAAATAGTGTTGGCACAATCGCCTTACAAACTGGATATGAGTCAGGAGTCGCCAGTGTATGGAACTAGGCAGATGCGAAACAGGCAACCTCAGAAAAGGTCTTTGTGTGTCCCAAGAAGCTTCCAGAATTTGCAGCCTAAAATCCTGACTGAGCCATTGGAAAGAGGACGGGGGGTGGGGTGGGGTGAGGGGTATGGATGGAGAAGGCATGACACAGACAGCGTGTGTGTGTCAGAGACAGAGAGAGAGAGAGTTGACATCTGTCACAAAATGCTGCCTCACAAATTAGCACAACAAAATGGACCTCACAAAACCTCAGTCCATATCACAATATTTGCCCATTTTCCAGGCTTTGGCGGTGGGGGCAGTTCTCTCACTTGTCCGAGGTGGGCGGGCTTTCCTTGGTCTGTCAATGGTTCTAGCCCACCTGTCCCCCTCATCCTGGGGGACAGGATGGATGCTTTCAGTTGTAAGTACCAGAGACTTAAAGTGTTGGAAGCAAATGTGGGACACATTGATTCGTGTGTACTGGAAGTCCCCTTCAGAAGTGGCTGCATCCAGCCTTTTTTTTTTTTTTTAAATTTATTTATTTGAGAGCGACAGACACAGAGAGAAAGACAGATAGAGGGAGAGAGAGAGAATGGGCGCGCCAGGGCTTCCAGCCTCTGCAAACGAACTCCAGACGCGTGCGCCCCCTTGTGCATCTGGCTAACGTGGGACCTGGGGAACTGAGCCTCGAACCGGGGTCCTTAGGCTTCACAGGCAAGTGCTTAACCGCTAAGCCATCTCTCCAGCCCTGCATCCAGCCTTACATGATAGTTGACTCTCTGCTTCTTCCTCTCAGGCTAGTTTCTAGGATAGCCCCTGCGGTGGTTTGAATAATGTGAATGTGTGACCCCTGTAGCATCAGGTAGTTTTAAAAATATTTTATATTTAAGCCGGCAGATGGAGGAGGATCGCCGTGAGTTTGAGGGCAGCCTGAGACTACAGAGTGAATTCCAGGCCAGCCTGAGCTAGAGTGAAACTCTACCTCAAAAAAAATTATGTTTATTTATTTATTTTCAAGAGAGAGAATGGGCATACCAGGGTCTCTAGTCACTGCAAACAAATTCCAGATGCATGTGCCACTTTGTGCATCTGGCTTTACATGGGTACTGGGGAATTGAACCCAGGTCATTAGGCTTTGCAGGCAAGCCCCTTAACCACTGAGCCATCTCTCCAGCCCAGTCTCAGATATTGTTTATTTTTATTTATTTATTTGAGAGTGACAGACAAAGAGAGAAAGAGGCAGATAGAGAGAGAGAATGGGCGCGCCAGGGCCTCCAGCCACTGCAAACGAACTCCAGACCCCCTTGTGCATCTGGCTAATGTGGGTCCTGGGGAATCGAGCCTCAAACCGGGGTCCTTAGGCTTCACAGGCAAGCGCTTAACCACTAAGCCATCTCTCCAGCCCAAGCCTCAGGTTATTTTTAATTAAGATGAAACTTCCTGCTTAAGTCTCCAGCAGCTGGCTTGGGCGGTGGTGGTGGGGGGGCATGTTACGGGAGATAAATCCCGATAAGATCTGACTCCAGCCCAAAAGCATGGAGAGGAGTTTTCTCTCTGGGTTCTTGCTTACTTGCTTTTTGGTGTTTACTGACTGGTGGTGGGTTTTCTCTCTGGTTGCATCCGTGAAAGGGGGCCAGTTTCTTCCACCACTGACGGGACTTCCCCTGGGTCTGTGAGCCTGAAATAAACCCGTTCCTCCCACAAGCTGGGTCTGGTTGGATGTTCGTCCCAGCAATGTGTTGCTGACTGCAGCAACCCCAGACTCACATTCCCAGTTTACTTTTCCTAATTATACAGAGCTTCTCTTTCCAGAGAAATCTCTTCAAAGTGTCAGAACAGAGTCTCGCTGCCCAGGCATGAGATGGACAGGCATCTATGAGCCAACAGCTGGGCACAGGAGGTGGGCTAATGGACAGAAGAGGAAGTCGGTCATGTGGAGGAGGATGGGGTCCTTTACCCATCCATTCCTAAGTTCAGTGATTAACTCAGCCTGCATCTGAGATCCTACTGTGTGGTAGGAAGACTCCCAAGTGGTAAAAACCAGAAAAGCCAAGAAAACAGAGGTGCTCAGAGCCTCCAGAAAGGACATGACCCTTTCCGCACCTTGCTTTGACCCCAGCGAGGCCCACGCGTTCCATTTTCAGCACTGCAGAAAGCAATATCTAGGAAGCTCGACGCAAGCAGGTCTCTCCTGGGACCTGGGGTTGAAGTGCGCAGGTGCGGGCTTGCCAGTAGCGGGTGGGCATGCTGGGGGAGAAACCCCACACAGGACAGGGCATCACTGACAGGCAGCTACGTTCTGACGGCTTATGTGAGCTCCCATCCAGTCGTGTCAAACATAAATTCCAGTTGCATATAAGTTTGTCAATGCAAAATATGCCAGCTCTGAGGTCCCTGTGCCTGGGCTCTGAGGCCAGCTGACCCAGCCCACTCAGGACACTGTGGTTGATGGTCACTGCTATGGGGGGGGCACACACTGTCCCTGTTTTGCTGTCCTTGGCAGGCCAAGAGCACAGTGGAAGTAACACTCTACCTCAAAAAAAAAAAAAAAGAAAAAGAAAAAGAAAGAAAGAAAGAAAAGAGAGAAAGACAGGCAATATTTGAGTTTCTCTCTCCCTCCATCCCTCCCTTTCTTTCTCAATACCAGGAGCTTGCTATGAAGCCCAGGCTAGCCTTGAACAATCTTCAGTCTTTTTGTTTTGTTTTGTTCTTTTGAGGTAGGGTTTCACTATAGTCCAGGCTGACCTGGAATTCACTATGTAGTCTCTGAGTGGCCTCAAACCCACAGGGATCCTCCTGCCTCTGTCTCCTGAGTGCTGCGATTGAAGATGTGCCCCACCACAACCGGATCAATCTGCAGTCTTGAAGTCCTTCTGCCTCCTCCACCTCCCAAGGCTGAGATTACAGGCCAGTACTAATTTTTTTAATCCTTTTTTTCTTTTTTCTTTTCCTTTTTTGGTTTTTTGAGGTAGGTTTTCACTCTAGTCCAGGCTGACCTGGGATTCACTTTGTAGTCTCAAGGTGGCCTTGAGATCATGGCAATTCTCCTACCTCTGCATCCTGACTGCTGGGATTAAAGGTGTGCACCACCACGCCCAGACATATTAATTCTTAAAAATATTTTTATTTATTTATTTGCAAGCAGAGACAGAGACAGAGAGAATGTGTGTGCCGGGGCCTCTAGACGCCGCAAATGAACTCTAGATGCATGCACCACTTTGTGCATCAGGCTTTACGTGGTTAGTGGGAAATTGAACCCCGGTATCTAGACTTTGCAGGCCAATGCCTTAACCACTGAGCCATCTCTCCAGTCCCCCCCCGACACACACTTATTTTTATTTTCTTCATCCCATCATTCTGAGCACATTCTTAGGTTAGCTTACTCCCTTCCTGGGAGCTGCAGGGGCGTAGGAACCACACAAGCCTCCTGCCTGGCTTCCTGCAAGCGTGGGTGGGGGGTGGGAACAGGCATGCAACACATTGTCACATGTACAGACACAAAGGGCTGGAGAGGAGAGATTCACTAGAGAGCAGAGCTGGTGAAAGTTGGATTTCCTCTCCTCAGAGACAGGCAAGAGGAGCTTCCCCAGGGAGGAATGGGAGCTGAGAAAAAAAGGATGCCTATGTGGGCCTAGGCAATGAAGCACAGCAAGAGCACTTCCGGCTGAGCAAACAGCAGGTGCAAAGGTCCTGTGGCAAGAAGGAGCAGGACAGGGGCTGGCAAGAAGATGGGGGCGTCTGGAAAGCAGAGAGAGGGGACAGTATGGTGAGGGGTTTGGAAGAAAGGCGGAGGTTCCCTGGAGGGCCTCCTGGGCTGCATTAAGAACCAGGTCTCAAGCCAGGCGTCTTTGATCCCAGCACTAGGGAGGCAGAGGTAGAAGAATTGCCATGAGTTCGAGACCACTCTGAGTCTACAAAGTGAATTTCAGGTCAGTCTGTGCCAAAGTAGGACCCTATCTTAAAAAACTGAAAAAAAAAAAAAAGAAAAAACAGGTCTCTATCTCCAACACAGTGGGGACACACTAAGCCGTTTTTGAACTGAGTTTAAAAGATGCTAGAACCAGGGCTGGGGAAATGGCTTAGCTGTTAAGGCATTTGCCTATGAAGCCTAAGGACAGTGGTTCCCCAAGACCCACGTAAGCCAGATGCACAAGGGGGTGCATATGTCTGGAGTTCATTTGCAGTGGCTGGAGGCCGCCCTGGCACACCCATTCTCTCTTTCTCTTTATCTGCTTCTTTCATTTACATTTATAAAAAAAATTTTTTTTAATGCCAGAACCAGTCAGACCATAGCAACTCTGGGTCTGGTTAGCATGATTGCACCATGGACATCTAAAGCAGGTGTTTGGATGAATTTGGTCACCATAGAGATGGCTATGTGGACAGGAGCAGTTGTGATAATGAAGTGACAGATTTGAGAAACAGGGCATTATGAAGAGAGCTGGTGCTGAGCTGGCTTTGAGTGGTCCGGGTGGGTGACAGCTGGAAAACCTCATTGTTGCCGACATAAAAGACTAATGTGTGAATAGGGACCTGCAGTGTCTGTGAATGAAACCCAGGGACACAGAGCCCAGGACAGGGGCGCCATAGCAACCCTTGGATCAAAGGGCTTCTTTTCCGCGTTCCCAACTGGGCTTCAAGGAGTGTGGGGGAGGGGTGGGGCTAAAGAACACGTGAAGTGTCCCTCCCGTTCACCAACACCATGCAGTCAGATTCTTATCCTGATAGGCTGTGGCCAAAGCACAGCCAGTCATCCCAGCCTTTAAAGACGTGCAAACTGGAACCCAGAGAAATGATGCTGGTGGCTGGCACGCAGTGTGCCAGGCACCGATGTCGCCCTTCTTCCTCCTGGGTTTGCAGAGCATGGCTCTATCTACTGTGGCAGGAAGTACCAGCCTCTCGTTGTCCAGCTTCCCCAGGCAGCTGATGCAAAGTCACAGGAACCAACGTCTGATGGGAAGGGGGGGCAGTCTTCCAGAGAAGAGTTTTCTCTCACACACAGAGAGGGGACCCCGAGGAACTGCCTCTCTTCGTGAGCAGATGTTTCTGTGTGGTCTGTGGAACTTGGAAGCCTACGGTGACAGGATAGGGACCAAAGCAATGTGCTGAAGCTGGGGGGTGGAGGAAGATGAAAAGATGCTAAACTGTTGGTGTCCTAAATGACTGAACTTTGGGGCCCTGATTTCTTCACTTTGTGTGTGGGCGCGTGTGTGATTGTAAACAAACTTATTTATGCTAATTATGCTAAGTTGATGAATCTGTTACTTAGAAGATCAAAACTGAAGCGGATCTGCTAATTGTCCCCATCTTCTGCCTTCCAGCGAGACCTCCCTGCAAGTTCTAGCGGAACCTACGGCTCCTCTGGCAAAGATTCCTTTCCCAGTGTCCTTTGCAACTTCTGGGGCCATGTGACTCGGCTCTGGCTAATTACACATGAATGGAAGTGCTGCTTGGGCCTGCCGGGGCTGGCTTCCTAACTCTTGGCCTGCATTCCCTTTCCTTCTTTTTTTGGTTTTTGAGGTAGGATCTCGCTCTAGCCCAGGCTGACCTGGAATTCACTATGTAGTCTCAGGCTGGCCTTGAACTCACAGCACTCCTC
This sequence comes from Jaculus jaculus, assembly GCF_020740685.1. Lineage (NCBI taxonomy): Eukaryota > Metazoa > Chordata > Mammalia > Rodentia > Dipodidae > Jaculus > Jaculus jaculus. Next base: position 126,705,460 of record NC_059109.1, on the reverse strand, counting down.
CTGCCTTTGCCTCCCTCCCATGTGCTGGAATTAAAGCCATGCACCACCATGCCCAGCTCACACCCCTTCTTGAGGAGTTGGGACGGGCGACATGTAGAATAGACTCAGCACAGGAAGTGACATGAGAAACATTGGGGCCGTGGATGTGGCTCAGTTGGCGGAGCCCTTCTCTATCATGCACAAACTCCCCAGCACTACATAAAACTAGACTTGGTGACACGTGCCTGTCATCCCAGCACTTGGGACAGACAGGAGGATGAGAAGTCCAAGATCATCCCTGAATACGTAGCAAGTACAAGACCAGCCTGGGTCCCCAAACAGAGAGAGGGAGAGAGAGAAAGAGGGGTTGATTTAAGCCGCTCGCTTAGGTTAACTACATGACGGCCATTTATCCTGTTCCCTGACTCCCTGACTCATACGGGAGCCGTTTATTGTCAGTCTACAGCCTGGCTCTGCTGCAGGCCACACAAGTGTAGACAAAGAGTTTATGCAGTGGGAGGTGGTCTTTGTGTTCCCCCACGATGCCACCTTGGGGAGCCCCATCCCCCAGGAGCAGTGGTTGAATGTTGGGAATCTAGCTCTGATGGCTATTGCATCAAGCACCACACCGGTAATAATAGCTTCCATTTCTAGGGTGATTTTCACAACCTACCTAAGTGGTTCCTGGCGTTTTGCCTCTGGATAAGCTCAAAACATCTTCACAAAAGCCTGCTTCTGGACATTAGCTTTTTTTGTCACTGTGAACAAATGCCTGACAAAAACAACTTGAGGTGAGGAAAGGTTTATTTGGGCTCATGTGTTCTGAGATATCACACTGCTCCCGAACAGTTCACATCATGGCAGCCAGGAAGCAGAGACAAAGGAGTAGCCCCAGACAAACCCTGTGGCAATTTGAATGGAAAATACTCCCCACAGGTCCATGTATTTGTGCTTATTGGGGTGAGGGGTCGAGGTAAAGCCTCACTCTAGGGCAAGCTGGCCTGGAATTCACTATGCAGTCTCTGACTGGCCTTGAACTCACGTTGGTCTTCCTATCTCTGCCTCTTGCGAGTGCTGGGATTCAAGGTGTGTGCCGCTAGGCTCATGTATTCAAACACGTGGTCTCAGGTTGGTGGCCCTGTTTTCTGGAAGGCTGTGGAATCTTCAGGAGGCGGAGCCTGGCTGGAGGAACTGTGTCACTGGAGACAGTCTTTGAGGTTCCCCCGGGTGGAGGGGGGTGGCTGTCCTCACTTTAGTTTTCCTCCTCTGCTTTCTGATTTCGGAGGCAATGTTGAGGCTGGCTTTCCACTGGGGCTGGCCATGCTTTCTCTGTCATGAGGAAACTTCCCCTCAAGACCATAAGACAAATTAAACCCTTCTCCTTCCATAAGATGCTTTTGGTCAGGGGTTTGCTCACAGTGACAAGAATGTAACTGATACACGCCCTGCAGAGGCGTATTTCCTCCCACGCCAGGCTCCACTTCCTACTGTTTACAGAACCTCCCAATAATGCCAACATATTAGGACTTCATCGAGGAATTAATCCATTGATTGGGACTAAGCTCTTGTTGTACTTACCTTCCCATTGCTGGAACAAAACATCTGACCAGAAGCAGCTGATGGGAGGAAAGGGTTCATTTTGGCTTACAGTCTTGAAGGAAAGCTCTGTGGTGGCAGAGAATGGTGTGGCATGAGCAGAGGCTGGACATCACCTCCTGCCACAGCAGGTGGAAAACAGCAGCAAGAGAGGGAGCCAAGCTCTGGCAAGCGGGAGCTGGCTATGACACCCCTAAGCCTGCCCCAGTAACATACCTCCTCTAGCAAGGCTCCACCTCTCAAATTTCTAGTAGCCAGGAACCAAGCATTCAAAACACACGAGTTTATGGGGAACAGGCACAGCCTTCATGGTCTTTTCTTCTCTGGACATCAGATTGAGAGGGAGTCAGGTAGCTTTGTTACAGTTAGGGTGACTGGGCTTTGCTAGAGATCAGAGGAAGCCGGTGTCTCCTTATCTCTTGTCTAAAGGAATTTCCTAGACCTTTTTTTCCACAAACAACCCGAGCCCCTCCTGGGAGGTCCCCTTTCCTAGAATTTAAATCGAATCCTGACATCGTGGTTGGTCAAGAGTAGCCCCCAGAATTTAGAGTCACGGCTAGCCTCTTCCTGAACCAGCCTCTAGCCCAGCCCAGCTCAATCAGCTATCCAGAGCCAGAAGGTAAAGCTCACTCTTTCCCTGCTTGCAAATAAATAAATAAAAAATATTTTTAAAAATATACAGGAGACAACAACATTTGCTTCTAGAAAGATGTTCTCCAAAACACTTGGGTGTGCGGTGATGCCTGGGCTCCTACATTTGTGTGAGAGGATTCAAGACAAAAAGAAGCTGTAAACAATTGTTTGGCATCGAGGAACTCTGTGTGAACACATAGGATAGCGGTGTTACATAAACTGATAGAAGCAAACAGCTGAAGGGGAGAGGCAGACTGCAAAAGAATCCACATCCTGACCTCGTTTATCCTAGAGGAAAGAGACTTGTGTGTATGTGAGTAGAACTAATGTGCAGCAGAAGTTTGTAAAGAAAGTTTATGTAATGGTCATCAGTGTGGTACATTGGTTGGAACATGAGCAGTCTTTGACTTCACATGTCATACGTGCGCACAGCACAAAATTCTGTGTTCTAAGTGCCGGTAGCCCTTTGGCTTTATAATGAAACAAAATCAGAAAGTTAGTTAACTTCCCCCAATGTAGTTTAGGTTTTGTCTGGAGTAAAGGCTCCTGGACTCTTCCACTTCACTGTCCCCGCCACCCTCTCTGGAGTCTCAAGTTTTCTGCAAGGTTTTCATCAGGAGTGGTGGCGTGTGCTGTTTTAAAAGTCCCAGCACTCAGGAGGCTGAAGCCACATGATGAGTTTGAAGCCAGCTTTGGGCTACACAGATCCTGCCTGGAAAGAAAAAGAAAAAAGCAAGTTTTCATCACTCAGCCTAATTACTTGTGAACACACTCGATAGTAATAGCATGTAGAAGAAATGTTTCACTGTTTGCCTGCCTGACTCTGGCTTGGTACAAATTTAGGAGCCAGGGGGTGAGGAGTCAGAAGAAGAGACTACTGGGATCCAAAGATTTACAGATTATACACAGAAACTTCCCAGTTCTAGAAAAGAGCAGGGAGCCACGTGTGCTGGTGGCTGCCCATTAACACAAACACTTGGGAAGCTGAGACAGGAGGACCACGAGTTCGAGGCTAGCTGGGCTACATAGTGAGACCCTGTCTCAAAAAGATTTGGGAGGGGGCCCCTGGAGAGATGGCGTAACGATTAAGGCGCTTGCCTGCAAAGCCTAAGGACCCAGGTTCAATTCCCCAGAACCTACACAAGCCAGATGCACAGGTGATGCATTTGTCTAGAATTCATTTGCAGTGGCTAGAGGAGGCACTGGCGAGTCCATTCTCTCCTCTCTCAAATAATAAATAAATAAATACTTAAAAAATTTTTTTTAAAGATTTTCGGAACAGAAAAATCCTAGTATAAAAGAGTACAACGTCCCAAAGAGTTTTTTCCTTGAGAGGTGCCCATGTTCTTAGGCAATAGCTCAAAACCACTAGACTTCCTTGACCGTCACTGGGAGACTCCTAGAGAGAAACAAGCAGAAGCTGACCGAGAGTTGCCGAGCGTTTACGGAGATAGCCGAAGAGCTGTGAGGGGTGGGCGGACCCCGCCACCGGAGAGGCGGAACTACTATTGCAGGGCGGAAGTGTCCGAGAGGGAGGCGTGCAGTGACGGACGAGGTCCGGAGACTTCCGGGGCGCGCGGAAGAACCCGGAAGTGCATCGGCGCCGGCATGGCGGACGCCGCGGAGGAGCCGGCGCCCGAGGCGGAGGCGCTGGCGGCGGCGCGGGAGCGGAACCGCCGCTACCTGAGCGGCTTGGAGCTGCTGAAGCAGGGCGCCGAGGCGCGCGTCTTCCGCGGCTGCTTCCTGGGCCGCGCGGCCGTGGTGAAGCACCGCTTCCCCAAGGGCTACCGGCACCCGGCGCTGGAGGCGCGGCTCAGCCGGCGGAGGACGGTGCAGGAGGCGCGCGCGCTGCTCCGCTGCCGCCGCATAGGTGAGGCGGGTCCCGGCACCCCAGGCCCGCGGCCCGGGAGGAGGCGGGTGGAGGGTTCCCCGTGCTCCGCGCCCCGGGTTTGCCTTCTTCCTCTGTGCGCACGCGGGCCATCCTTTCCATTTCTCTGGTTAATTTTTTGAGTCACGTGGTCTTGCCCTGGTTCTCAGCGTTGGACGTGTTAGGCTCCCGGAGCCTCAGTTTCTCCTTTTGTGCCGTCAGATTTCCATCATCTCTTCATTCGTGAGTTTTAAGAAGTAGGTGTAGGGCTAGAGAGATGGTTCAGTGGTTAAGGCGCTTGCCTGCGAAGCCTGTGGACCCAGGTTCGACTCCCCAGTACCCACTTGAGCCAGCCGCACAAGGTGATGCATGCGTCTGCAGTTCGTTTTCAGTGGCTGGAGGCCCTGTCACGCCCATTTTACTTTCTCTTATTTAATAAACATTTAAAAGAATACCAAGAAGAAAAATAAAAGAAGTGTAATGACAGATACATGTCCTGGAGCCTGGGTTCAGAAAGTAATTCCACGGCTTGGATTTGTTGCGAGTTGTTTAGCCTCTCTGCCTCAGTTTCCTCATCTGTAACGGGAAGTCGTAATAGAGGTGACCATCTCAGGGATGTTGTGACCATTGGATAAGGACCTGGCATAGCATTCATTCATCATCCGACTTCACTGTCAGTTATTGATTTATTTTTTTATTTTTCTTTAAAACATCATTGTGGGGCTGGGAAAATGGCTCAGCAGTTGAATATGCTCGCTTGCAAAGCCTGCCAATTTGGGTTCGATTCCCAGGACCCACGTAAAGCCAGATGTAAAAAGTGGTGTGCATGCATCTGCCATTCGATTGCAGGGGCACGGACCACTGGCACACTCCCTAACCCCATGCTCGTGCAAATAAACAAATACATTTTCTATAAAAAAAGCACATGCATTGCCACCAGAAACCTTGTCTGCATGAGAAACCAAGACGGTAACTTGCTCAAGGTTACATAACTACTAAACTAAGTAGCCCACCCTCCTACTCCGAAGCCTAGCTTTTGCTTTTACACGTACTGCCTTTAAAAAAAATTATTATTGCCAGGCGTGGTGGTGAATGTCTTTAATCCCAGCACCTGGGAGGCAGAGATAGGAGGATCGCCGTGAGTTCGAGGCCACCTTAAGACTACATAGTGAATACCAGGTCAGCCTGCACTAGACTGAGACCCTACCTCAAAAAAAAAAAAAAAAAAATATATATATATATATATATAGGCTGGAGAGATGACTTAGCAGTTTAAGTTCTTTCCTGTGAAGCCTAAGGACCCCTGCTCGAGGCTCCATTCCCCAGGACCCACGTTAGCCAGATGCACAAGGGGGCACACGCGTCTGGAGTTCGTTTGCAGTGGCTGGAAGCCCTGGCGCACCCATTCTCTCCCTCCCCGCCCCTCTCTGTCACTGTCAAATAAATAAATAAAAATGAACAAAAAATTGTTTATAAAAATATATATTTATTTTTTATTGTTATTATTAGTGTATTTTAGGCATCTTCTGTGCAGCAGGGCATTGTTTGGTGCTGGGACATCTGGAGCAAGTAGGCGCGTGACTGCCCTTGCAGAGAGTTGATGAAAACATGAACATTTCTGTGTTGTTTTTTCTGCTTTTACCATCTTAAGTTTCCCAAGCAAGGATAGTGCTTCCTGGTTTACTGCTGGATCTCCACTGACATGTCTCCAGTTTCTAGAATAAAGTGTCCTGAACATTGTTGCCCTTCAGTAGATGCACTTTGTGAGTTAAGTGGAGGTGGTGTTCCCGTGTTATAACAACAGCTGAAGCCAAAGCATAGAGAAGCCAATGTAACCTAAGGTTTCACAACCAGCAAGGAGCTGGGGTTGAACCCTTTCTGTCCTGGAGCAAAGGCGAGTCTTTAAGATATGTACTACCTAGCCTCCCACTGTGTCCTTGTCAGACAAACTGCTCTGATTGGGCGATGATTCCTCTGGCTATTTTGTTTTTTTAGGGGGTGACAGTGAAGTCCAGTCATAAAGGGTGATTTGACAGAGGCACAGGGTGGCACATGCATTTGGAGTTCCTTTGCATTGGCTGGAGGCCCTGGTGCACCCATTCTCTCTGTCTGCCTCTTCTCCCTTTCATTCATTTGTTCATAGATAAATAAAATATGTACCTAAAGAGTGACTTGAGAAAGGAGCAAGCCTTGCCACCTCCAAACTTAGCGATGGGTGGTCCCAGGCTGTAGTCTTGTAGGGGAAACTTCAAGATACATTCCTCAATCTTTTCCTGAATTAAGTAGATTTAGCCTGAAAATCTGGCTCATCCTTTGAAAGGCAATTTAAGCTTATCTTTACAAAGACGACTTGAGCTCACTAACCACTTGTGTTGATTGCAGGGATAGCTGCCCCAGTTGTCTTTTTTGTGGACTATGCTTCTAACTGTTTATATATGGAAGAAATCGAAAACTCAGTGACTGTTCGAGATTATATTCAATCCACCATGGAGACTGAAAAGAATCCCCAAAGCCTCTTAGGTTTAGCCAAGAAAATTGGGCAGGTTTTGGCCAGGATGCACGACGAGGACCTCATCCATGGGGACCTCACCACCTCCAACATGCTCCTGAGACCCCCTCTGGAACAGCTGAACATCGTGCTCATAGACTTTGGGCTGAGTTTCATTTCAGGACTGCCGGAAGATAAAGGAGTAGACCTCTACGTCCTGGAGAAAGCTTTCCTCAGCACCCACCCCAACACCGAGACTGTCTTTGAAGCCTTCCTGAAGAGCTACTCTGCCGCCTCCAAAAAGTCCAGGCCGGTGCTAAATAAACTAGACGAAGTGCGTCTGAGAGGGCGAAAGAGGTCCATGGTTGGGTAGAAGAGAGTGAGTGTGCCATAACCACACCCTGGGAAGCTGTTGTTTTCCAAAGTAAATGTGGAGAAATGCTGTGAACAAGGTTGGCCCTCAATAAAGCCATCGGGACATGGTACGTGGTCTGTGGTCCTGCCGCCGAGTGTCATCACTCCCTGCAGCTCACGCTCTCAAGTGCTCACTGTGCACTAGACCTGCTCCAGGCAGACGGGTCTTTCTCCCACAGGCCTGCTGTGCGGGGGGTGGTGAGCCGAGGGCCTTGTTCTCTTTACTCTGGCGAGTCAAAGGCTGGGTCTGTTTGGGGTGGCATGTCTTTATCCACCTCTAGTCTGGTGGTGGGGGTTGTGGTGATGTGCATGAAACGCTCTACTTGAAGCCAGTTCAGTGGGATAGACTCAGCTTTTTTTTTTTTTTTTTCCTACTCCTAAGGTAGAGCTCACTGTAGCCCAGGCTGACCTGGAATGTACTGTGTCATCTCAGGATGGCCTCATACTCATAGCAATTCTTTTACCTCAGCCTTCTGAGTAAAGGCATTGAAGGCCTGAGCCACTCCAGCTAGACCCAACATTTTTATTTTTAATTACTTTTTTATTGACAACTTCCATACTTACAGACAATAAACCATGATAATTCCTTTCCCTCCCCTACTTTCCTCTTCACAAACCCACTCTCCATCACATCCCCTCCCTCTCTCCATTAGTCTCTTTTATTTTGGTGTCGTCATCTTTTCCTCCTATTATGAGGGTCTTGTGAAAGGAGTGCTAGGCACTGCAAGGTTATAAATATCGAGGCCAATTTCTGTCTGGTTGATTGCATTGTAAGCAGTCCTACCCTTTCTTTGGCTCTTATATTCTTTCTGTCCCCTCTTCTGCAATGGACCCTGAGCCTTGGAAAGTGTGATTGACATGTTTCAGTGCTGAGCACTCCTGTCACTTCTCAGCACTGTGGTATCTTTTGGGGTTATTCTAGTGGTCCACCGCCATCCGAAAAGAAGATTCTCTAACCAAACAGTGGCAAGGAGAAACTGGTTGTTACACCCATAAGCCCACCCCCAACAATATACTCCCTCCAGGTGGTGTTAATTCTCAAATCTCCATCAGCTGGGAATCTAGCATTCCGAACACCTATGTTTAGGGGAGACACCTGAATCACAAACTACCACATTCCACCCCTGGCCCCCATAAACTGACATCCATACATGACGTAAAATAGTAATACACTCAGTTCAACTTTAAAAGTCCCCATAGTTTTTATCCTAATGATGTTTAGACATCTCCATACTCCAAGATCTTTTAACTGAGCCATAATACCAAAAAATCCCCACCCAAAAAACCCATAATGGCACAGGATAAACATTCACCCTGAAAAAGATGGCATTGGGCATAGCAAAGACATACTCAACCAATATAAGATTTGAAACAACCAGGGAAAATAGCCAACTCTGTAGCACCAAGTCCAACAACTCTAGCCAGTGACAAATCTCCAAGTCCAGTATTCAGCAACAAGTCTCTGGAGTTCCAATTCTACCCCTCCTGCTAGGCTACTCACAGTCCTGAAACACTTCATCGGGGCCACCAGCTTTCCTTAGCAGCCATCTCGTGGTCCCGGCATCTCCACTGGGTCTCAACTGCAATCCACGGTTCATCCTTATGGCCCCATGGGGTCTCCATGCAGGCATCCAGCAAACCTGCTTCATACTGCCCATGGCCACTTCCAAAACACAAGGCTGTGTTGCAAACTCAATGACCCTCTCCTGCATTTCTTACACTCCACAATTCAAGGTAGGGTGCCAATTTGTTAATCCAGGGGGAGTAAAGCAGACTTTGAAGAAGAGGATACTTTGAGCACTCAAGTCCCTTCAAAAAAGTCTACATTCTTCCTGTTTCCCTAGTGCAGGTCAGCTGGCCCAATCTCAAAGGTTTTAATCTCTCAATTTCAGCTGAATGGGCAGCAATTCACCCAAAGATTTCATTTTTTCTGTGCCATATCCCTCTGCTCATACCAGTTAATTTCTATGCAAAGCAACCCTTCTCAGGACATGGGCATAATAGCAAGCCTCACACAAACTGCTAGCCCAGTCCAGGCAAAGCTCTTTCTCACCCTCATAAGCCAAACCTCACAGTCCATAGTTCTTACTGCATTCAGGTCTTGCAGCTCTGACCAGAATAGTCCATCAAGCTGTACTTATAGCACTGCAAGGCATCTCTTAGGCCAAGGTTTCAAATCCTTCCACATTCCTCTTGAAAATTAGCTCCAAAAGGCCAAAGCCACAGTCAAGTGTCCAGCAGCAATCTCACTCCTTGGTACCACTTCACTGTTACAGTCAGGTTTTCATTGCTGGTAGAAATCACCTGACCAAGAGCAGCTTGTGGGAAAAAGGTTCATTTTGGCTTACAGGGTCAAGGGGAAGCTTCACGATGGCAGGAGGAAACGATGGCATGAGCAGAGGGTGGACATCACACCCTGGTCAACATAAGTTGGACAATAGCAACATGAGACTGTGCCGAACAGTGTCAAGAGAAAGTGGCTGTAACACCCATAAGCCCGCCCCCAACAATACACTCCCTCCAGGAGGCATTAATTCCCAAATCTCCATCAGCTGGGAACCTAGCATTCAGAACACCTAACTTTATGGGGGACAGCTGAATCAATCCACCACACATGGGTATGAACGTTAAATAAAGTGCTTACAGGGCAGTTTGGTGAGCATAATACATTTAGCCAGATATGAGCAGGCATTTGGACACAAATTTTTAAGAAGGCGAAGTAGAATCAGCAACTCAAACTTAAGTAACACTTTGATTTTTATTGCTCTATGTTGATGCAGAGTTCCTTTAAGTGCACATAGGTAAAAGAGTGCAGACGGTAAGGAGATGAGTAGAAATGGCGAAGTGGTTTGTGATGAAGTTTGATAGTCTGGTGTGAGGAATGTGAAAACAGGAACCATTGTTTGGTCCATTGACCACAGGCAGTGCCCACCCAAGTGGCCTGCACCTGGCAGGTAGCCAGGAATGAATGAAAATGTCTCTTCCCAGTAGCTGTGTCTAGTAGGGAGAATTGATGGTGCCGGCTACTGTGTGTTTAGGGCGCTGTGCTAGCTTTTACAGCGGGATCTGGAACAGTCCCGAGAAGATGTCTCAAGTAGCAAGTGGTGCATTGACCTGCCTCCAACGCTCATGTTATTTCCACTGATTTGGATTTCATTCACTTTTTGTTCATTTGGTTTTGAGATAGGGCCTTGAAATTGTGACAGTCCTGCCTCAGCCTCCTGAGTGCTGGAATTACAGATGTGCCACCACAACTGGCTCTCCACTGATGTTTTAAGAAATGAGACACTGAGTATGATGATCTTAATATTATAATATGCACTGTGTGTGCCATATTCAAGGAATTTTAAGGCCAGAGGAGCTGGTAGCACTTTTTTTTTTTTTTTTTTTTTTACCTGATATTCTCACAGGCCTTTCCTATTCCTTGCACACAGGAAGGGGCCTCATGTGGAAATAACTGGCTGGCTCATCCTGCATTAAGTCCACAACTCTCCAGTGTTAACTGCACAAGCGCTAGAGAAAGGAAAGGGGCCCAGAGCCCACCCTTTCCTGAGGACCAGAAAATCGGTTGCTGACAACTTCAGTCGGTGGTAAGGAGAGGTGTCCCTCACACCAGAACTGCAGGAGATTGGGCAGGTACATTACAGACAGAAGGATGGTTGTGTTCAGGTTGGGGAAGGACCATCCTGGTGGGACAGGGCCAGTGGTTGGCAGGTGGAGTGGGTGAGGGGTCACATGGCCGGGTCACACGAGGCCCTGGAACAAGCATGTTTTCCTCACGGGACTCAGGATTTTACTTTCTTGCATCATCTGGTGGCACAAAGAGAGCTATGGGGCACAGGTGGAAGCATGACACCTGGAAGTGGAAGTTGCCACCCATGGAGGTGGAAGCTGGGAGGAAGCCCTGGCAAGTGTCCTGAGGACCACTTGGCCTGGCATTGGCACCTAGTGGGGCATGGGCTGTGCTGCCCAGCGGTGGTGACAGCAGCAGTAGGGACCAGTCATCTCCTTTGCAAGGGCCAAGGGGAAGAGGAGGAGGATGCTGGAGATGAGGAGTGCTGCCATCTGCACCTGGCCCCAGCCTCGGCCTGTGCTGGGAAATACAGGGTCAGCAAGTGTTCCTAGGCCAGCAGTGGATTCCCTCTCTAGTAGAGAGTCTCACAAAGGGTCTGGGAGCCCCATGCAGTTTCACATCCTTCAGCCAACTGGGGTGATGAGCAACTACACCATGGCATCTTAGTGTGTGAAGTCCCATGGGAGCCGCAGCAGATGGACCAGAATCCCCATTTCTTACTCAGCAATGTGAAATGTGTCCTAGGGCCACAATAACTGGTAGTTTTTACAATGAAGGCTAAATTCATTGGAAGTAAGTTCTTTTCACACGTTAACCCGTCCCACAGGGGAAGCAACAGGCACAGGGAAATGAAGATTTGCCCAAAGTCACTGTAAGGGGCAGAGCCAAGGAAATGGGCTGTCACAGTGAGATCAGGACAGTGTTAAAAGACCCTGGCCAGGGTTTCCTCAAACATGACTGCTCTTGCTCCGGTCCAGGGGCAAAGCGCAGTAGGCGGTTGAATGCTTGATTTAGAGGGTTCACTGTGCTTGGTGTGTTCCCAGTAAGGGGAGCCGGCCACCCATGCAGAGCGCCAGCCCAGGGATGTGGAGGTGAGCTGATGAGCTAAGAGAGTGAGGTCTGATCTGATTCTGGTTACAGCATAACTTCACATTCAAAAGTGAGCAGCTGGGGCTGGAGGGATGGCTTAGCGGTTAAGCGCTTGCCATGAAGCCTAAGGACCCCGGTTCGAGGCTCGGTTCCCCAGGTCCCAGGTTAGCCAGATGCACAAGGGGGGACACACGTCCGGAGTTCGTTTGCAGAGGCTGGAAGCCCTGGCGCGCCCATTCTCTCTCCCTCTATCTGTCTTTCTCTCTGTGTCTGTCGCTCTCAAATAAATAAATTAAAAAATTTTTTAAAAAGTTAGCAGCTGGCTTGTAACAGCCAGTTTGCTTTTTAAAACTTACTTGTCTTGATTAGTGTGTGTGTGTTTTTTTCTTAAACTTGCAGCCTAGGCAAGTGCCTCACTTGTCTGTTAGTCTGGCTTTCAATGACAGACAAGCCCTGTTTGTTGTCACTGGGGTCTTCCCTCCACCTTTTTGGGCACAGAAGACCGTGGCTTTCTTTTGCCACCAGAGGTCGCAACTTACTGTCATTTTTAACATGAACAGGTAGAGGTGAAAGGGACGCTTTCCTCTTCCTTCTGCCCCCTTCCTCTTGCACTCCTCTCCTTTTCCTCCTGCTTGCCTTCCTTCCTTCCTCTTCCATGAACACGCTCATCCTTCGCTGAGATCTGCTGACGGGCGCCATGCTGGTCAACACCAGGAACGAACAGTGAGATGTCTCCTTCCTGCTCTGTTCTCCAGCCGTCCTCACTTCTTCGTTCTTCACTCACATCTTCACGGGGTGTTTGCAGAGCACCTTGGCTGTGGCCCATCAATGCTGGATCGTAAAGCGGCCCCAGGGATGGAGAAGTCATTAGCTGTTCTAGAGACTGCTGCACATGAGGGCTTTCTCAGCTAGCTCCCTGCTGCTGTTGGCCCTGCGTTCCTCCACAGCAGGCAGAGGGGCCCTTCTCAAGCCAGTTTCCAGCCTTGTTACAGCTGCAGGCCTGAAGCCCCTCTCCCCTGCACCTTCCTCTGTTCTCATAAGGAAGGAGGACTGGCTCCTGTAAGCCCTGTCCGAGTCAGGGTCCCAGGAGGCGGAGCCAGGTACATGCTGGTGGGACCGCCCTCCACAGAAAGGAAGGAAGCAGGAGAAGGTTGGGGGAGAAGAAAGAGCCAAGAGGTGGACCACCAGCAGCTTCGGCAGATCCCCAGTCTTTGCAGCTAGAACGGTCTTCAGGGGTGGTGTCCTCAGATGGGACAGGGTGGCCAGGCCCTCATTCTCCTGCCTCAGGCAGTCATTGGTGGGTTGGCCCAGATGCAGCATGGCCTTGGGCAAGGACACTGCCCACTGTGGGGGGATCCCTGGGCTGACAACCCCTCTCCCTGCCTGGGAGTTGCATCGGTGTCACCTCACGGAAGTATGACAGTGGAGCACACCACATCCTGGCAGTTTCTGCTTTTAAGGGATGGTGATGTGGGCTAGAGAGATGGCGGCGTGTTTCAGGCGCTTGCCTGCACAGCCTAATGACCAGGGTTCCATTCCCTAATAGCCTTGTAAAACCAAGTGCACAAAGTGGAGCATACATCTTGACTTGGTTTACAGTGGCTATAGGCCCTGGCATGCCCATTGTTTCTCTGTCTCCCTGTCTTTCTGACTGTGCCTTACATGCCAATAAATAAATTTTTTAAAGAGAGAGGTGGCAATGACTGTAGGTTCCGCAGCCATCTTGAGATCATGAGGCTACCAGAAACGTATGAGCCAAGGAGGGGAAGGTGAACTAGCTAGGTGGAGTGTGAGTCTGTCCTTTACCACTAGGCCACACTCCCAGCCCCTGGCTTATTCCATTGGTGCACATTTTAATGCAGAGCCTACGGTCAGGTTTTCTTTCACCTGAAGCGCAGAGCACACCTAACCCAGGCAGACAGAACTCCCGGCCCCTAGCCATGCTCGGTCCCAGCATCTTGGGTGGCTATGGGAAACATGGCCAAAGTCAGAGATGGCCACTGACTGAGTCCAGACCTGCTCCAAGCCTGCTCAGTCTGTCTCCAATAGTCTCTGTGAGTTTGGGGAGAAATCTAGATCTTCTTGGTCCTCAGTTTCCCCATCAGTGAGGTGAAGCATTGATGTGTGTCACTGTGTGTGGCCGCTGTGCCTACAGGCATGGTTGAGCCACAGCCTGTCAGCTGCCAGTGTTGAGCAGTTGGGATGGTTCCCTACTGAGGTCAGGCAGCCAGCTTCTGTGGAAGCCGCTCCCTCGCTCCTGCACGCCCTTTTCCAAAAGGCTGTGTGCTCCCCGACCTTGGTTCCACTCCTTCCCACCGTCCCCCACTCAGGCTGCTGCTGGCTCCATCCATCTTCCCGCTGTCCGGCTGTCCTCCGCACGGCCCCGAGAAGGGGAGAGAAGGCTCACACCTGCTCACCTGTGTGCGCGTGCCTGGGAGTGAGTCGCAGCCCTAACGGAGATGTCCAGGGCCGCCCTCCCCTGTGATCGCCCACGTGTGCTCCACATGTCCCGCGCAACCTCCCGGGTTCCACCTGTGTCCCTGCTCCCCTCACAGCATTCCCACCTCTGCTGACGGCTCAGGCCCTGGATGCTCGGGGGACTCCATCTTCAGCCCTGGCAGTTTGTCTGTACTGAAGTTGGACTGGCTGCCCTTGGGGCGGGTGGGGGCCGGTTACAGGCAGTTCTGTTTCCTGAGCGCTCTTAGTGCACAACTGCTGTGTGTTAGCTGCTACCAGAAGTTCGTGAAGAACAGGACAATTTGTTGTCCCCTCATGGCCACTCCCCGGCGTAGGCCACGTGATCCCACGTCCAGACTGCACTCCTGCTGCTTCCGCATCCGTGGGGAAATCTCTGTCCCGGTCCTGTCTTTGCTCTGTCCAGGATGCTCAGGGCCCGGAGAGCCCTGCCCCACTCGACCACTGACCCTCCCGTGCCCCGGCTTTCTCTACTATCTGGGCTCCTGGCCTTCTTGGAGCGCACCAGCCGCACTCCCAGCTCAGGACCTTTGTCGTTGCTCCTCTCTGCTTGGGGCATTGCTCCCATGTGTGTCCCACAGTTGCTCCCATCGTTTTCTTCAGGCCTCTGCCAGATGCCACTTCGAGAGCCTCCTGCGAATGCCCCTTGTGCCGGGCGACCCCCCTGCCCAGCCTGATCTGCTTCCCCCGCGCGGCTCTCCTCCCTCCACTCAGGCTGTCACATGCCTGTTGTTGTAGGTGCCTCTAGTATGTGAGCGCTGGCAGGAGTCTGACTCCCTGCCGTGGTCTTTGCCTCTGCGATGGTGCCAGAAATGCAGCGCGCACCCCAGAGAGCTCGCTGAGAAGAGCTGCGGTCCCCCTTCCGCGCGCCAGCTGCTTGTTGATTCTAGGATCCGTGGAAGATAGCCCTTCACCCAAATGCGCACGCGCACGCGCCCACCACCTCCCCGCAGTCTTCCCTGCTGGACGCCAGGCGGACAGTGCTCCTGGCCTGAGGTTGGAACAAAAAACAGCCTGAACGCTGCGGGTCTGTTGCCGATCAAAGGCCTCTGGATGTTTGTAACACTCCCCTGCTGCCCAGAGTGGGGAGGGTTGGGGAACCCAGAGCGGTCCCAGCGCCAGGCTCTCCCCATCATGAGGAAAGGCCCAAGGGCAAGCCGCTGGGCAGCCTCCTCCAGGGTTCCAGGGAGTGACTGATCCTAGCCCTCACCTGAAGGCTCTGCTGGGACCTGTCCCAAAGCCAATATTGCTCTTGGAGCCGCAGAGGCCTCCAGAGAAGTTTCACACACTGGCAGATGCTGACAGTGACACAGGGAGATGGGGACATCCTCCTGGGCCCTGCCCTGCCCCCCACTTTCTCTTCGCTCCCCTTCACAGCTTCAAGCACTGTGGGGTTGGCCCCACGTTTACCCACTTAACTCCCTTCTGTTTTCTGAGATGGGCTCCCGCTATGCAGCCCAGGCTGGCTTTGAACTTGCAGTCCTCCTGCTCCGTGTTCCTGAGTGCTGTGCCACTGTGCCTGGGAGCAGAATGAAGTTTCATATGTAGTTTCAAAGGAAGTCCTTTTGCGCAGAGCCTGAACACAATGTTAGACATGGGGGGGCACTGCCCCTAAGCAATGGTAGCTGATGCTCATGCTGACATGAGTATGATAAAACACCGGGCCCCTCAAGTCACGTCCTGTAGCTTACCTTGGGTGCTGGTGGCCAGCCCAAGCAGCTTCTCCCCACGGCTCCCCTCTTGGTGAGGTCTGCCGCGAACATGGTCAAGGGTGAACAGGCCTCAGAGTCAGGAAGGGGGTCTCTGAGCTTCTGTCTCTTGCTGTGCCACCTGGGCAGTCACAGCAGCTGGACAAACAGCTGGACAAATGGAAAAGGAGGCAGACAGCACTGAGCACAGTGCCTGGGCAGGTGTGGGGTCTCCCTGAGCTGAAGTGTGGCTCTGAGTGCCTCACCTTTCCTCTGTAAGGTCCTAGGCTCAAGTCAGCTGGCTGAGCACCTCACATTATGCAAGCTCCTTCCCATAAGAGGTGGCAGTCGGTCTGGAGGTATGGCTTAGAGGTTAAGGCATTTGTCTGCAAAGTCAAAGGACCCAGGTTCAATTCCCTATGACCCACATTAGCCAGGTGTACAAGGGGACGTACGAATCTGGAGTATGTCTGCAGTGGCTGGAGGCCCTGGCGTGCCCATGTTCTCTCTCTTTCTATGTCAAATAAGTAAATAATTTTTTTTAAAGGTGCAGTCCCTGCATAGGCAGAGGAACAGTTGTAACATTGATCAGCTGCTGCTGGGTAACAGAGTAACAGGCAGCTGCCAATACTAAATGGCTCACAGCAACCATCTCTTGGCTCGGGGATGGTTGTGGGGCAGAAACCTGCACTGGGTGGCTTGGAGACCTGGGAGACTGGAGCCAAGGAATGTGAACGGGCGGACACTTGCTCAAGTGTGCCGTTTAGCTAGCTGGTGCTGGTGTTGGCTGGGAGCTTGCTTTTCTCCCCATGGCCTCCTCTGTGTGGCTTCTCTGCCCGGTTCAGTTTGAACCTCCAGTAGAGTGACTGGGTTTTGCAGACCAGTGAGAACACCGGCTGGAAGCTGTGGCTCACTTGTGACTGAGCCTTGGAAGCCAGCTCCGCCTCCACTGTGACCTGTTGCTGGGAGCAGGGTTTCCTCACCGTTCACCACTAGCAGCTGCTCCCCCTTCCCCCACAAGAGCTTCCTGCGTGACGGTGTATGGATACACAGACTAGGAATACAAATTAAATGTTTACTACTAATAAATCATAAAGAAGTGTATTTTAAAACAATACTTTGGTATATGTATAATTTTACCACTAAAGATGAAAGCCAATTTGCTTACTAATGAGTTGAATGTGCTTAGTTATTTTTACATAAAGAATTAAATCATGGGCTGGAGAGATGGCTTAGCAGTTAAGGTGTTTGCCTACAAAGCCACAGGACCCATGTTCGATTCCCCAGGACCCATGTGAGCCAGATGCACAAGGTGGCATGTGCATCTGGAGTTCGTTTGCAGTGGCTGGAGGCCCCAGCATGCCCACTCTCTTTCTAACTGCTTTGCTGTCTCTCAATAAATAATTTTTTAAAAAACTTAAAAAAAAAATTAGCCAGGCATGGTGGCACATGCCTTTAAGGCCAGCACTCGGGAAGCAGAGCTAGGAGGATTGCTGTGAGTGCGAGGCCACTCTGAGTCTACATATTCAGTTTCGGGTCAGCCTGGGCTAGAGTGAGACCTTACCTTGAAAAAAAAAAAAGAATTAAATCTTGACAAATATTCTATACTTCAGGACATATTTTCATGGTTACTGATATTTGGATTTTATAAGGGTCAGTGTTGAGAATGCCACTTCACATAGGTAGGCAGTGTGACATGGCGGAGGTATGCTTAGGGCCATTTCAGAAATTGGTGGAAAGTCTGTCATGATTCCCTAGCCAAATTTCATTTAATGAGTTTTTTAAAAACAAAACTCAACTCACTTAACTCATCAATTTTTAAAATCAAACATTCTACTGCAATATAATCCAAAAGTATACCAACTTTATACTTCCATGGTGAGGAATGACAGTAGGAAAAAAATTGAAGTCTTTGTTTTCCATCATTAAACCATTATGTTTCTTTCTATAAGAGCAGAAATCTTTGTACAGTAGACACTATAATTCAGAATGTGTAAAAGCCTCGTTACTGAGCTGAGGTGTTTCCCACAGAGTTCACACTGTGCGTTGTGAGTTCAGAACCCGGGCTTACTTTCTTACTCCTGGGGCGGAATATCTGACCAGAAGCAGCTTCTGGAAGGAAAGGGTTTATTTTGGCTTGCAGTTCCAAGGGAAGTCTATCACGTCTGGGAAGGCATGGCAGGAGTGAATGGCAAGCAGTACATCTTCCCATCAACAGGGAGGAAGTAGCAAGAGCCAGTGTGGCTAAGAGGTAACACCTCACTGCGTACCTGAGTGACACACCTCTTCCAGCAAGGCTCTACGGCCTAAAGTTTCCACAATCTTCCCAAACAGCACCACCAACTGGGGATTAAGTATTCAGACACATGAGTCTACTGGGGACATTTTTACATTCAAACCACCACATGAGCGCCGCTAGAAGCACCTTGACTTCTGTATGTGTTTGATATTCTTAAATTTTGGCTGTTGGGCATCCAGAAAACGTTTACTGTGGCACAGCTTAAGGAGTTGGCTGTTAGAGCCCCACAAACCCCACCCACATTCCAGAAGTGGGACCGTTCCCAGCCCCCCAACTCTCAGTGACAAGTACAAATAACGGCAATCTCTGTCCAATGCTGACCATTGCGTGTGCAATATTGGAGCTTGTCCCGTGTTACACTGTCCCAGGAGTCACATGTTATTCAGGTTCTCATTTCAGACAAGGAAGCTTGGGCCCAGTGCAACTAAACCTTCTGCCCAGGGACAAACAAGTGGCCTGGCCAGAATTTGTGTATTTATTTAAAAGAGAGAGCAAGAGCGCGCTCCAGGGCCTTCAGCCACTATAAACGATTTTCAGGTACGTGTGCCATTTTATGCATCTGGTTTTATGTGGGTACTGGGGAATCCAACTCGGGTCCTTAGGCTTTACAGGCAAGCACCTTAACCACTGAGCAAGCCACTAGCCAGAATTTGAATGTTTAATGCAGGAGTGATAGGCAGAAAAGCAATGAAAGTAAATTTTTGTAAGGATAGAATGAATGAATACCTGGAAAGGTAAGGAAACAGGGCCAGGCATCTAGCAGGCATTTGAGCCACCAGATGGGAACCTCTGTTTTAACACCAAACAATGCACTCTAACCTTTTGGCTTGTTCTGGGACAGGGGAACCAACCAAGGCTTGCTGCTGACACACCCTGGGTCCAGCTGTGTCCATTTGCACTCGAAGGATAGTGTGAGCCTACATAAGCCCCTGGGAGCAGCTTTTCCAGCGCTCAGCATCTGCCCTCCCGCCTGAGCCCCGGAAGGTTCAAAGTGCCCTTGGGCGGACCTGACCTCCCGGATCAAAGCTGTCTGCAGCCTTTGATGAGGCCGTCACTGCCCAGGTCACAGGTTTCATCCTGGCTTGGGACAGGTCCACAAGGGGTTCACAGGAATGCCAGTGGCATGACTGGGATGGGGTTAGCCCAGGACCTCTTGCTGGTCCTGCTCTGCCGTCTCGCAGCGAACATTAAACAGTAAGCATGCGGGTTCATGTAGGTATAGTAACATAAAACATTAGGGTCCCCCCCCCCCCCACAGGGTAGGGTCTTAGCCCAGTCTAACCTGGAATTCACTCTGGTTCCAGGTTGACCTCAGACTCATGGCGATCCTACCTCTGCCTCCTGAGTGCTAGAGAGTTTTCTGAGTTTCATGGTTAAAACAAGAATAGTTGCTCTGATTTGTTTCTGAATGTATACAGAAAACAATTGATATATATATATTGAGAGTAAGCAGCAGAGAGAGGGCTGGAGAGATGGCTTAGCGGTTAAGTCAGTTGCCTGTGAAGCCTAAGGACCCCTGTTCAACTCTCCAGATCCCACTTAAGCCAGACACAGATGACACTGTGCAAAGTTGCACATGCGCACAAGGTGGCTCACACATCTGGAGTTCTGTTACAGTGGTAGGATGCCCTGGTGTGCCAATTTTTTTTCTCTCTCTCTTACTTTCTCATTCTTGCATTAAAAAAAAAAAAAAAGTGGAAAAGAGAAAGGGATGGGGGAGAGAATGGGCACACCAGGGCCTCCAGCTGCTGCAGACAAACTCCAGACATATATGCCACCTTGTGCATCTGGCTTACCTGGATCCTGGAGAATTGAAGCTGGGATCTTCAGCTTTGCAGGCAAGTACCTTAACTGCTATGCCATCTCTCCAGCAAACATTAAACAGTAAGCATAAGTTTTTTTTTTAAATTACATTTTAATTTATTTGTGAGCAGAGGGAGAGAAAGAGATCATGGGTGCACCAGGGCCCCTTGCCACCGCAAATGAATTCCAGACTCATGTCCCACTGTACATCTGGTTTTATGTGGGTGCTAGGGAATTGAACCCTGGTCAGTGGGTTTGTAAGCAGGGACCTTTAACTACTGAGCCATCTCCCCAGCCCCTAGATAAACGAGGCTTTTATATTTCATGGAAACGAGTAACATGCTGATAGCAGCTGACTATGCGCTGATAGCCATGAGTTCAAGGGCACCCTGAGAATACATAGTGAATTCCAGGTCAGCCTGAGCTAGAGTGAGACCCTGCCTAGAAAAAAGAAAAAAAGAAAGAAAGGAAAAGAGAGAGCCATACTAACAAACGTCCCAGGAAAGGACTTTTCTCCAGGAACTACACCGGTGGCCAATGGCCATGAGACAGTGCTTACAACAGCAAAGTTTTGCTTTGTTTCTTCTTCATTGTCAACCTGACTGGATTTGGAATCGCCTAGGAGACACCTGTAGGTGTCTCTGTGAGTAAGTTTCCAGAGAGGTTAAACTGAGGAGGGAAGTCCCAGCCTAAACACGGCACTACCGTCACATGGGCTGGAGTTCTGGAATGAGTAAAAAGGAATGCTCTGTGGGGCTGGAGAGAAGGATTAGTGGGTAAGGTGCTTGCCTGTAAAGCCATCGACCTGGGTTTACTCCCCAGTAACCACATACAAGCCTAGGCACAAAGAAGTGTACGCACCTGGAGTTTTATTTGCAGCAGCTGGGGGCCCTGGCCTGCGCATCCTCTCCCTCTTTCTTTCTTTCTCTAATTTGTCTCTCTCTGCTTGCAAATAAATAAATGAAATATTTTTTAAAGGGAATGTTGTGTAGCTGTTTCCTACGAACTTCGCATTTCCTGCTGGAGGGAGGCTCAAGAAGAGGTGAACACAGTGTGCCAGGCCCAGGCAGCTCCTCCAACTCAGAAGCCTCAGGAGACCCTCCCCAAGGTGATGGCAGCAGGAAGAACTGCTGGAGGGCACGGGGTCCGCGGGCCGCTGTCATCACGGCCGGAGCTGCAGGGGTGCAGCTTGGACGAGCGGTCGCCGTGCTGGGGGCATCACTCACGGATGCGGCTGCTTTGATTCTCCCGTGCTCCCACATAAGTGACCCCAGTACACTCACTGGTAGCCCAGGCTAGATGGGTGGACTCATTTCTTAGGTTGGCCATTGAAGCCCTGTCTGGGGTTCACAGACACATGTACACATCTCCCCGGGAAGCCACGCAACAGGAGGAAAGGAGGAAGTGAACTGAGCACCGGCCCCGCATCTCTCCACTTCCCTGAACCGCCACCTCAAGTTCTCTCCGCCATGCCTTCCCCCTCGGCCATGGGCTGTGTCCCCTCCATCCAAAACAATTCCTTATTCTGGCTGTTTTAAAATGTTTTGTTTATTTATTAGGGAGAGAAAGAATGAGCATACCAGGGCCTCTAGCCACTGCAAATCAACTCCAGACATGTGCCACCTTGTGCACCTGGCTCACCTGGGTCCTGGGAATCGGGAACCCGGGCTCACAGTCAAGCACCTCAAGTGCTGAACCGTCTCTGCAGCCCCTTAATCTGGTTTTGTCAGGGGTTTTGTTACAGTAACAAGGAAAGGAACTAATACAGTATCCATTGTGGAGCAGGTCACACGGGGCAAGAAGGCCGAGGACGCAGCTCGGTGGGCACAAGGCCCCTGAGGTCGGTCCCCAGCTCCTCACAAACAGAACCACAGTGAGGGCCCAGCGGTGTGGCGACACCTGTCCTCTTGTGCACTGTTGGCAGGAAGTTGGCAGAAAGCGCAGTGTCTGAGGAAGAGTATGGCCATTCCTCAGGAAATAAACATTGGGGAGTAACTTGATCCGTTAGTTTCACTTCTGGGAAGCGGAGGCTGGTGGGCAGGCATTTGCCCGCCATGCTCCTGCATGGTTACTCCCACATCGCCGAAAGATAAGAATAACACAGCCTCTATCAACAAGTGAACGGATAAGCGCACATGACATACTCATGGGATGGAATGCCACACAGCCTTAAAAGGGCCAGGAAGCTGGGCATGGTGGTGCACACCTGTTATCCTAGTACTCGGAGGGTTGAGGCAGGGGCATTTGTAAGTTGGCAGCTGGCCTGAGCTTCACAGTAAGATCACATTCCCCATCCCACCCCACGCCCCCAACCCTGCACAAAGGAAATGAATTCTGACTCAGTCCTTGCATAAACCTGGAAGACACTTAAATGAAATAAGCCAGTCACAAAAAGACAAAACTACTATTGTGCATGAAATACCTAGATTACTTAAATTTACAAAGTAGAGGAGGGTTGCCAGAGGCAGGGCGAGGAGAGAATGAGGGATTAGTATTTAATGGGGACAAGTTTCAGAGGTATAAACTTGAAGAAAAAAAAAAAGAAGAAAGAAGAACTTGTTGGGATCTAGGACTATGCAAAGGCTGACCCCAAAATCTTGACCCAGAGCACCATGTAAATGTGAGCAACTCAAGATGAAGAAGGTTTGGGCTGGGGGTGTGGCTCAGCGACACAGGCCTGCCTAGAATCCCCCAGTGAGAGCCACGGGTGTGGCTCAGACAGCATTTATCTAGGATGCACAAGGCCCTGGGATCCATTCCTACCAAGCTCCCTTGTCTCCCATCCCCAGCCATTTGCTGTGTAGGAGACAGTCGAGGCAAGCCAAAAAATAAATAAAATAAATGGTGAACTGTTTGCAGCAGTGTATCTGAGAAGGGACATACAAGTTTGGATGTTTGGAACATACAAGTATGTACCCATCACTCAAAACTCAATAGCCCAAAGCCAGACGAGCTGATTACATTGCTGCAAGACGGAAGGAGAAAAGTTCAGCAAAGGTGCCCATGGCCAGCTTGCACATGAGAAATCCGGCATCATTAGCCACCAGGTTCAAAAAACAGTCAAACCACAGTAGAGTGCCACAACTTCCTATCGAGTGGTTAGAAAGACACCGAGCGCAAGGCAGCGGCTGCCAGGGCGAGACAACCCGGGCTCTCTAATCACTGCTGGTGCTGAAGCTCAAAAAGAAGCGGGGCTGGGGGATGCGGCTCCGTGGGCCAGCAGAGAGCTCCTAGGCTCCACTGGGCATGCCCTGGGCATGGTGGTGCATGCCTTTACTACCAGTGCTCCAGGAGGTGGAGGTGGGAGAATCAGGAGTTCAAGGTCAGCCTCAGCTGCACAGTGAGTTTGAAGCCAGCCTGGGTTACATGAGACACTGTCTCAAATGAATGAATAAATGAATGAATGAATAAAAAAATAAATAAAAGCAAAATAAATAAATAAAAGGAAGCTGGGAATCCCAGTGCTCAGGAGGCCGAGGTAGGAGGATCCCTGTGAGCTCAAGGACAGCCTAGGACTACAGAGTGAATGCCAGGTCAGCCTGGGCTACAGTGAGACCCTGCTTTGAAAAATGTCATGGGCTGGAGAGATGGCTTAGCAGTTAAGTGCTTTCCTGTGAAGCCTAAGGACCTGGGTTAGAGGCTGTCTTCCCCAGGACCCACGTTAGCCAGATGCAAAAGGGGGAGCACGTGTCTGGAGTTCGTTTGCAGTGGCTGGAGGTCTTGACGCACCCATCCTCTCTTTCTCTCTCTCTGCCTCTTTCTCTTTCTGTCGCACTCAAATAAAAATAAACAATTTTTTTAAATCATAAGATAAATAAAAGCAAAGAAGCAAAAATCCAATTAAGGGCTGGAGAAGTGTACTGATGGTTAAAGGAGCTTGCTTGCAAACCTTGACAGCCTGGGTTCGATTCCCCAATACTCATGTAAAAGCCAGATGTACAAAGTGGTGCATGCATCTGGAGTTAGTTTGCAACAGTAGGAGGCCCCAACTTGCCCATTTGTTTTTTCTCTTCTCTCCAACAAATAAACATTTCAAAAAAAAAAAGCCCAGCAGGGCATGATGACACACACCTTCCATCCCAGCACTTGGGAAGCAAATGTAGGAGGATCCCTGTGAGTTCGAGGCCACCCTGAGACTTACAGAGTGAATTCTAGGTCAGCCTGGGCTAGAGTGGGACCCTACCTCAAAAACCCAAAAATAAATAAAAAATAATCTAAGCATGTTCAGGCCACCTGACACCTGCATTCTGGTTCACTTCTGGAAGAGGCAGAGAGAGGCGCCCCGGGGCTCCCACCCACAGTTACTCTGGGGGGGAAATTATCCAGGCCAGTCAATGACAAGGACCTTCTCCGAACACCTGCTCTGCAGTCCCTGTACCAGACACACGATCGCATTTAAGCTTTCAACCAACTTGACCTCTGGAGAGACTGCTGCCAGCATCACCCCCACTTTCAGGATGGGTAAACTGAGGCTCCCAGGCCATGGGTGGCTCCCCCGGGGCCGCGCCGTGGGTACGGGAGCAGAGGCGGGAGAAGCTGTCGCCAGGTCCTTCCCCCAGCTGTCCAAGCGAGTGGACAGCCGCGGGGAGGCAGGTGGAGCCGCAGTTACCCCACCCCCACCCCTCCGCCCCCGGGGAGCCCCTGATCCCTGCTCCTTGTCCCCAACTTTCCCGGAGGAGGCGCGGCCGGGGCGGTTCTGCGCGCGCTGCTCCTCCCCACCTCCCCCGGGGCTTTAAGCCGGCGCGGGCCGCCCCGGGACAGTCGGGCCGCCCCGGGCGCCGCCGGCCGTGGACCTTGCGGACGGCGCGGATGGCGGTGCTGGCGGCGCTGGCCAAGAAGGTGTGGAGCGCGCGGCGGCGCCTGGTGCTGCTGCTCGCGCCGCTGGCGCTGCTGCCGCTTCTCTTCGCGCTGCCGCCCAAGGTAACGCGTCCCCGGGGCCCCGGGCTCCTGTCCCCTTGAGCTCGCCTCGGACCACCGGGGAGCAGCGGCTCTCACTCTGCCCACCTTCACACTCCGGGGACAGCCCCTCTCCGCCTCCTGGATCGCCCTGGTACTCCGGGAAGAATGTTAGATTTTTTCAAAAAGTATATTTTTATTTATAAGGGGAGAGAGAGAGAGAGAGAGAGAGAGAGAGAGAGAGAGAGGAGAGGAGAGAGAGAGAGAGAGAGGAGACAATGGGCATGCCTGCGTCACCAGCCACTGCAAACGAACTCCAGACACATGCGCCACTTTGTGCATCTGGTTTTACATGGGACCCGGAGGTGGTGTGTGTGTGTGTGTGTGTGTGTGCGTGGGGAGAATCAAACCCAGGTTCTTCTTGGGCTTTTGGCAAGCAAGGGCGTTAAGCTTCGAGCCATCTCTCCAACCCTGAAGTTAGATTCTTGAGCTCTGAAGATGTGCCTGACTTCCCTGGGACCAGTCACTTAATGTCTCTGAACCTTGGGGGACTCCTCTGTAAAAGTAAGGAAATGATAGTGTACCCCACAGCCTGGGGGTGACCACACAGGGTAGGCCTTGCTGGAAGTTTCGGCAGGTAGCTTCAACCACAGCAGGTAGCTGGATTTTTTTTTTTTTTTTTTGGTCCCAGGGCCAGTTCGTTGTAAGCCTTCGTGGACGCGGGAGGGAAGGGGCCGCCTTACCTGCACCGCGTTTGAAAGTCCTTTCTGGGTCTCTCAGGGGAGGAAGAGTTTTAACCCTCTTTTCGGAGGGGAAGGGGGGTTAAGTTCAAAGGAGTGACCGGCTCAGTCACAGTGAGCGAGGGGACGGTGACGTCTCTGCACCTAGGCCCGTTCTGAGACCTCAGAGCTAGTTAACCTCTGCAGATCAAAGACTGGCCCGGTGAGCTCAGGGCTCATAGCGCAGAGCAAAGATCTACCCCCCAGCGGGCTGGAAGTAGACGGGTCTGTCCCCGAGGGTCCCTCACCTGTGCCCAGGACAGCACAGAGTCAGCCAGCACTCCACGAAGGTGCTCTGTCAACCCCGCGAGGCATTCCGTGAGGGGTTCAGCAAATATGTAGCAAAGGAACGGCTTCTTGTGCATGGGGAGCCAGCTGTGAGCCTCCCGCAAGTGGGAGCAGCCCCGGGGGGCCATCATACTTGTTGATCTAGAAGAGAGCAAATTAGGAGGGGTCACCTTTGGCCAAAATCTGTCTGGCCGGGAGTCTTGCTTGATTCACCCTCCTTCCTTCTGGGGGCTCTCTTTTACTTTTTCTTTTTAAGATTTTGTATTTATTTATTAGAGACAGAGAGAGGGAAAGAGAGAGAGAGAGAGAGATAATGGGTATGTCAGGGCCTCTAGCCACTGCAAACGAACTCCGGATGCATGTGCCACCATTGTGTATCTGGCTTACGTGGGACCTGGAGAATTGAACCTGAGTCCTTAGGCTTTACAGGCATGTGCCTTAACCGCTAAGCCATCTCTCCAGCCCCCTCACTTTTTCTTATCTTTAAAGTGGGATGACAGGCTTTCTATTTTCTGGGGAACCTCATTCGAGGCTGGCTGAGGCCGGAGGACAGCAGTCTGAGAGTCTCTGTGCTAGCCTATGGGGAAGAGGAGGTGGACATATGGGAGCTGTGACACCCCCCCCCAGGCATACTTACGGATGGAATCCCTCTGGGGCTGGGAGACCCCCATATTCAGCTTCCTCAGCTGGTAGACCAACCTTGGAGATGTGGTGGCCCCAGCTGGGGTCCAGCCTGACAAGACAGGGTCTCTGGCAAGGCTCTGCAGGCACTGTCGGTTTTTTTTTTTTTCTATTTTATTTTATTTTTGAGAGAGTCAGAGAATAGGCATGCCAGGACCTTTCAGCCTGTGGTGAAGGAACTCCAGACGCATGCGCCCTCTTGTGGCACATTTGCAGCGTTGCGTGCTTGTGTCACTGTGAGTCTGGCTAGGTGGGTGGGACCTGGGGATGTGAACATAAGTTCTTAGGCTTCTCTGGCAAGCGCCTTAACCACTAAGCCATCTCTCTAGCCTGAGACTGTCACTCTTGCTGCCCAATCAGCTATGGAGGCAGCAGTATTTGTTTTTGTTTTTTTGTTTTTCAAGGTAGGGTCTTACTGTAGCCTGGGCTGACTTAGAATTCACTATGTAGTCTCAGGGTGGCCTTGAACTCACGGCGATCCTCCTACCTCTGCCTCCCGAGTGCTACAATAAAAGCCTGTGCCACCACACCCGGCTGGCAGTGGTATTTGCTTTCCTTCTTGACAAGTGAGGAGATGGAAGCTCAGCAAGGCCAGGTAACTGTTTTATTTATTTATTGGTTTTTCAAGGTAGGGTCTCTCTCTCTAGCCCATGCTGACCTAGGTAACTTTAAAAAAAATTATTGTATTTATTAATTTGAGAGAAAGAGAGAGAGAGAGAAAGAGGCAGACAGTGAGAGTGATTATGGGCATGCCAGGGCCTCTTGCCACTGCAAATGAACTCCAGATGCATGCTTCTGGATTTACATGGGTACTGTGGGATCAAGCCCCAGGCCAATGGTTGGGCTTTGCAAGCAAGCACCTTTAACCACTGAACACTCTCTCCAGCCTCCAGGCTGTATAACTTATCCAAGGTCACACAGTAGGTCCAAAACCTGAATGCAGTGTCTACGTCCACACACTGTGTGTGGTGCTCTGCTTCATTTAGAAATCAGTGAGATCGATCCCATGATTCCTGTGGCCCCCCTGACAGGGGCCCTTTGTGTGGCCCTGGATGTCACCGTTTCCAAGTGGCAGCAGGTATTCCAGAACCTTCTCCCAAGAGACAGGTCAGCCTGTTCAGTGGTGGTGGTGGGGGGGGCTTAGCTTCTCTCCGAATTCCTGTCGCATCACAGAGCCCTCTCCACACAGGGTTACTTATATAACTGTCACTCATGTCTGTGGCTACGAAGAGCTAACATGTTTCTCAGTCGAATGGGCAACGCGACACCATAGATCCTCGGAGAACATCGCCGCTTTCACCCTAGCCGAGGTTCAAGGCTGCAAGGCCCCTGTAGCAAGCATGGCCTCCCCAGTGTGTGAACATGGCTCAGGGTGTCCTCAGCACCTGCCCTTGGGCCAAGACGTGCTGGAACTGCCATGCAGGTTTCTAGAAACCCTGGAAAAGTCACAGGTGTCAGGTCAGGGAAGAAGTTAGGGCATCTGTGTGTTGCTGCTGTTTGTGGAGAGGCTTGTTTCTGACTTTGGTTTCTCAGCTCCTGGACGGGCTCTGGGTCATGTGTCTGATGCCCTAGGCATCTCTGGTCCCGAGAGAGCTCCTCCGGGGGAGGAATGTTCTCTCGCAGTGTCCTCTGTGGAGGCAAAGGCACAAGCAGGGAAGAAGGAAGCACAGTGTCCAAGATCCCAGTTCCACTGGGGACCCAACCCTTTCCATGATGGCAGAGACGCTGGAAGTCAGGGCCCTGCCATGTGTTCATCTTGGAAGGAAGAGGTGTTTGACACCCCCGGCCTGAACCACACGCTTGCAAATAAGCATGGCATGTCCTGCTGTGCTAACTCTCTGGTCACCCTCTCAGGTGCCTGCAAGGAAGTCTGGGGATGCTCTAGGCAGGATAGCTACAGGTGGTAATGCGCTGATCAAGGGGCTTTGAGCCAGCGACTGAGGTTGAACCAATGGACCCCATGTGTCCTGAGACACCACTGGATCTACCTGGAGAAGGGCCCCCTTTTGAGTTTGCGTAAAGGTGTCCCCTGAGCAGACTTGTCCCCGGATGGTGATCTTTGTAGGAGCTGCTAGGGCACCTACGAGGCAAAGTCCCCTCTCTCATCCACTTGCCTCATTTTTGGGCACATGAGTGACAAGGAGAAGGTCACCTCGTCCCCAATTCAAGAATTTGAAATCAGAACTGAGTCCTGCTCTGTGACCTTGGCATGTCACCTGCCTCTGGGCCTCGGACATGCCAGGACTTTGTCTCTATCCTGGTTACCATTTGGGCTCCATGACAACACATACTCTTGCAGCACCAAATGTTCTGATATTTTTTAAAATATATTTTTATTTTTTAAAAATTATTTATTTATTTATTTATTTATTTATTTATTTATTTATTTATTTATGTGAGAGCGACAGGCACAGAGAGAAAGACAGAGGGAGAGAGAGAGAGAATGGGCACGCCAGGGCTTCCAGCCTCTGCATAAGAACTCCAGACGCGTGCGCCCCCTTGTGCATCTGGCTAACGTGGGACCTGGGGAACCGAGCCTTGAACCGGGGTCCTTAGGCTTCACTGGCAAGCGCTTAACTGCTAAGCCATCTCTCCAGCCCTAAAATATATTTTTATTTTTATTTATTTATTTGAAAGAGAGAGATACAGAAATAGGCAGGGAGAGAGAGAGAATGGGTGTGCTAGGGCCTCTAGCCATTGCAAATGAACTCCAGATGCATGCGCCCCCTTGTGCATCGGGCTTATGTGGGTCCTGGGGAGTCGAACCTAAGTCCTTTGGCTTTGCAGGCAAGCGCCTAAACCACTAAGCCATCTCTCCAACCCCATTCTGACATTTTTTAAAAAAATGTCAGAGGGAGAGAGAGAAAGAGAGAATGGGCCTGCCCTAACTGCTAAGCCATCCCTCCAGCCCCCATTCTGACGTTTTAAGTCAACACCCAGCACTCTCATTTGTCAGAAGAGGAAAACAGAGGCTCCGAGAGGATGAACCAGTGGACGGACAGGGGCCCAAGGGGCATCTTGGCTCTGCAGTGACAGATGAGGGCCGGAGACTGAGTTCCCAAGTGCCAGTTTCCTCCTTTGGGAAGCATGGGGACTTACGCTGTCGGTGGTCTGTGAGGGGAATTCTGAGATGACACAGATTCTCTTGCAGAGTCAGGCCAACAGATGTGGCATTCACCCAGTGACCACGCCACGTGCCTCACTTTTCCCTACTTATTCCCTCTTAGTCTTGTGCTTCCCTTTCACATTTTAGCTCATGTACTTATCCAAATGATTTATTTTAGTGATGCGCCTCTTCTGCCTCTGTTGGCCTTGGGCTTTGAAAACACTTGTGAGAATTCCTCAGAAAACACTGGGACTCCAGAACCTCATGTGGTCACAGGCTGCCTGGTGCTTTTCACTTATGCAGTCCAGTATTGCGGCTTAGAGAGCTGGGGTGGGGTCTTGGGCTGCCTCACTGGTCCTCCTGCTCCGTTATTTACCTCGTCCCCTCACCCTCACTTACTTTTCACATCAGCTACCTACTGCCTTCCACTGCTTTGAAGAAAACTTAACTCCACCCACTCAGAGAGGAGACTCCCCATGGGTCTTACATGTGACAGACCCAGGAGGGTCAGGGCTGGGTTAAAGGTCCTTGCTTGAAAACCCAGGATGGTGAATGGTTAATGGGAGAAAAATAATATGAAAACTCAGGGCCACTTGATTCCAGCATCATGGTGTCCAGGGCCTGAGACCAGTCTGTCACGGGGAGGCACGTCATCAGGAGAAGTGGAACGGTGACACCAGCTATATGCCCAGACCTGGTTTGGGCAGCAAGGAGAGGGACAGGGCACCTGTCTGGGGTGGCCTGGTTGGCCTTCTGCCTTCCTGTGTACTAGCTAGCCTGTGCCAGCATTTTGCATATTAGACCTGGGTCCTGCAAGGTGGGCATGAGGCCTGGAAGTCCCCGCTGCTCATCCTCTGGAAACCAAGGTGGCACTTGGTGGCTGTTAAGTTCAGGAGGTCTATGGACAAGTCACCAAGATATTGAGACTAAGTCTCCCTGAGCTGTGCACGTTATATGCGAAAGGGACCTTGCACACGTGGAAGAGGAGGAAACTGCACGTTCACCTGGTACCTCCTATAATCACAGGGGTCCATTTAGGAGGTGAGGGAGACCCAAGGGGAGGCAGGCAGCCTCGGAGCTGGCCCAGACCATGAAGGCACCCTGTCCTGCAGTTCCCAGGGGGGACCAGCAGCGACGCCTCCCAAACCATTGAGTGAGAAGGATTCCAGATTGGGCCTCCAAGATTGTGTTGCTAAAATGCTTGGGTTGCCTAAACCACCGCACCCTGGGTACTTGTGACAACGGTGGCAGGAATGCACATGTGACAGAATCCTGACCACCGTCATTCGTAGAACCGTCCTTTGTAGAAGTGGTGGTGGGGCGTTGCTGGGGGTCAACATACAGGAGAGAGCCCGGCTGGGTGGAGAGGCGCCAGAGATGAGTTCATCTCCAGCCTTTGCCCTGTGAGATGTGTGATTTCCTGATGGGAAAGTGGATATGATCACAGTCCCTTCCTTGCATGGCTTTGTGATGAACAGCTAGGTTTGTTTACAAGCACATGTCTCAGAAGACATATAGATCATTTCTTTGGTAATCTATAAACTTCATGTAGTCTGCCCATGGGAGGAAAAATTTTAAAATATTTTATTTTTATTTATTTACTTGACAGAGAAAGAGGGGGAAAGAGAAGAGAATAGTGCGCTAGGGCCTCCAGCCACTGCAAATCAACTTTACTCACGTGCACCCCCTTGTGCATCTGACTAACGTGTCCTGGGGGATCGAACCTGGGTCCTTTGGCCTTGCAGGCAAACGCCTTAACCACTAAGCCATCCCTCCAGCCCCCATGGGAGGAAAATTTGAAGCTTATATGGGGGAAATGGGGGTATTGGTTGCGTGGATGGGAAGAGCTGTGCTGCAATGGCTGGCTCTGAGCCTTCATTTTCTCACCTGGAGGTATTCTAGTGAAGATCTGGAAGCCAGAACTGCTAATAGGAGCCGTTGTTACCCTTCAGAGCCTGGGAACCACAATGCAGAGGAAACTGAGGCAGGAGGAAGTTTCCTGAGGTCTCATGGTGAGGAGGATACTGAGCAGGGTGGATGTCTCCACCTCATACCCTACTACAGGGGTTTCATTCTAATCTTTAATGTGGAACTTTTAGGTAAGAAGTGCGAGGTCAGAGGTCAAGTTCACTTGTGTCTAGTAGGATCATTGAAGACTCTAAGATCTCTCTGCCTCATCCACTCTACTCTCCCTTGAATGGCTCCACACTTGCTCTCACCTGCCTTTCCTTCCCTCCCGAAATGTCTGCAAGGCTCATTTCTTCACTGTATCCACTCAGTTCCCATCATACCTCCTGGAAGGCCTTCCCCATCCCCACTTCTAGATCTCATCTAAACGGGAAAATAAGCCAGGTTGTGGTGGTACCCGCCTTCAATTCCAGCACTCAGGAGACAGAGGTTGGAGGATCACTATGAGTTTGAGGCCAGTCTAGGAGTACGTAGTACATTACAGGTCGGTTTGGGCTAGAGCAAGGCCTTGAAAAACAAAAATAAAGAAATAAAAGAGGCTGGGTATGGTGGTACATGCCTTTAATCCCAGCACTCAAGAGGCTGAGGTAGGAGGATCACCATGAGTTTGAGGCTACTCTGAGACTAGATAGTGAATTCCAGATCAGCCTGGGCTAGAGTGAGACCCTACCTTGAAAAACCAAAACCAAGAAAGAAAGAAAGAAGAGAGGGAAGGAGGGAGGAAGGGAAGGAAGGAGAGAAAAGAAAGAAAATGAAGAAAGAAAGAAAGAAAGAAAGAAAGAAAGAAAGAAGGAAGGAAGGAAGGAAGGAAGGAAGGAAGGAAGGAAGGAAGGAAGGAAGGAAAAGAAAAGAAAAAGTAATCCAGGTACTACACACCTTTAATCCCAGTACTTGGGAGGCAGAGGTAAGAGAATCACCGTGCGTTCAAGGTCAGCCTGAACTCAGAGTGAGTTCCATTCCTAGTACTGCAATAAATAAGTAAATAAACAGAAGAATGAGAGATCCTTCGCTCTGCACTCTCTTCTCCACTCCTTTGTCCCCGGGTCTTTATCCCTACCCAACGATGCGTCAATATTAAGTTATAAATCTGTGTCATGCTGTCAGTATTTCCCCAAGGGAGGTCAGCCCCATGGGCAGGACTCCCCATGTGATAGCTGTGGTACCTCGGGACGCCAGCACAGGCCTGGCACACACAGAGGCTCGCTCAACAGATGTGTGTTGTTGCGTAAAAAGGAGGAAAGAAGGCTGGCCTGGAGCCACATTGCCACATTTGCTCGCTCTCTCTCTTTTTTTTGCTTTTTGTTTTTTTTTGGTTTTCGAGGTAGGGTTTCACTCTAGCCCAGGCTGACCTGGAATTCATTATGTAGTAATCTCAGGGTAGCCGCAAACTTACCTCACTCCTCCTACCTCTGCCTCCCAAGTACTGAGATTAAAGGCGTGCGCCACGGAGCCACATTCTCAAAGCGTCCTTCCTCATGAATCCTCCTGCGGCCCAGCTCCTCTCCACCTGCCCCATGCAGCATCCAAGCTCCCCCCCGCCCCCCGCAGTAGCGGCAGTTCCCAGGCAGACCCCACAGCCTTTCTCTCCCCGGGCCTTTCACTTGCACCAAGGAACCGTGGGAGACTTACTTTGCTGAGGGGTGTTGGGGTGACAGGGACTGACTGGGCTGTGAGGCTCCCCTGAGCTCTGGGGTCAGGCAGGCAAGTCGGGAAGACAATCTGTCCCCAGCTGGTTTGTTCCTGGGATGGATAGAATGGATGCCCAGAGGAGGATGGGGAGGGCAAATCCAGGTCAGATGGCAGAAAATGAGAGACCTACTAGATGAGCACCTACTATGTGTCTGGAGTCTAATGTGCAGTGGAGCCAGCCTTAGGACACCCTGTGGGGCCACACTGTCATGTGGACTTCAGTGAGAAGTCTGGAATCAAGGCTGGGTCTCACCAAACGTGTGTCGATCGCTACCCCCCCCCCATCCACCTGCCTCTGTCCTGATGTTGCCCAAATCCATTTAACCAGTACAGTGAGCACCGGGATGCTCGGGGGTCCCCGGAATTGCAACAGGCCATGTTGTTCAGGGCAGGACACTGGGGAGTAGCTAGGGTCCAGCTGGAGGCAGAAGGAGGGAGGAAGTATACTCAGAGCCACGTCTGGTCTTCACCGGGAAGGAAGGGCGAGGCTGGCGTACTGGGATCAAGTTTGGCCCGTCAGGCTTTGGGACACAGGGCTGTCCCTAGCTGGCGCTGGCCCTGGAGTGATTTGGGTCGGTGGACAGTGGCCTGGAGAGTGAAAACTAATGAAGCAGGTGTTTGGGGTGTGGGTTCTGGGGTGGCTGGTGCGCATGCGGGAGCAACGCTGGGGGCTGCTCTCTGTCCTGGAAGGCACAGCCTCTCACGCCCACCCTGGGTCAGAGCATCCATGTGGGCTTCTGCCCCTGTTTCTCTTCCCACTGTCCCCCAGCCTCAGCTAGGCCTGCTGGTCCTTTACAGCTGTCCACATGGCGACGTTCTCGGGGTCTCTGTAATTGCTGCTTTCTGGAATGTCCTTGCCCCTGATTCGCCACAGCTTGATGCCTCTGCTCACTGAGGTCTTAGGTCAGATGGCACCTCCTCCTGGGGGTCCTCCGGGGTGACTCCTTCACGGGCAATGGCCCCCACAAAGCACTCTAGAAACTGCTTCCCGTTTTATTGTCATGGTGGCCTTTATTTCTGGTGGAGAAGGATCATTACTTTGTTCGGCGTCTGGCTGTACCCCTGGACTGTAGACGATGCTGGGACAAGGTCTGCGTCTGTCACCGTTTCCGCAGCACCTATGGGGCCTAGAACAGTGTCTGACGCACGGTGGGCACTCAGTAAACGTCCCAGAGTGAGCGAGCTCGGATAGGAACGCGGGCGCAGGTCTGAGGGCACACATGCATCTCAATCCCCAGTGTGTGGATTTGTGGAACAAGGGAGCTGGAAACAGCACTTTCAGCCTTTTCTTTCTTTCTCTGGGGAGACTGAGGCATAGAAGGGACAGTGAGGGATCTTCCTGGCTTCTGCAGTGGATGATCCCAGAACCCCTGCTGGGGCCCCCTATAGCTTACCCCATCAGGCACGTATCGCCCATACCATGTGGACATCCAGAGCCCCGGGCCTCGGACACGTTCCTCTGAGCCCTGGCCAACTTTCCGCTTCCCCAGACTCCTGCCAGGTGTATAAACAGGCCGGCGTGATTCCCGGCCACGCTGCAGGGAGCGAGATCGAGTGTCCTGACCTGGCCCGCCAGGACAGAGCCCTCTGCACCCATGATCCGGGGCTCTGACATCGCCGGACCCTGCAGGCAAAGTCAGCACACGCAGGCCAGAGCCAGGCCGGCCCGGTGCCTGGTGCCTGGATCAAACAGCCCGTACACACACACCAAGCTACCGTCCCTTGTGGGGAGGCGCAGGGGACTTGGGAGGAGACACACACAATCACGTAGCCTCCTGGTAGGATGTTTCCTCCCCAGCCTCAAATTTCTCATCTGTAGAGACATTAAAAAAAAAAAAAGCCTTATGCCTCATAAAAAATGACCTGATGTTGCCATAGTGGCGCACACGCCTTTGATCCCAGCACTTGTGAGGCAGAGGTAGAAGGATCGCTGTGAGTTTGAGGCCAGCCTGAGACTACATAGTGAATTCCAAGTTAGCCTGGGCTAGAGCGAGACCCTCCCTCAAAAAACAACACCAAAAGAGTCTTGGTGCTCAGGAACGGTGGGCCACTGCAGGGCTCTGTCTGCCACGTGTCCCCAAAACCCATGTGTGTGGGGGGGACAATGATTTTTGTCACCTGATAAAAAGACTAGAGAATCACCCTTGAGGCTGGCATGCCCTGCCACTGGGCCCAATGGTGACCCTCTCCTTACCCTTTTGCTCAGTTGTCCTCCCTGCAGGGACTTTATCAGCAGGCTGGGCTGAGAGGGCATTGGTTCAAAACCATCTTGCGATCCTCTAAAGGAGTAATCTGGGAGGCTGCAGGAAGTGCACTGTCCTCCAGTGCCAGGAGACCTCCCAAGAACCTCAGCAAACAGGGTCTCTTCTAAGCACTCAAGATACATGTGCTCACAGATCCTCACTGAGGCTCTGCATGCAGGTAAAACAGCAGCCGTGGCTAGGAAGTGGCCAAGCTGGCTCCACTGTGCTCTCAGCCTCACTGTATAACCCCAAAGAGATGGGCCCATTTTGCTGAGGGAAAGGCTGAGGCCCACAGAGGGGAAGCTGTTGGAGAGAGGCCAGATTTGAGCTAGGAGTCTCAGGGACTCGCTGGAGGCTGTATTTTATAGACTGGAATGAACATGAGTGGTCAGGCTGGAGGTGCATGGGGATAGCTTGGGGTTCAAGTCCCCTGGCTTTTGAAGTGGCTCTGTGACACTGAGCCAGGTACCAAACCTCTATATGCTTCGACCGGCTCCCCTGACTGCAGTGGGTATGACGGTAATAGATGAGGCTGATGAAGAGGGCCAGCGTGCTGGCCAGTCAATGACCAGTGCGCCAGTGTGCTTCAAGACACGGAGAAAGAAAGTGCTTTGTATTCGTGCCTCTCTAGCTCATGTGGTCCCGGAGAACCCCGGCCCTGTCTGAGGACAACCCCAATTGTTGTGACTGAGGTGGGAGCTGCTGGCAAACTTCCTACACTGAGAACAGCCCCAGGGCCAGAGGCGCTGAGGGCAAGAGGCCCTGCCCAGCATGCATCTCCCCAGAGGTCCTGGCTTGCTTAGGGAAGCAATGGGAGGAGATCTATGGCTTGTGGGCACTACTTGGCCACAGAGAGCCTCTGGGTAGGTGAGGGCCAGCTCCAGGCTCCCGAGATTCTATGCTCTGGGCCCTTGGTGGGCTGGACAGTGCCTCCCCTTGGGTGGAGAAAATAACAAAAGGAAGCTTTGTTCCTCTTGTTCCCACTGCCCAAGGCTCTGGTGCCCTGGCTCCCTTCTTCTCTCTCTTCCTCTCTCTCTCTCTCTCTCTCTCTCTCTCCCTCCCTCCCTCTCTCCTGGGTGCCTAGGGGTCAGGGGCAGAGGGAGGGGAGAATCTTCCTGTTCCCTTTAACTCCCAGCTACCCTGTCTGGAGCCCTCAGAATTCTCTGCAAAAGGCTGGAGGTAGCAAGGGGTACCTGGAAACTCTCATGGCCTATTGAATCAGACTCAAATGTGTTACGGGGGTTCCCGAAGAGTGATGCCTGAACCACTGTCTGCTCTGCTGCTGTCTGGGCCGCAGGGCACCCCAGATGGAGACGGTTAGACCCAGGGACCCCCAGCACAGGCCCACTTTGTGTGGATGGAGAGTGGGGATTCCAGGCCTGTTCAGAGACGGTCTGCTCAGCCATGAAATTGCAGGTCAGCTTGGGATTGTGGACTTCTCCTAAACTTCGACTTAGGTCCTCCGATGAGGTCCGTCTCCCCTGGGCTGGTGCGCCCTCCAGACTGGCCCCCGGTGCGGGGAGGGATGGGCAGCGGCCGGAAAGCAGGGACTCTGTCCTCAGAGGCTCTGGGGGCCAGTCTTGTTCTCCCACCTGTGGGGCCCTGCGCTGACTACTGGCCAGTCTGTCCGTGCTGCAGTGTCCGGCTCTGGAAAGTGAGACCACTGTTGACAAGGAGCTCCCGGGGACACTGAGAAGTCAGGTGTGTGTACCTAAGGTGCAGAAGGCCACTGGCCCGTGAGAGGCGTCAGACTGTCCCCTCCTCACATCTTGCTCATACTGCGTTGTCATTGACATTATCGATGAGCCCCTGGGGGCTGGTGGCCCAGAGGGGCTTTATGAGGCCTGGCTTGTCTTGAACCCTCCTGGCCTTCCCGCGTTACTCTCTTTGGTTCTCGGAGCTTCTCTTTTCTCCCCTATAAACTGGAGTGAAGCTCATTTTGCCCGAGGCTTCCAGAAAGGTTAAGTGAAATAGTGCTGATGTGGAAAAAAAATGATCCTCAGTGGCCTTCCCCTCATCCTTCTTATTCTTGGCTCAGAGCCTGGAGCCCCAGGGGCCAAGGAGAGGACTGTGAGTATGGAGGTACATTTAAAAGTACCCCCCTTCACCCTTCCCCCGGCCTCCGCCCAGGGGGCCCAGCGCTTCTGCACCGCACAGGTGAGGGGGTTGGCGGCAGAACGCTGAGAAGATGGGGCAGGCACCCTGGGCCACCCGGGAAGCAGCACATCTTCAAAGGAGCACAGCTTGGCCCAGACCTTCACTGTGAGTGGAAGCCAAGCACATCCTTGCCAGTGTGAAGTTTCCTCACCTGTTACCGGGGACGTGGAATAGTTGGCCGCAGTGTTCTGCAAGTGGGAAGGGCACACAGGCCCTGTGCCCCGTGCTCACGCCTGCACCCCAGATCCAGGCACGCAGGTGTCCTGTGGAGGCCAGGGGACCTGCCCTCAGCACTTCTTGAGTTCCAGGAGCTGTCCTTGAACGACAAACGTGGTCAAGAAGTATTAGTTACGGGCTGAAAGAGCTGGCTTAGTGGGTAAAGCACTTGCCTTGTAAACATGAAAACCTGTGTTTGGGTCCCCAGCACCCACATAAAAGCTAGGCGTGGAAAAGTACACCGGTAATCCAGCATCGGGGAGGCAGAGGCAGGGGACACCTGGGGCCCACTGGCTAGTGAGGTGAGGTGAGCTTCCAGTGAAGAAGAGCCTGTCCCAAAAAATACAGTGGAGAGTGATCAAGGATTTTTGGATATTTGATTGTGACCTCTGCCAACATACACATATGCCCACACACACATACTTGACCACCACCAGCTCTTCTCCTAGGGGACAGGACCGGGGACCTCACAATTTCCTGTCCTTGGGTTCATGGGGGCTGACAGTCCAGAGAGGACATAAAAGCAGAAACAGGCAAATGACTATGATGTGGGGTGATGGGGTGCGTCAGACAGTGCTCAACAACAGAGACGGGGGCAGGAGTGAAGGGAGGAGAGGGTCCAACCCTCCAGCCACGGAGGATGTGCTGCGCTAAGAGCAGCTGAGCCCGTACCCAGAGGATGTGACATTTAAAAAAATTATTTAGCCAGCACTCAGGAGGCAGAGGTAGGAGGATTGCCATGAGTTCAAGGTCACCCTGAGATGACAGAGTTAATTCCAGGTCAGCCTGGACCAGAGTGAGTCCCTACCTCGAAAAACCAAAAAAAAAAAAAAAAAAAAAAAAAAAAATTTAGGAGAGACAGAAAGAGTGAGAGAGAGAGGGAGGGAGAGAGAGAGAGAGAGGCCTTTAGCCACTGCAAACAAACTCCAGATGCAGGTGCCACCTTGTACATCTAGCTTGCGTGAGTCCTGGAGAATCGAACCTGGCTTCTTTGGCCTTGCAGTCAAGAGCCTAAACTTCTAAGCCACCTCTCCAGCCCTGATGTGACACTTGAGCAGAGCTAACGGAGAAGAAATGAGCCCACAGCACCTGCAGAGGAGGCGCAGTCCAGGCTGAGGGGACCGCACGTGCCAAGGTCGTGAGGGGAAGCAGGCTGGGGGTTCCAGGAGCAGGCTGTGGTCTTCCTTGGCCCTCGGCAGCGCTTCCCATCCGAATGGCCCTAGTCGGCCAAATTGATGAGCCAAGATGGGAACTGAAGCTCATCCCATGCATACCTTGGGGTAGGGTTCTACCCCGACCAGAGAAAGGCCTCCTGCTGGGCTGAGCCTCTGAGGTAGGGAAGGGTCAGTAGCTTTGACCACATACCCCGATCCCATGTTGGGAGCTGATGGGACTGTTGGACAGATGGGGAAACTGAGGCACAGACAAGGGGAAAGCTGCCTGAGGTCACCCAGTGAGTCAGGTTCTTCTCCCGAAAGAACACACCGTCTGTCACACTCCACATAGCAACACATTCTGTCCTTCTGGGGCTGAGTCAGGCCACTGGGGGCTCCAGGCTGGGACCTTTCCTGCTCTGTCATGGCCCGAGTGTCAGCTTGTAAATAATTAGTGAGGCCTGGGCAGCCGCAGTGTGGAAACCACCCCAGGACTGCTTTTAATGAATGGCTCTAGGAGCCTGGACTTGTCACAACATCTGCTAATGAGTCCAGGGGCCAGCACCGTGCTGGCTGGGGCATGGGGGTGACTGGGCATGGAGGCGCCCTAGGCCAGCGCCCGGCCCCTCCTCTCTCCCCAGTCACCTGGGCCCCAGTGGCCTCCAGGGGACCCCAACTGTTTTCTCAGGGAGACGACATGAGAGTCTGACCTCTGTGCTGCTTCAATACTCCCTTTGGAGCACCCTGAGCAGGCTTGTGACCCCGCCCACCTCGCCTCAGTTTCTCCTTCCAGCAGGAGGGAACGCTAACAGTAATTCTGTGGTGGAGGGAAGAAGCGAGAGTCCGCAAAGTCCTTCCTGCTGAGGGCCAGCCTTCATTTCCTCTCTCCCTGGAAGCTTCCCCTGTGGGAGGAGCTAAAGACAGGATGACTAGGAAGGGTTTTAACTCCATCTTGTGCTCAGTGAACCCTAAACTGGGTGAGGAGCGAGGGCCATGCGTGCAAAGCAAGTGGTGTGGCCACGACTCTTGTCCTTGCTAGCTGCACACGTGGACGGAGAAGTTGCTTCCTGTGCCTCCGTGTATACTTTTTTCAAACAGGGTGGTTGTGATGGATCCCTAGCCTCTACATAAAAGCTGGGCCTGGGCCAGAGGGATGGCTTAGCGGTTAAGGCACTTGCCTGCGAAGCCTAAGGACCCATGTTCAACTCTCCAGATCCCTCGTAAGCCAAATGCACAAAGGTGAGGCAAGCGCAAAGTCACACAAACCCACTAGGTGGCGCGAACATCTGGAGTTCAATTGCAGTGGCTGAGGCCCTGGTGTGCCAATTCTCTATCTGTCCTCTTTCTCTGTCTCTCTCTCTCTTTCTTAAAAAAAAAAGAGAAAGGACGAAAGAAAGAAAGAAAGCTAGGCCTGATGGCATGGCCTGTAATCCCAGAGCTGGGGAGGCAGACACAGGAAGCTCCTGGGGCTCACTGGCTAGCCAGTCTTGCTGAATCAGTATATGTAAGTTCAGTAAGAGACCCTATTTCAAAAAATAACATGGAAAGCAATGGAGAAAGAAACCTGACCTTAACCACTGGCCTCCATAGTAATTCCTCAGAGATGATAGCTTCATTATTCTCCTCCATCCTTCTTGTGGACACTAAACACAGGAATTCTGGAGGTTTTTCTACCAATGCACTAATAATTTTGGGGTGTCCCCAGGTTGGAAGGATGAAATCCACATGCCAGAGGAGAAGGTTCACAAAGACTTGATCATAGTTTAGAGCTTTAAGAGAAGGAAACTTGAGGGAAGAAAGGAAGACACAGCTCTTGCCCCAGGAGGCAAGAGAGGGTTTGTGGAGCCTACTTCAAGACTCAGGCTGGGACTTCTGATGAGTCTCCTGGACAGGCAGCTGGTTTAGCCAGTTTAGTCCTGTCCTCTGGGGGGTCAGGATTTCTAGAAAGGGGCAATCTTCCCAGAAACCTTGATTGTCTAGGAAGGGCCTTCTTGGACGGGAGTGGAAGGACTCCCTAAGGGGGCAGAGACAAGGGAAGGCTGGATCCTTCTGATGTTTCTGATATGTAAGAAACCATAATGACCTGAATATTCCCCTACAGTCCCAAGGACAAGCTCCACAATTAGTCAAAGAGAAAGCTGTCCACTTTGGGATCCTGTCACCCCTAAGTTGCCTCACAGCGACCCACAGAGCCTTTGCACGCAGAGCCACAGTGAACGGAGTCGCCTGTAGAGAGTAGGCATGGCTGCTGCCCAGGCGGCGGGCAGGGTTTCCATAAAGGAATCCACACAACCACGTCTGACACATCGTAAGCGCTCAAGTCACATGGCGCCCATGCCAATGCCTCAGTATCACATGCCACCGAGATAGGGCCATGTCCCCATGCCTTCTCACACCTCCAGCACTTGGAAGACAGCTCACCACACACCCCCACGATGGATGGACGCAGGGAGGCTTGGAAGAGACAACGGCTCACTGCAGAGCTTGCAGCCTGGAAGCAGCTAAGGCTGAGCTTCTGCCTAGGGCGACATGACTCCTGGGCCTTGTCCCCAGACCTCGGCAGCCTTCAGTGGTTCTTTGTTTCCAAGTGAAGATCTCGGACCAAAGTGCTTCTTGGACTCACATATGGTTATCTGTTGAGTTCTCTTTTATTTTGCCCAGTCAGGTCCTGGTCCCTCAGGCCAGTGATGTGTGTTCCAAACTGTCTTCCCTGTCGGGGTGGCATCTACAGCCATCGCCTTCATCTTCCGGTAGGAAACCCCAAGTGCCTTGCAGATTACTGGAAGAAAATGTCTGGGGTTTTATTTTGCTTTGTTTTATTTGAGACGGGGTGAGGGTGGGTGTCTCATTATTTAGCCCAGGCTGGGTTCCAGCTTGCTACACTGTCCAGACGGACCTCAAACTTGTGGTCCTCCTGCCTCCT
The DNA here is from genome assembly GCF_020740685.1 of Jaculus jaculus. NCBI lineage: Eukaryota > Metazoa > Chordata > Mammalia > Rodentia > Dipodidae > Jaculus > Jaculus jaculus. The sequence goes on along the minus strand of NC_059109.1, from coordinate 126,663,455 downwards.
GAGGGCCAGGACTATAGGCGTGCGCCACCACGCCCAGCAAGGGAGGAAGCTTCTAATGTCACTATGGCAAGCTATGTGTGCAAAGTGACAGCGCCATCAGCAGTAGGTGACCCAGCACGTGTGGTGTGTGACCCGCTATGGCTAACTGTGCCGGAACTCTCGTCCTCATAAGAACTCGGTGAGGCCGAATTCTTACAGCACTGCGACTATCACCCCATTTTACACATGAGGAAACTGAGGAACAGTGCCAAGAGGTTAGAGGCAGGATTCAAACTGGACACCAATTCATAACTCAGGTCCCCCCCCCACTTCCTGCCTCTTGGTATAGGAATCAGGTTTCTAGCCTCAGCTCCCTGCCCACTGCTCTTTCCCATGGGTTCCACAGCTCCTGTCTCATGGAGACTGTCTGTCTATCTTCGGACATTGAACCCCCCTGCCGTTTTCCCCACCATACCAGTGAGCAAACAGGCTCACTTAGCTAACATCTGGCCCAGAAGGTCACACAGTGAGTCCGAGATGAGCCAAGGCCACATGTCCCGAGCCATGATGCTTTGAACCCCGCATGGTTCCTCAAGGTGCAGGCCTGGGCCTAGGTGCAGAGGAGACCCCGCGCCTCTAAGGCTTGACGCCTGCCTGCCTGCCTGGGGTGCCAAGTTTAGGGTCTCACCGTGGCTGTGCATTCCTGGCATATCGCCCTTGAGGACATAGCAGGTGGGTAGCGCTGTGGGCATCTGGGCCCCTTCCTGCTGCCAGGAGGGTGCTCTGCCAAAAGCCTGGTCATCACTCATGCTCTGCTGCTGCCCAGGGGAGGTAGGACACGGGAAAGGGACCAATGGTTGGATGCAGAGTTCTGACTGCCCCAGCCCTTGGGCCCTGGAGAGAGAGAGAGAGAGAGAGAGAGAGGGAGGGAGAGAGAGAGGGAGGGAGAGATCATTTCTCTCCCTGCCCTTCCTGGGTGGAAGGCCGGGCTTGGGGCAGGGGAAAAGCTGCCTGTGTCTGCCTGGAAATCATTCCCCAGCTCAAAAATTAACCACCTGACAAGGCATTTTCTCCTCCCCCTGTGTGTTTTGTCTGCAGACTTTAATCCCTGCAGTGAGGTTCTGGCTAAGCCTAGAAGCTGAGATTTCTTTGGTGGGGAGATTACAAGGTTTCCTGTAAAAAAAAAAAAAAAAAAAAAAAGTCCAACCCAGGCAAGTGTATCTGGGTTGAGTTGGCATAACTATGGCTGGGTTGGGGCCCCTACCAATCCCTCATTCCCACCCCATCCTTGCTCCCTATCAGGGACAAGGGTAACCCCGGGTACCTCTCCCAGTCCCCACAGGGACAGATTTGGGGAAGGGCTCCATGTCAGAAGCAAGCCCTGCCTCACCCCATTACCAGCCCTCACTCCCATTCATTGCTGCCTGGTGAAACCTGGGGGGCATAGTCTCTGTGAAGCAGGATTAAACTGGTGCTCAGCTGGCGTGGCCCGTCCTCTGACCAGCACTCTCCTTCTCAGGGCAGCCACTGTACTCGGGGTTACATGAGACCCGTGTGTCTGGGGACATCGCACTTTGACGCTGACACATTCCTTTCTGCGGGGGCTGCAGTGTTCTGCTGCGGATCCTGCTCTGAACTTGTGGATGCTGGTTGCGCCCTGCACCCACAAGGACAATCAACAATGCTCCCTGGGGGTCAGAGTCTCCCCTGTGCGGAGCCATTGGGTTAAATGACCACAAGCCCCTAGTGGGTCTCATAATTTCACTTTTAAAAATTATTTTATTTATTTACTTGACAGAGAGAGGGGGGAGAGAAAGAGAGAAAGAATGGGCATGCCAGGGCCTCCAGCCACTGCAAAGGAACTCCAGACTCATGCACCTCCTTGTGCATCTGGCTATCATGGATCCTGGGGAATTGAACCTGGGTCCTTTGGCTTTGCAGGCAAATGCCTTATGTGCTAAGCCATCCCTCCAGCCCCCTCATAATTTCACTTTTAAGAACAGTTTTATTTTTATTTGTTTTTGGAGTGTGTGTGTGTAGTATGTGTGGCGTGGTGTGTTTGTGCACATGCATGTGCAGTGGTTCGCACCCCGTGCCCATGGGTGTGGAGACCAGAGAAAGTCTGGTTTACTCTTGTTGTTTCTTTTCTTTCTCTTTGGTTTTTCAAGGTAGGGTCTCACTTCAGGCTGTCCCGGAATTCGCTATGTAGTCTCAGGGTAGCCTCAAACACTCAGAGATCTTCCCACCTCTCTGCCTCCCGAGTGCTGGGATTAAAGGTGTGTTTCTTTGACACAATCTCTTAATAGCCAATCCAACATAGCAACAGTTCATGTGGGCTTAAGAATATTTTACTTATTTGCAAGGAGAGAGAGAGAGAGTGAATGAGAATGGGTGCTCCAGGGCCTAAGCCACTGCAAACAAACTCCAGATGCATGCACCACTCTGTGCACCTGGCTTTATGTGGGTACTGGGGAATTGAACCCAGGTCCTTAGGCATTATAGGCAAGTGCTGAACCATCTCTCCAGGCCTTGTGTGTTTTAGGTACTCCCCAAGGATCATGTGCTGGGTCAGCATTAATCTTATATTAAATAAATCCTTCTCCAAACTAGGTCCCAACTGGGAGTGGGGCTCAGCTAACCATATCCATGCTTGACAAGGAAATAGACTTGTAATTTGGGGCTAGCTTGATCCCCACCTCCCACGCTGTTTCCCTCATGGATGCTCATTGGAGAAAGCTCAGCTGATAATGCAGATTCAAGACAGAAACAGAGTACATTCCATTGGCAAAATTGGCAGGTGGGTGGCATGTAGGGTATAAGTTGGTAGAACAGGCTTTTCTATTGCGGTCACCTTTCTAGCGCCGAGAGCAGCCACCAACAGACGCAGAGAACAACATGCCACCACTGGGATTGGAAGGAAAGGTCATAGTCCACCTCCAGGGATGAAGAGCTGGTAGCCACAGTGGGATTTGAACCAACTATCAGAAGGGACCCTGGAGAGGCAGGTGTAGCCGCACAGCCGGGCAGGATGTGTGTTTGAGAAGGGTTCTCAGCGCTAGCAGCCCGGCCTCTTACTATAATGTGTGGCAAGTGCACCTGGGGAGCAGAGCATCCAGGAGACACGCGTGACCGAGCAGAGCCCAGCTGGACCGACTGTGGACGCCCCACGGCTGTGGGCCGGGCAGGTAGAAGGGAGTGCTGGCTGATCCTCGGCTACGTGGTCTGTTGGTCACTCTGTTGTCCTTGGAGGCTTGTTTTCTGGCATGTGTATATGTTTATGTCTGTGCACATGCATGTGTGTGGAGGCTAGAGGTGAACATTGGGTGTATCCCTCAAGTGTTCTCCACTTTATTTATTTATTTATTTTGAGGTAGGGTCTCACTCTAGCCCAGGCTGGCCTAGAATTCACTATGTAGTCTCAGGGTGGCCTTGAACTCACGGCAATCCCTCCTACCTCTGCCTCCTGAGTGTTCACTTTATTTATTTTTTGAGAGTGAGAATTGGTGCACCAGGGCCTCAGCCAATGCAATAGAACTCCAGATGCTTGCGCCACCTAGTGGGCATGTGCAACCTTGCACTTGCCTCACCTTTGTACATCTGGCTTATGTGGGATCTGGAGAGTTGAGCAGGGGTCCTTAGGTTTTGCAGGCAAGCACCTTAATTGCTAAGCATCTCTCTAGCCCCACTTTATTTATTTACTTATTTGGTTTCTTGAGGTAGGGTTTCACTCTAGCTCAGGCTGACCTGGAATTCACTATGTAGTCTCAGGGTGGCCTTGAACTCATGGTGATACACCTACCTTTGCCTTCCAAGTGCTAGAATTAAAGACATGCACCGCCACGCCTGGCTCCCACTCTATTTTTTAAGACTGGGTCTCTCCCTGAACCTAGAGCTCACTGATTTGACTCAATAAGGCAGCACGCCCTAAGGAATCACCCAGTCTGCCTCCTAGAACTGGGATTACAGATGCAGGCCACCACGCCTGCTAGTTATGTGGGCACTGACATCCTCATGTTTGCATGGCAGTCACTTTACCCACTGAGCCATCTTCCAGTCATTTCTTGGGGCCTCACTATGTAGCTCAGTCTGGTTTTGGACTCGGGTCTTGAACCCCAAGTTGCCTCAGCCTCTTGAGTGCTGGGATGACAGGTGTGTACTGCCTAGTGTATATTCTTGACCAGTCTAAGTGATAAAAATGTCGAAACCTCACTCAAGCACTGTGACCTCACAGTGTTGGCAAGAAAGGACCCTGAAATAGTCCACCGTGCTCCCGCCCCACCGTTTCCTCCAGCAAAAGTCCTGCCTCTACCACTTAAAATGGTTCCTCAGTTTCCTCATGTGTGAAATGGGGCGATAGTCGCAGTGCTGTAAGAATTCAGCCTCGCACAGTTCCTGTGAGGACGAGAGTTCCGGCACAGTTAGCCATAGCAGGTCACACACCACACGTGCTGTGTCACCTACTGCTGATGGCACTGTCACTTTGCACACATCGCTTGCCATAGTGACATTGGGAGTTTCCTCCCTTGCTGGGTGTGGTGGCGCACACCTATAGTCCTGGCCCTCAGAAGGCTGAGGCAGGAGGATCACAGGTTTGTGGTCAGTCTGGACAATGTAGCAAGCTGGCGTCCAGCCTAGGCTAAACAACAAGACACTGTGGACACTGACTCATAATTCAGGTCCCCCCATTGCTTCTTGGAATAGGAACCAGGTTTCTAGCCTCGTCTCAGCTCCCTGCTCTTCCCATGGGTTCCACAGCTCCTGTCTCATGGGGACTGTCTGTCTTTGGACACAGGCCCAAAAGAATGAACAAAATGAGAGCGAGGTGTGTTGCATACCTTCAATCCCAGCACTTGGGAGGCCTGGGCCACATAGCAAGTAAACCAGAGAAAGGAGGAGGGGAGAGCGGAACAGAATCAAAGGGAAGAGAGCACAGAGATCACGGGAGCATCGGAGGCCGTGTGTGCAGCTCAGTGGTGGAGGGCTTGCTCTTGGGTTGTGTCTGACACCACCAACTGCAACAAATATTTTTATGTCATGGTTGTCAATGCACTTGAAGGCTGAACAAGGCATCTTACCAATCAATATCCAGGCCAAAAATTCAAGTGAGCTATAAGGGGCAAAATGAGGCTGGACAGAAATTTCTACAACATGATAATTCTCTGGGAAATAAAGACCCCCCTAAGACTTCTACCAATATGCTAACTTTATGTTCAAAGAATCTTCTTTTTTTTTAAAAAAAAAATGTCCACACTGGTTTTAGAAATTTAATTTATTTATTCATTTATTTTTGAAGTTGGGTCTCACTCTAGCCCAGGCTGACCTGGAATTCACTATGTAGTCTCAGGGTGGCCTCGAACTCATGGTGATCTGCCTACTTCAGCTTCCCAAGTGCTGGGATTAAAGGTGTACATCTTGTGCATCTGGCTTACATGGGTCCTGGGGAATCAAACCTGAGTCCCTAGGCTTTGCAGGCAAATGCCTTAACTGCTAAGCCAGCTCTCTGGCCCCCCTTTCCAAAAAATAGTTTAGTTAACTAATTAATTTGAGAGAGACAGAGAGAAAGAGAGAGAGAGAGAGAGGGAAAGAAGCAGGTGGGGAGAGAGAGAGAATAGTGTGCCAGGGTCTCTAGCCACTGCAACTCCAGATGCATGTGATACCTTGAGCATCTGGCTTTACATGGTACTGGGGAGTCAAACCTGAGTCTTTAAGTTTTGCAGGCAAGCTCCTTAACCACTGAGCCATCTCTCTACCTCCCCTTTTAAAAAAGCAGTTTAATTAGTTTGAGAGTAAGTGAGAAAAAAAGAAGCAGATGGAGAAAGAGAAAGAGAGAGGGAGAAGGAGGGAATAGGTGGGCCAGGGCCTGTAGCCACTGCAAATGAACTCTAGATGCATGTGCCATCTTGTGCATCTGGCTTTACATGGGTACTGGGAAATCGAACGTGGGTCCTTAGGCTTTGCAGGCAAACTCTTTAACTGATGATCCATCTCTCTAGTTCTTTCCCCTGTCTTTCTATCAGAGATATACAGAGGAGCAAATACAGGCTCAGAATGTTCAGCGGCTCATCCTAGGAATTCCACTGCAGACTCAACACCCCAGTCTCACAGGCCCCCAGAGCAGTTCTGCCCAACACAACTTTCTGAAATGCTGGAAATGCTCTGTGTCAGTTCTGGGCGAAGTGACAGATACCTGTCACATGTAGCCACTGAGCACTTGAAATGTGGCTAATGCTGTTGCCAAGAAACCAGAAATTTTAATTTCATTAATTTAAACATAAGTGGCTGCATGTGCCCTGGGGCAGTGGATTTGGAGATCCTCAGAAGAGATTTCTATATTTTGCTTTTCCTTCCCAATGCCTTGGTCTACTTCCCACTTGAGTCGCCACCCAACACATCCACGTCCAGCTCAGAGCCATCCTTTTTTTCTGTGACATCTGCTTCTCATAGTGCCGTCTTCTCCAGGCCTCGTTCTACAATTCCTCTACCCTTAAGCTGAGTCATCTGGTTTCAGGTGACCAAGGGAATCATTTACCTGGAGCTCTTCTTCCACCTACCCCGGCCCCTGAGCAAACTTCCCTCTGGGCAGAACCAAGGCAAGGAGGCAAACAGCTTGCCCCGAGTGACCCAGGAAGTGATTCTGCAAAGTCAAGACACACCTTCACCCTCTGAACTCCTGGAGTTAAAATTCAAAGGAATGGTACTATCCGGGCGTGGTGACACACACCTTTAAACCCCAGCATTCGGGAGGCAGAGCTCGTGAGTTCGAGGCTACCCTGAGACTGCGTAGTGAATTCCAGGTCAGCCTGAGCTAGAGTAAGACTCTACCTTGAAAAACAAAAACAAAAACAAAACAAAACAAAGCAAAACAAGCTGAAATCAAAGGAATGGTACTTAGGATCCCGTGACCTCCATAGTCCCTACCACAAGGGCCGTCTGAGGTTCATAGACAGGCTGGCAAACCGGTCGTGAGGCTATCTGCTGAGCCTGAGTACACAGAAGTGGCCAAGACAGAGGTGGGACCTAGATGCTGCGGGGTGCAGTGGAGCCGCTGTGAGTGCCCCCCAACCCCCCCCATGTACTCTCCATGGTCCTGAAGAAGTCATCCTGACCTCAACTTTCATATCTGGAAATGGGGAATTTTTAGACAGAGCAGAGCTTGATGCAGACTCTGGAATCACTCACTCTCTGTCCACACATGGGCATCGCGATCAGTATGTTGGGTGTGAGTTCTTCCCAAGGGTTAGTCACTCATCACCAAACACAGTGGGGCTTGATGCATTCAAGCCGTTTCAGGCCCAGGTGTGGTGGAAACCCCCCCCCCCTGTAATCCCAGGACTCAGGAGACTGTGGCAGGAAGATGGACAGTTTGAGGCTGGGGTTGGAGAGCTGTCCCAGTGCTTAAAGGCACTTGCTTGCAAAGCCTGACAGCCTTGGTTGATTCTCCAGCACCTACAAAAAGCCCGATGCAAAAAGAAAGAAAGAAAGAAAGAAAGAAAGAAAGAAAGAAAGAAAGAAAGAAAGAAAGAAAGAAAGAGGCACATGCATTTGGAATTTGTTCCAGTGGAAAGAGTAGGGGCTCTTGGGTTTATTCTCTCTCTTTCTCTGCATATAAACGAATAAAATAAGGCTAGGCTGGGCTTTATATGGAGACCCTCCAGTGGGACATTATTTTTTTTTCCTACTGATAGAACAATGTTTGCTTGTTATGCTTTCTGACCTCAGAACACTGCAAAGGTACAAAACAGACTTGTGCAAGAGCTGTGACTTCTCTCACTGAATGGCCCCTGCCTTTGAGTTTGGAGTGCCTGGTTTGTTATCATTTCTTCATTCACTTAGCAGACATCTAATCGAGGCCTTGAGGACTGAGGAGAACAAAGGCAGGCCAGGGCCCCGTTTGCATGGAGCTCAGGTTTGGAGGAGGGAGAGATAATGACAAACAAGCAATCAAACGAGCCCCGTGAACTTCAACTAGTGAGAAGGTAGGTGCCAGGTGACAACGAGGTCCAGACACGGCGCACCCTGGTTGGTTGGTGTGCGCAGAGGTGAGCTTCATAAGTAGGAACCTTTGACGTCAGGCTGAGCCACAAGGAGCCCGAGATAGAGGACAGGAGGGCCAGGCAGCAAGGACAGCAGGTACAGGGGTCTGCCTGTCTTAGCCCACTCCTTTACAGCCAGAGCCTCAGCCCACACCCTTGCCCCAAGCGTCACTGGAGAAGTTTGCTGTATTTTAATTTTTAGTTTGATGGTTTCTTGAGGAAGGGTCTCATGTAGCCCAGGTTGTCCTGAACTTCTTGAGGAGCTGAGGAGGACCTTGGGCCCCTGATCCTCCCAACTGTACTTCCAGGTGTGTAAAGCCATGCTAATCTTAGGAGCTTTGCTTTGGAAGTTGGCTCCATCCTCCAGGCCCAGCAGGGTCAGGAGGGGCTGAGAGGCAGTGGCTCTATTAATTCTCCACTAGATGCCTCGTGTCCACATGGTAAACCTGAAGCCATTTGCCCACAGGAAGCTCAGCTGGGGCAGGGAAGCTATTTGGGGTCACTGGTACTGTTCCAATCTCTAACTAGTAAGGCAATGGAACACATTCCAGACCCACGTGCTGGTGTGGGCCAAGGATCAGCTTCCCAACCTCTGTCGCCTTCCTAGCTCTAGAGTCAATGCCTCTACATGGGTCAGAGAAGCCCAAGAGAGGAAGGGACAGAGGCAAGGGGAGAGGGAGAGAGAGAGAAATAAGGAGGAGGAAGAAAAGAAAGGGAGGAAGGACAGAGAAAGGAAAGATAAAAGAAGAAGACAGGAGAGGGAGAAAGTCAAGGCCAGGGACTCAGACCCTTTCAAAGGCGACCCTTACAATAGACATTCACAGCATATCCCGCCTATGTCTGTGCATGCAGAATGGAAACACTGCTCAGGAGGGCTCCCAGGCCATCCTTCCCCTCAAAGCAGATTTTACTCATAATACTCCAGAGCTGGAAGTGATCCTATGTCCTTCAGTGGAAGGTGTACACACACACAGCCATGTGTTCACAGAATGGAGCACACTTGGCCCTGAAAAAGAATGGGGTCTGATACAGCATCATGCTGACTCTCATAGACATCGCCTCTGAGTAAAAATGCCAGAGAGGAGAGTCAGCCCTGTGTGTTCCCCTGAGATAAAGCCCCAAAGCCGTCGCCAGTGCTGTGCAGGAGTTGTGGGGATGGGACTGAAGGGAACCTAGAAGGTTCTGGTGTGGGAGCTCCCCATGCCTGTGTCCTGATCTGGTGGATATGACAGGGGATGTTCACCAAAACTCCTTGAACAGGGTTGGAGAGATGGCTTAGCAGTTAAGGCGCTTGCCTGCGAAGCCCAAGGACCATGTTTGACTCTACAGATCCCACGTAAGCCAGACACACAAATGTGAGGCAAGCTCAAGGTCACACATGCCCGCTAGGTGGCGCAAGCATATGGAGTTCCATTTCAGCAGCAAGCCAATTCTCTCTCTAAAAATGTTACACAAGAATAAAAACATAAAGCCAAAAAAAAAAATTTTTTTTAAATCCTTGAATAGAGTTCACAGTGGGTGCATTCTATTGCTTGTAAACTGCAGCTCAGTGAGACTGTTTTCACGCATATTTATCACCCCAGCTGTTCCTGTGAAATGTTTCCCATAGGGGAAGTTCCATTCCTCTTACTGGATGTGGGGGATCCCTGAAAGCACATGACTTCTCCCATCATTCTTGAGAAATAGTTAACATCCCCAGATGCTTTCATACACAAATAAGATCTCAGTGCAGGAATTGAAACTGTCAGCTGTGAGTGGCGATCAAAACATGGAACTTTATTAAGAAAGAATTTATCCCTTCCCCTACTTGGATGGGAAGCTGGGAGGGGGTTAGGAGGAACTGCCTTTTTTTTTGAGGGCCCTGTAGGATGTCATTCCTTCTTCCTGCATCCACTGAGAGAAGTGGGGTGGGGACCGGAAGAGTAAGTACCGCAGGTGCCTGTGGTCTTCCTTGGCTTCCCTTGGAAGCAGACCTTTCTCTTGTGAGCCCTACAGGGTGGGAGACTAGAAGACTCCTTGGGGGAATACTTAGCTCTCCCCCTGGGATATGGCTTTCTATAGCTACTTACCTCCACTCCTTGGCTTCTCAGACACAGGGATGGTTTTAAGAGTCATGTAGAAGCCAGCCACTTAGGCAGGGTCCAAGTGGACCAAGCCAGGCTGCCCTCTTTGTGATCATCTGGTGTCCTCAGAATGTTTGGGTTCTCCCTCCTTTGCAGTGAAGCTATGGTTCAGTTGGGAATGCCAGATTAGGAGGTCCTGGTGGCTGTAAACTTCAGACAGATGACTGGTTTCTAGGTGTTAAGTATATCCCAAATGTGCCATGGGATAGACTTAATCATGGTGTGTTTATCCTGGTGCTGATTGGATAATTAGCTTAGTTTCTCCCCCCCCCCCACCACACCTCCTCAGCAAACTGCCCACTCCCACCCACTCTGGGACCATGGCCAGGTTCGAAGTCTTTCTGTGTCTTGGATGCCTTATCTATTAAATGGAGCTAATTGTAGCGCCTCCTCCCTAGGCTTGTAACAGCCCCATTGTCACTGAAGCAATGCAAGGCCGCCCTTTGGATGGTGTCAGGTCACAGAGCACATACGGGCTTGGGAACTGTAGTATTGCTGGTGTTAGCACCAGTGCCCACCCGTCAAGGGAGGAATCACAAGAGCTTCCCGACTTCCCGATTGCTTTCTGGAGTAGAGAAGTCAGAACTCAACAGAGGAGGCTCCTGGATCAGGGCTCAGGAGGGTGGGTAATGGCTGTTCAGAGCGGAGGCCAAAGACAGAAACAGCAAGGATGGATCAGAGTGGGGAGAGTGGTTCTAGAACTAAGAATGCGACAGTGTCAGGCCTGCGGGAGGAAAGGGAGGGTGTGGGATTTGGATGAGAACACAGTGGCAAAGACGTATCCTCTGGGGCCTGAACGAGTGCCCGAGTCCAGATCACTACAGCCACAATGGGCAACTTACATGACTCACGCTCAGCCCAGCAGTCACTCTGTCATGGAATGGACATGGTGAGCCTGCCTCAGAGCGTCGTGAGCACAGCGCTAGGCCATGCACACAAGTCAATTAGAAATGCACCTGATAGTGAGTACTGTGGGTTGTCAGTGCTTGGTATTGCTGGGATCCCCAAATTCTTAGGAGAGAAGACTTTGCCCGTGTAGATGTAGTTTGTGAGCTGAACAGGACTTTAGACTGCAGTACATGGTTATAGCTCTAGGCATGACCAAAATGGATGTTTAAATGCTCCCCCTCCCCATCTCCCCCCAAAAGAGAGAGGAGGTAATCACACCTTCCTATAAAGGTGCTTGGCGACATTAAACATACATGGAAGTGGTCCGGGAGTTAGTTAGGAAATGCTCAGGGCATAGCGCTGGGTTAGCGGAGAGGCGGAATGTCCCAGGTGATGTCACACAGCACAGCTCTCAACAATGCCAGCTTTTCTTCGGTGCCTTGCCACGGCAGCCCAGGGAGATACTGGCCCCATCAAGTGAGACCAAGAAGTTTCAATTTTTTTTTTTTTTCTTTTCCACTGTCTCTGAAAGAATCTACGCAGAAGCAGCATACATTCTGTTCCTTCACTACTCGGTAGAATTTTACTGCAGCCAGCAGGTGAGACTAGGCGGCAAGGAGGTTTTAGATGGCTGCCTGGTGCCGTTTCTTTAGCAGATGCATTTCTACCTCTATTTCCAAGAGTCGAGTAAGTTAAATTTTCAAGAAGTTTCTCTATATCCTCTAAGTTGTCAGTTGGCGTGACGTTGTTTAAAATCCCCCTTATAATCCCTGTGATGCTGACGGCCACGGTCATGTCCTTTTCCCTCTCCTGTCCCCTGCTAAGCTCCGAGCTGAGTATTGCTAGCCAGAAGCTAGTCCTCTGAAAGCCTTCACCTGGGTGGTGTTTGCTCTCTCTTTCTCTTTCTGTCTTTCTTTCTATCTCTCTTGCTCACACTTACTGATTTATTTATTTATTTTGTTTTTCCGAGGTAGGGTCTCACTCTAGCTCAGGCTGATCTGGAATTCACTAGGTATTCTCAGGGTGGTCTCGAACTTGTGACAATCCTCCTACCTCTGCCTCCTGAGTGCTGGGATTAAAGGCACGCGCCACCACGCCCGGCTACGCTTACTGATTCCTGATGAGTCAAAGGATGAAATCCGCACCGTTCTCCTGTGGCCGCACAAGGCAGTGCTGGGTTTTGAGGAATGATAAGGAGTCGATGCTCCGAAGCCTGTAGGACTAGGGAGCATCCGACCTTCAACCTCCGCAGCTTATGTGCAGTGAGATGGTGCTCTGGGAGCTCATCCAGGGCCAAGTCTTCCCTCCTCACCCCTTTTGGCCTCTAAGCTAAGTTAATTACACCCCCAACCTGCATCCCCAAGGGATTTGGAACCGCGCCTGCCAGGGGACAGCTAAATGTCTGCAGGCACCTTTTCTGCCCAAGACCCTGAGGCCCTTGAGCTCAAAGGCTTGTTTCCTCTTCTCTGAGTCCTGAAGCTCCAGCCTGGGGCCCAGCCAAGAGACTAAGGGTCACCATTCATCCATCTACCCACACCCATCTGTTCATCCACCCACCCACCCATCCATCCACCCACCTATCCATCCATCTATCCATCCATCCCCTTTCTCGGCCATTACCCAATGCTGCTACCAAGCCCTTACGATGTGTTGGGCAGTGTGCTTGATATTAGGGACACAGAAGAAAAATGAGATGGAGCAAACAGGGACCCTGCTTGTTGCTCCTCACTGGGGAGACAGGAAGTGACTCCTGGTGAATGACACCATCTTTGCATGCTGCAGTTGGGCAGCATTTCCAAACTGGTTTCCATGGAACCCAAGCTGTATAGAACTTAAGCGTTCAAACGTACGGACAGGTAGATTTGGGAAATTTGGTTAAACCAAGGCTAGTGACTTGTCAGCATCCGCAGGGCATCCATCATGCATTGTTGGGAAACAGTAAGGAGAACAGGTGTTAGGAATTTCTCTTGACTTACAGCCCTCTCTTGGAAGTATCTCACGTGACCTTAGATGACGCTTCCAGTGTCTGACACAGACCGTATAAGACCTCCTGGCACCCCCCTCCCCCTCCGCCAGCTCCTGGTGGTTCTACCCATGTAGAATGCACTGGGTTCTTTTCTGGCTGTGGAGTGTCAGCTCCTCTCATTCCAGAGCCACACTGATAGGTACTCAACAGCCTAAGGTCCCAGGTTTGATTACCCACAGAAGCCAGATACACATGGTGGCACATGCGTCTGGAGTTCATTTGCAGTGGCTAAAGGCCCTGGTGCCCTCATTCTCTCCCTCCCTCTCTCCCTCCCTCTCTCTCTCTCTCTCTCTCTCCCTATCAATCAATATTAAAGAAAGAAAAGAACTACATCAGAGGGCTGAAGTTGGCTCAGCAGTTAAGGCACTTGCCTGTGAAGCCAAAGGACCCAGGTTCAATTTCCTTGTACCCACATAAGTCAGATGCACAAAAACTACAGCAGGCCTGGTGGCACAGGCCTGTAATCCCAGCTACTTGTCAGGAGAATCACAAGTGCCGATGTCTGCCTGGACTACAGAATGAGTTCAAGGCCAGCCTTTGGTAAAGACTTAGTCAGACACCGTCTCAAAATTAAAAAGCGAAGGGAGAGTGGTTTAAAAAAAAAAAGTCCTGGAGAGATAGTTAAGTTGTGGAGTGCTGGCCTGGCACGTGTGAGGCCCTAGATACTTAAAAAATAATGGAAACCAACGGAACAACCTGCAGTTCTATCTGCCTGGTTCATTTGAAAGTAAAAACTGGCCATTGCACAGACAAAGCGTGCTCTTGTCAGCCAGGTTTGGCTCACACAGGCTCTCAGCTAGAGGACATGACCTTTCTTTTAGACCCACATACAAAGGAAGCTTCCAGCAGAGGCAAAAGGCATACCCCCCCCCCCTCACTGTGCCAAATACCTCTCAAACCCCATCTCAGAGGCCAGAGAGATGGCTTAGTGGTTAAAGCGTTTGCCTGCAAAGCAGAAGGACCCGGGTTCAATTCCCCAGGACCCACGTAAGCCAGATGCACAAGGGGGCACACACATCTGGAGTTTGTTTGCAGTGGCTGGAGGCCTTGGCACTCTCATTCTTTCTCTTTCCCTGTCTCAAATAAATAAAGAAAAATAAATTATATTAAAAGCAAAACCATCTCAGAAAGATGCCACCTTCTCCCAGAACGCTTCTGCCTTTGGTTCTCCAGAATGGCCACAGGGGACTTTGGAGGCGAGTGAGAGACCGGGGAGTGGATGGAGAGCCTGTAGGAACCACAGGGCGCCTTAGCCGCCTTGCTGGAAAGGCCACCGCACTTCCTGGTTGGGAGCTCTTTCCAGGAGGGCTGTTTCCCTGCAAGTCTTGGCTAAGTGTGTCTCAAGGCAGAGGGTGCCTGGGCATCACTGCTGTGAGACAGTGGGGAGGAGGTATGTCTCAGTCCATTTGAACTCTGGAACAAAATAACTGGGTAATTTCGAATCAGTGGAGATTTATTTTTCACTGTTTTGATGGCTGGAAATCTCTAAAACTACTTAGTGGCCCAACAAAGCTCCAAGATGGAGGTATTGGCCAATTCCAGGCCTAGTGAGGCACACTTGGCCTCAAAGATGGTGACTTGCTGCTCCATTCCCACACAGAAGAGTGACCCTAAGGCCTTGTACAAGGGCACTGATGCCGCTCATGAGGGTTCAACTCTCATTTTTTTTTATTTATTATTTTTATTCGAGGTAGGGTCTCACTCTAGCCCAGGCTGACCTGGAATTCCCTATGGAGTCTCAGGATGGCCTCGAGCTCACAGCAATCCTCCTAACTCTGCCTCCCGAGGGCTGGGATTAAAGGCATGCACCACCACGCCTGGGTAGGACCCAACTTTTATTACCACCACAATGGAGATGAAGGGAGGTATGTCAGTTATTTTCTTGTTGCTGGGACAAAATACCCAACCAGAAGCAGTTTAAGGAAGGAAAGAATTTCTTTGCAGATTACAGACTCAACAGGAAGTCCATTGTGGGAGGAAAGATGGCAGGATCAGGAAATTTGGGGTCATGTGACCCCATCCTAAGGGAGGAAGTGGACAGGGGTGGAAGCTGAAGGCCCGTCATGCTTTCTCCTTTTGTGAGCAAGTGACTTTTACCCCCAGCCATCTCTCCAGCCCACATTCTTCTACTTTCTTCTTCTCCTTTTTTTCCGAGGTAGGGTCTGCCTGTAGCCCAGGCTGACCTGGAATTCACTATGTAGTCTTAGGATGGCCTTGAACTCACAATGATCCTCCTACCTCTGCCTCCCGAGTGCTGGGATCAAAGGTGTGCGCCACCACACCCAGCTTTCTTTCTTTTTTTTAATTTTTATTTATTTATTTGAGAGCAACAGACACAGAAAGACAGATAGAGAGAGAGAGAGAGAGAATGGGCGTGCCAGGGCTTCCATCCTCTGCAAACGAACTCCAGACGCGTGCACCCATTGTGCATCTGGTTAACGTGGGACCTGGGGAACCGAGCCTCGAACCAAGGTCCTTAGGCTTCACAGGCAAGAGCTTAACCACTAAGCCATTTCTCCAGTCCTCTTTCTTTTTTTTTGAGACAAGCCCAAAAGACTGGCCTCTTTTATGTGAGAGAGTGAGAGACACAGAGAGAGAGAGAATTGGCACGCCAAGGCCTCCAGCCATTGCAATCAAATTATAGACACGAGCGCCACCTTGTGCACATGGGCGACCTTGCACGCTTGTGTTGCTGTGCGTCTGGCTTACGTGGGACCTGGAGAGTTGACCACGAGTCCTTAGGCTTCGTAGGCCTTAACCACTAAGCCATCTCTCCTGCCCTCTTTCTTTTAATACAGTCCAAGAAACCATCCCATGAGATTGTGCCGCCCACCGGAACTAACCTGATCTAGAAAATCCCCCACAGATACGGCAAGAGATTTGTTGCTATGGTGATTCTAAATCCTGTCAAGTTGACAACCGGAGATGACCCATCACAGGAGGGGACATAAACTCGAGCTACAGATCTGCCCTGCTCACGGATTTTGTTGATGTTGCTGTTTTGTTTTTTTTTTTCCTAGGTAGGGTCTTGCCCTAGCATTGGTTGACCTGGAATTCACTATGTCATCTTAGGGCGGCCTCGAACTCATGGTGATCCTCCTATCTCTGCCTCCCAAGTGCATCACCACTCCCGGCCAAACTCTGTTTTAGAGCTAATCTTTCTGGGGGCCGTCGCATAGCTGATGGGTGATGAGTGCCTTACCTGCATGCTGTTTCCTTGAGCAGCAGAAACCAGTGAACCAGCAATGGCACCACACCCCAGATGCCAAGGGGGGTCTGTGTGTGTGTCTGATACCATCTTATAGATTAGCTGTCTTATAACAGACCTACGATGAAAGGGAAACATCGCACACTCATGTTTGGGTTTTTTTTTTTTTTTCCCAAAGTGCAAAGATACAAGAGGAGATTGAGAGCCCATCAATGGTACATCCAGGCATTTGAGGTTACAGTCTCTGCTGAGGAAGTACCTTTAGCAAGTGAGGACACCTTTCAGGTGGAGTACAGATGAGGATAAACACCAACACTGGGCACCAACAGCCCAGTGAGAGTCAGACCTTGTCATTCCACATAGAGGACACTCGGTGATGGGCATCTCAGAGTGCTGTGGAGACATGCCAGTTGTCAGCAGCCCTTGCCGTTCCCACTTGTGCCAATGGCATCTGGCTGTATCCAAGGCTGACTCTCCAGCTGCCAGAGGGGGCTCAGCCTGTCTCCGGAGAAACTGAATGGGTGTTGGACGTTGACGCTGCCAGGAGCATATCTCAACAAGGGATGGCCAGGGCATTACAGGGAGGTCCCCAGCTGTCCTGCCTACCCGGAGGACAGCCTGAGGCCCATTCTGCACTGTCTCCAGGAGTCCCACCAGGATCACCCACCTGGAGCCCATAGGGATAGCCTTCTCTTAAACATATTTTATATTTTTTTTATTTTTTAGTATTTTATTTTGGGGGGCTTAAGGTAAGGTCTCACTCTAGCTCAGGCTGACCTGGAATTCGCTATGTAGTCTCAGGGTGGCCTCAAACTCACAGTAATCCCACCTTCCTCTGCCTCCCAAGTGCAACAAACCCGGCTATTATATATTTTTTTAACTTCATTTTATTTGAGAGAATGGGGAAAGAAAGAGGCAGATAGAGAGAGAATGGGTGCATCAAAGCCTCCAGCCACAGCAAACGAATTCCAGATGCATGTGCCACCTTGTGCATCTGGCTTGTGTGGGTCCTGTGGAGTTGAGCCTGGGTCCTTAGGCTGTGTAGGCAAGCCATCTCTCTAGCCCATGAAACATGTTTTATATTGCTTCCTTTTCTGTGTCACCTCCCACTGTCCTTCCAGAACTTTCTGGGATCCCCTATCAAATAATTAAAAAATAAATTTATTTATTTGCAAGCAGAGAGAGAGAGAGAGAAGAAAGACAGAGAGAATAGGTATGCCAAACCCTCAAGCCACACTGCAAATTAACTCCAGATATATGCGCTGGCTTGTGCATCTGCCTTTATATGGGTATGGGGGAATCAAATCCAGGTCGTTAGGCTTTGCAGGCAAGTGCCTTAACCACGTAGCCATCTCTCTGCTCCCTCAGGTAACTTTTTAAAAAAATGTTTTTTTAACATTTCATTTTTTATTCATGTTTTTAAATTTATTTGAGAGTGACAGAGAAAGGCAGAGAGAGAGAGAGAAAGAGAGGGAAAGAGAAAGAGAATGGGTGTGCCAGAGCCTCCAGCCACTGCAAAGGAACTCCAGATGTGTGTACTCCCTTGGGCATCTGGCTAATGTGGGTCCTGCGGAATCGAGCCTGGAACCGGGATCCTTAGGCTTCACAGGCAAGCGCTTAACCACTAAGCCACCTCTCCAGCCCCAAGGAATTTTTGTTTTTTCATGTGTGTGTTAGTGTGGAGATCAGAGCTTGAAACAAGTGTCTTCTTCAATTGCTTTCCGGCTTATTTATTGAGACAAGGTCTCTCAGTTGAGCCCAGAGCTCATGGATCTGCACTAGGATCCCCTCTCTCTGTCTTTTTAGCACTGGGGTTAACCACTTGGCATTTACAGGGGTGCTGGAGATCTGAGCTCCGGTCATCGCGTGTGGGTCTCATCACTTTATTCACTGAGCCATCTCCCCAGCCCCAAGTAAATTGTGTTCACTCTCGTCCTGGTCTCGGGGTTTCCTCCAAAGACGATGGTGTCACCTCATATATTTTTCCAGCAGTGCATGGAGTGGTGAGGTCATCCCCGTTTTGTATTGAGCCAAAGGCGAAGTGATGCCGCCTGCTCCAGGTCAAAGCCTTGGACGCTCCCTTGTCCACTGCTTCCCAGACAAGGAGCCTCTGTGGACCCACCCCTGACCCCACTGTCCCTGTGGGAGCCGGCCGACCTCCGACTATGTGTGTGTGTGTGTGTGTGTGTGTGTGTCTCCCGCAGGAAGGCCGCTGCCTGTACATCATCATGCTCATGGCCGTGTACTGGTGCACCGAGGCCCTGCCCCTGTCCGTGACGGCTCTGCTGCCCATCATCCTCTTCCCCTTCTTGGGCATCCTGCCCTCCAGCAAGGTCTGCTCCCAGTACTTCCTTGACACCAACTTCCTCTTCCTAAGTGGCCTGATCATGGCCAGCGCCATCGAGGAATGGAACCTGCACCGCAGAATCGCCCTCAAGGTCCTCATGCTCGTTGGGGTGCAGCCAGCCAGGTAAGGGCCCGAGCCCGCTCTTCCTGCTCGGCCACTGGGCCAACAAGCTGTCACTTCCCACCACCTGTCTAACATCCACCGGCTTACCCCGCAGCTGTTTCGCGGGCTCCTGGGGTTAGGCAGCACAGAGTAGGGGCGCCCTGGTACCCAGATCTCCTCTGAGCTCGTAAGAACTCCTGAGAGGGGGTTGCATGACTGGTCCTCAGGCCCTGTGCACAGGGATTTTACAATACTGTAACCGGGCCGCTCTGGCTGAAGCCCAGGTCCCCTGTTCTGGAAAGTGACAGTGCCCCCCTCTGCCCGTTATATAGTGAGGTGACATGGCACCTGCTTTGCAGGTTCTTATAGGGATTAAGTAGGCTAGTGCAGGTGATCCCTTAGACCTGCGCCACCCTCGCTGGCTATTTTCCTGCTCAGGTTTGGAGGGGATTGAAGGGGCTGAGGGACGCAGTGGGGAGAGTGAGACAGCCTCGGAGAGAGAAGCAGGCTGGTTCCGGTCCTGCAGTGCTTCGGGCCCTCGCGTTAGAGTCTGTCTCTTATTCTCAGAGTATTGGCTGGCCTTCACAATAGGGGTGTTTTCACAGGACAATGGGAGCTGATTCAGTTGGTAAAGTGCTTGCTATGCGAGCATGAAGACCCGAGTTTGGATCCCCTAGCGCCCACATAAAACAGGTGTGGTGGTGTGTACCTGTAACCCCAGCCCTGGGGAGGTAGGAACTGCAAGGTCCCTAGGACTTGCTGGCTGCCTAATCTAGCCAAGTCAGGGAGTTTCAAGTTCAATGAGAGATGCTGCCTCAAAAGATAAGGAGTGTACCTTTAATCCCAGCGCTCTGGGGGCTGAGGTAGGAGGATTGCTGTGCTTTTGGGGCCAGCCTGAGACTACCCTGTGAATTCCAGGTCAGCCTGGGCTAGAGTGAGACTCTACCTTGAAACCGCGCCCCCCCAAAAAAATTTTTAAAAAAATGAGGCGAGCACTTGAGGAAGACATTTGATATCAACCTCTGCAATACACACACGTACACACGTGCGCCCGCCTACAGACTGTTGCAGTCAGGGTCGCATTGCTGGCAGAAATCACCCGACCAAGAGCAGCTTGTGGGGAAAGAAGGTTTATTTGGGCTTACAGACTCAAGGGGAAGCTCCATGATGGCAGGAGAAAACAATGGCATGAGCAGAGGGTGGACATCACCCTTGGCCAACATCAGGTAGACACAGCAACAGGAGCATGTGCCAATCACTGGGAAGGGGAAGCTGGCTATAACACCCATAAGCCCGCCCTCAACAATACGCTGCCTCCAGGAGGTGTTAATTCCCAAATTGCCATCCGCTGGGGATCTAGCATTCAGAACACCTAAGTTTATGGGGGACACATGGGTCAAACCACCACATATACAAACATACATATATGCATGCATGCCTCCCCACATACCCATGCTAATTTTAATTTATTTTATTTTTGGTTTTTCAAGGCAGGGTCTTGCTCTAGACCAGGCTGACCTGGAATTCTCAGGCTGGCCTCAAACTCATGGCAATCCTCCTACTTCTGCCTCCCGAGTGCTGGGATTAAAGGCATGCGCCACCACGCCCGGCATATTTTATTTTTAATATATTTATTTATTTCACAGAGAAAGAGGGAGGGAGAGAGAATGGGCACATCAGGGCCTCTAGCCACTGCAAACAAACTCCAGATGTGTGCTCCCCCTTGTGCATCTGACTAATGTGGGTCCTGGGGAATCAAACCAGGGTCCTTTGGCTTTGCAGGCAAACACCTTAACCACTAAGCCATCACTCCAGTTCCCACCCCCCATGCTAATTTTTAAAAATAGGAGTGTCACTTCAAGAAATAGTAATATGAGCTGAATGTAGTGGCACAGGCCTTTAATCCCAGCACTCAGGAGGCAGAGGTATGAGGATTGCTGAGTTCAAGGCCACATGAGACTATGTAGTGAATTAATTCCAGGTCAGCCTGGGCTAGAGGGAGACCATACCTGGAAAAACAAAAACCAAACAAAACAGAAATAGTAATATGTATAGGAGTGTACATATTTTTATTTTTCCATGAGTCCCTTTGGCAGTCTGTGAATCACCACTCTTCCCAGAGAGTTTTTAAAAATTTTATTTATTTATTCATTTCACAAAGAAAGAGGGAGTGAGGGAGAGAGAAAGAGAATGGGCACACCAGGGCCTCCAGACACTGCAAACGAACTCCAGATGCATGCGCCCCCTTGTGCATCTGGCTAACGTGGGACCTGGGGAACCGAACCTGGGTCCTTTGGCTTTGCAGGCAAACGCTAAACTAAACCATCCCTCCCAGAGAGTTTTTAATGGCGTGAAGTGTGACTTCTGTGATTTAAAATAACAACTGCAACCGCAGCAAAGTGCAGCTTCACATTTGTGCCAGAGTGACATGCACCCTCTTTAAATTAGGGACTGTAGCCAGACCCAGCTGCGGGCTGATGACAGCCCAGACCCAGCTGCGGGCTGATGACTGCCACAGCACTGTGGCAGGCTTGAGGGCCCATGACATCCTACAGCTCTGCAGCTCCTACAGTGCGACAGAAAAATGCCCGGGAACATTTTTGGCAGCAAAGTTCCAGGCACTGCGTGTATTACCAGGCTTCGAAGCTTGTCACCTTCTTAAGGAAGCACTCACCTTCCATTAGAAGTTAGCAGAATGGGGCTGGAGAGGTGGCTCAGGGGTTAGGGCACTGGCATGCAATACATCCACGTAAAGCCAGATGCACAATGTGGCACATGCATCTGGAGCTCATTTGCGGTGGCTGGAGGCCCTGGTGCACCCATTCTTGAATTCCAGGCCAGCCTGGGCTACAGCAAGACACTACCTCAAAAAATAAAAAAAGTGGGCTGGAGAGATGGCTTAGCGGTTAAAGCACTTGCCTGCAAAGCCAAGGGACCTTGGTTAGGTTGCCCAGGACCCACGTAAGTCAGATGCACAAGGTAGCACATGCATCTGGAGTTGGTTTGCAGGGTCTGGAAGCCCTGGCATGCCCTTTCTCTGTCTCTCTGTCTCTCTCTCTCTCTCTCCCTCTTCCCCTCTCTCCAGTGTCCCTCTGGTCTTGTGTAGAGAGGCAGCTGGGAGGTAGGAGGAGGTAGGGGATAGCATCGGGCCTCAGCCTGGGAGGTGACCGTCACGTTATCCTCCAAGGAGATGACGGCAGCTAGAACCGGGGCCAATGGCCATGGAGAAGAATAGAATGCACAGGTTTGAGAGCAAATTGCTCAGAGAGAGTGAGAAGATCTGCACAGTGGGCGGGCTGGGGGAGAGGTGGCAGGAACAGAAGTTTCCAGATGACTGCTCGGTTTCTAGCATCCACTCGGTGCAGAGCAGTGTCTCATGGGACAGACTCCATCGAAGAGCCGGTTCCAATGCCCAGTGGAAGTGGACCCCCAAGGGGGGCTGTACAGGTGTCAGAGCACAGGTGAAACCAAGGAGAGCCTTCCAGGAGGCAAGAGCCTCTGAGCTCGGCCTGGAGGGGTGACTGGCCTCCAGCAGTCGTGGTTACAGCAAGGGAAGCAGTGGGGCAACTGGCCTCAGAACCAACTGGAAACACTGCGCTATCCAGAAAACACTGAATTTAGCAGGAAAGGGGAGGATTATTCAGCACATGTTGGAGCTGAGGCAAGTGGTTTAGTTAATAAAAAAAAAATCTGTTTATTTCTTACATCATCCCATATGTCTCCAAGAGTTCCGGGAGGATTAAGAGACAATATGAAGGAAAACCCCAACACTGGTTCTGCTAATGGGGATGGCTCAAGCAGAGCCCGGGGACAGGGGAGTTTAGGGACAGAAGCGTCCAGGCATCCAGGCATGCTGAGGGTCATCAAGGAGTCTAGTGTCATGAGCAGTGGGTGTGGCAAGAGGGAGTGGGGGGTCATTAGGCAAAGTAGCAGGATTCTGAGAGCCAGGCCACTTGGCTCAGGGATGGCGGCAAGGCAGGGAAAGCTCTAGGCTTAGACTGTGTTTGCTTAGGTCCCTGTGGTCAGGTGACTTAAACACATTGAGCCAGATGCGACCTTAAGTCTAAAATAAGCCTAGGTGTCTGGTCTCTCTGTCACTCACTTGCCTTCTCCAGACCCCAATTCTCCACCTGGAAATTCAACCAGAAGGATTTCTCAGGGGCGGGACATGGGGCCAGAGGTCCTCCTGGGTCCACCCGTGACTTCTTCTTCTGTTTCCTAGGCTCATCCTGGGGATGATGGCGACCACCGCGTTCCTGTCCATGTGGCTGAGCAACACGGCCTCCACGGCCATGATGCTGCCCATCGCCAGCGCCGTCCTCAAGAGTCTCTTTGGCCACAGGGAAGCTCGGAAGGACCCCGGCTGGGAGGGTGAAGAGAACACAGGTGAGGCTGGGAGGGGGCAGCGGCCAGCTCCACCATGGGAGGGGGACAGGGAGGCCCAGGGACGCTGCATGGGTTGTGCAGCTATCAGAAGCCAAGGGTTTTAATGGTGACAGTAACGGAATCAAGGAAGACAAACCATGGTATCCTGGTTGTATTGTGTATAATGTGTGTGTGTGTGTGTGTGTGTGTGTGTGTGTGAGTGTGTGTGTGTGTGTGTGAGAGAGAGAGAGAGAGAGAGAGAGAGGATCACACATGTGGAGATCACAGGACAAATTTCAAGTCAATTCTCACTTTTCCACCTCACTTGAGGCAGGGCCTCTCCAGTTCTCACTGGAGGTGGGATCTCTCTGGTTCTCACTCAAGATAGGTCTCTCCAGTTCTCACTGGAGGTGGGGTCTCTCTGGTTCTCACTCAGGTGGGTCTCTCCAGTTCTCACTGGAGGTGGAGTTTCTCTGGTTCTCACTCAAGGTAGGTCTCTCCAGTTCTCACTGGAGGCGGGGGTCTCTCTGGTTCTCACTCAGGTGGGCCTCTCCAGTTCTCACTGGAGGCAGAGTCTCTCTGGTTCTCATTCAAGGTGGGTCTTTCAAGGTCTCACTGGGGGGGGGGGTTTCTCCAGTTCTCACTCAAGGTGGATCTCTGCAGTTCTCACTGGAGGCAGACTCCTTCTGGGTCTCCCCAGTTCTCACTTGAGGCAGCATCTTTCCGGTTCTCACTCTGCTGTTCTTCTTTGCTACGTTCGCCATGAGCTTCTGGAAAATTCTCCTGTCTCTGTCTCCCAACTTCCAGTCAGTGTTCTTGGATTATGGAAGCCCACCACAGCTTCTGACTGTTTACATGGAGAGTGGGGCGTCAAACTTGGGCACACAGACTTGAGCAGCAAGTGTTTAATGCATCTCCCCAGTCCCCCATGCTGATTTTAAGAGACAGAATTAGCTCAGGCAGAGTGCCTCGTACCTGGAAGACCAGTACTCAAGAGGCTAAGGCAGAAAAATCGTGAGTTTGTGGCTAGCCTTGGATACACCATGAGACTCTATCTCAAAAGAAAGAAAAAAAGAAAGAAAAAAAAAACAGATCTGAGAGATTGCTAAGTGGTTAAGGTCTATGCCTGTGAAGCCTAAGGACCCAGGTTTGATTCTCCAGGTCCCACAAAAGCCAGATGCACATGGTGGCGCATGTGTCTGGAGTTCGTTTGCAGTGGCTAGAGGTCCTGGCATGCCCATTCTCATTCTCCTATCTCTCTCTCTCTCTTGCCCTCACTCTGTCTTTAATAAATAAATAAAATAAAAATAAAAATAAACCTCTTTAAAAAAGACAAGAAAATGACCAATGAAAGCCAGGTATGCTGGCACACGCTTTTAGTCCCAGCACTAGAGAGGCTGACGTAGGAGGTTTGCTGTGAGTTTGAGGCCAGCCTGGGCTACAGAGTGAGTTTCAGGTCAGCTTTTCAGGTCCCCCTGCTTCAAAAAACAAAAAACAAAAACAAAACAAAACAAAAAAAACAGCAAGCAAGAGAGAAACAGAGAATATGAACTAACAAGACAGTTACATAAATGGGTCTCATTAAGCAGTTATGACTGGAAAGCAAACCAGAATGGAACCTAAATACCATCTGGACACATTGCCAATAAGTAAAATCATTACACTCAGACAAAATCATATAAAAATGAAAACCAATCTGGATGGTTACTATGGGGAAGATGGCAGGTGAGATGGGGGTAGAAGGGAAAAAGAAAGGGAGAGAGGGAGGGAGGAAAGAGAGGGCCCTCCTGATTCCTTTTACCCTCAGAAAGGGGATTTTAGGAAACAAAAAATGCAAATGGCTGCTGTGTACAGATAAACGTGAGGAGAAAAAGGGAGACAACTTCCCCACATCACACAGCAGCAGAAGTGGCTGAGCCTAACTTTGAACCCAGGCAGTATGGCTGGAAACTGGCTGTATCAGTGAGATGCCTTTTATCTGCAATTAAAGGAATGGCTGTCTTCAAGCTGCTTTAAAAATAGGGGGCGGGGGCTAGGGAGATGGCTTAGCAGTTAAGGCATTTGCCTGTGAAACCTAAGGATCCAGGTTCGATTCTCCAGAACCCACATAAGCCAGATGCACAAGGTAGAGCATGCATGTAGAATTCGTTTGCAGTAGCTAGAGGCCCTGGCATGCCCATTTTCTCTCTCTCTCTCATAAAAAATAAAATAAAATATTTTTAAAAATAGGGGGTAATGAAGAAATCAGAGACAGGCAATTGTAAGATCAATTCAGAAGCACGATGGTTTCAGGACCTCTCACTGGAGACTGCAATTCTCTTCATTTTATCTCATGACAACAAAGCAACTGCCCCTTCACTTCTACTCTAAAATGTCTTATTCTTTTCTTTTTGAATATTTCATATATTTATTTATTTGAAAGAGAGAGAGAGAGAGAGAGAGAGAGAGAGAGAGAATGGGCATGCCAGGGCCTCTAGCTACTGCAAACAAATTCCAGACACATGTGCCACCTTGTGCATCTCACTAATGTGGGTACTGGGGAATTGAACCTGGGTCCTTAGGCTTCGTAGGCAAGTAACTTAACTGCTAAGCCATATCTCCAGCCCCTAAAATGTCATATTCTTTATTGATGCAAATGTGCTTGTAAGAGATTTAAATCCATATGTATGTGAGCAGAAATCACAAGTTCATCCCTGGTGTCAATTCTTCTTTTGTTCCTGTCATAGTCCTTCCACATGGGCTCACATGTAGAGGGAAGGCTGAATTTTGCAGCCTCGCTTGAGATTAAGTGGCTAGCTGATTAAGTTTGGAATATGGGGCATGAGTGGACACTCTCCTCCCCGCTCTCTACCTCCCGTTGGATGTAAATACGACCTAAGCTGGAATTCACTCTGTAGTCTCAGGCTGGCCCCAAACTCACAGTGATCCTCTTCCTCTGCCTCCAGAGTGCTGGGATTAAAGGTATGCACCACCACGCCCAGCCTCTCTTTCTTTTTCTTATCATGTGTGTATAAATGCAACGTATGCATGTGTGTGAAGATATGCACACTCATGTGCAACATGAAGGCCAGAGAAAGATGTCATGTGTCTGCCTCTATCACTTCTGCCTAATTTTCCCGAGACTTACTCTCTCACTGAACCTGGAACTCCGTGTTTTTCAGTTATACTGACTGGCTGGCCAGGGAGCCCAGCGATCCTCTTGTCTTGTCTATGCTCCTCTTGCTGCTTGGGTTATAGGCATGTGTACACTCAACATTTTTTTTCCTTGATAATTTCCTAAGATAAACTTTTAAAAAATTATTTGGGGGAGAGAGAGAGAGAAGCACAGAGAAAGAGAATGGGCATGCCAGGCCTTCAGCCACTGCAAATGAACTCCAGACACATGTACCACCTTGTACATCTGGCTTACATGGGTAGTGGGGAATCAAACCTGGATCCTTAGGCTTTGCAGGCAAACACCTTAACTGCTAAGCCATCCCTCCAGCCCCGAAATGTGCATCTTTTGCATTTTGGGGTGTTTTTTTTTCTGATGGAAGCTGGGTGTGGTGCTCACATCTTTAAAAAAAAATTGTTCATTTTTATTTATTTATGTGAGAGTGACAGAGAGAGAGAGAGAGAGAGAGAGAGAGAGAGAGGGAGAGAGGGAGAGAGAATGGGCGTGCCAGGGCTTCCAGCCACTGCAAATGAACTCCAGACGCGTGCGCCCCCTTGTGCATCTGGCTAACGTGGGTCCTGGGGAATGGAGCCTCAAACTGGGGTCCTTAGGCTTCACAGGCAAGCGCTTAACCACTAAGCCATCTCTCCAGCCCTTTTGGGTGGTTTTTCAAGGTAGGGTTTTGCTCTAGCCCAGGCTGACCTGAAATTCTCTATGTAACTTAGATTGGCCTCGAACTCACAGTCATCTTTCTACCTCAGGCCTCCTGAGTGTTGGGATTAAGGGCGTGTGCCACCAGGCCCAACACAGATATCTTAAAAGATAATAGTTGGTCCGTGTGCCATCTGTCTGTGAGTATCTCCCCACCACACATGGTCCTGAAAACTAGCTATGCTTCTAAGCAATGCTTCTAAGCAATGCTTCTAAGCACTCTGTGGATACAATTTGGAGAGGCACCGTGACATGTCCATTATGTCATTTCTGGTGAAATGGCACATCCAGGGTCCCAGCAAGGGCAAAGTCTTCCGGGTGGCAGGGTTGGCAAAAGGCCCCCATAAAATAGCCAGACAGTAAATATTTTGGACTTCGAGGGCTGCTGTGTCGTAACTTCCCAATGCTGTCTTTGAAGAGGGCGACTTTGGCAGGGCTCTGTGCCAAGAGCATGTTGTGTATGGGTGACAAGAGAAGATTTCAGACATCGTTGGCCTCCCCAGGTGTTATTCTTCTGTGGAGTTTTCAGCTATTTAAAAACCTGAGCCATTCCTAGTTTGCAGGCCAGATCATGACATGGGTTCCAAGGGGCGGACTCAGCCTGCGGATCTGGGGCTGTGGACTCCACTTCAGTGGGATTTCACTGCTTTTCAAACTGTTTTCCCCAAGTCGGGGATTCGTGAGAGCACACTGGGGTGGCCGCAGGTGTCAGGTACTCAGCCCTTTCCTCCTTACCCACCCCCACACCCCCACTTTTTTTCTGAGGTAGAATCTCACTTTTAGCCCAGGCTGACCTGGAATGCACTACGTAGTTTCAGACTGGCCTTGAACTCACGGTGATCCTCTTACCTCTGCCTCCTGAGTCCACTGAGACTAAAGGCGTGCGTCTCCTCGCCCAGCTACTTTCCTCCTTTTCTTTTTTTTTCTTAATTTTTTTGTTTATTTTTGTTTATTTATTTGAGAGCAACAGAGAGAGAGAGAGGGAGAGAATGGGCACGCCAGGGCCTCCAGCCACTGCAAACGAACTCCAGACGCGTGCGCCCCCTTGTGCATCTGGCTAACATGGATCCTGGGGAATCAAGCTTCGAACCGGGGTCCTTAGGCTTCACAGGCAAGCACTTAACCGCTAAGCCATCTCTCCAGCCCCCTTTCCTCCTTTTCAATCCCAGTGCCTCCCACTCTATATGCTTTATTCCCTGCTTTCGAAGACCAAGTATTTATTGAGCACTTACTGCATGCAAGGGCTCTTCTGAGTTCCTTGTGTCCACACGGGACTTGTTTGGAGGAAAGAGAGTTGAGGAAGAAGTAAGAGGAGAGGATGGGGGAGGGATCCAGGCCACACAGCGGCTCTGTGTGTTTGAATTGGGCTGGTTGCCTGCGGGCCCTGCGTTCATTCTTCCTCCCGCAGGACAGGACGGCTATGTGAATGTTTAAACACCCAAGTCCCTCATGACAAAATGAAAAAGTCAGAGATCCAGGAAGGGGAGGGGACCTTCCTGAGGGCACACACAGTGGCCAAGAACACCAAAGTCTGTCCTGCACCGCCCGGTGTCGCGGGGCCTCAGGCAGGATCAGAGAGTGAGCGCAGGTTAAAGATCAGTCCCTGAGGGCCAGCTCGGTTCATGCCAGGGCAGAGAGAGGTGCCCTTTTCACCCAGTTCCTGTGTTCCTGCCAGGTGGCTGGGGTTGAGGACAGACAGGAGGAAGTACAGACTCATGTTGATGGAGCCAGGAGGGATAAGGAGTCTTTTGGGGGCTTCAAGTTCATAAGGGCACCTTTAGCGGCACCAACAATGATGCCCACACCTCCTGTCTTTTCTGGAAAACCCTGTATGCAGCTCGGCTCAATTTCTCACACTCATTAGCTTGTTTGATCTTCATGGTCGGACTACAAGGGTGATGTGACAGTGCCCGTTTTAGAGGTGAAGAGACTGGGGTTAAGAGTCGCAAAACGGCTAACCCAGAGGAACGCGGTAGCTGAGGGGCAGAGCTATGATAAAACACTGTCCCGGGTACAGACGGAAGCAGAAGGTGGCACTGGGTGGGGCTCACTGGACAAGACCTGGAAGGCCTCAGTCTTACAGTGAGTTCCCTTCGCTATTTCTGCACTCCCTGCGTGGTGACTTCTGCCACGCCTGCCACTCTCCCCAGGGTGGAGGAGACCGGTTCAAGGCTGTTTTGATTTATATTATTATTATTATTATTATTATTATTATTATTATTATTATTTTAGGTGAGCCCACCAGACTGCCTTTTTATTTTTAATGAGAGAGAGAGAATGGGTACGCCAGGGCCTCCAGCCACTGCAATCGAACCCCAGGTACACGCACCCCCTTGTGAGCGTGTGCAACCCTGTGCGCTTGCGTCACTTTGTGCGTCTGGCTAACGTGGGACCTGGAGAGCCGAACATGAGTCCTTAGGCTTGGCAGGCAAGGCGCCTTAACCACTAAGCCATCTCTCCAGCCCTTACCTGGCTTTTGAATCTGACCTCTTTCTGCCTTTTTCTCAGCTGGACAAAGACCACCCAGAGCCATGCAGCCCCCTCAGGTTGAGCCAAGCATCACTTTCTCCCCATTCTTCACTCTTCCCTGTGGCAGCCCAACTCTCGAGGCTCGTCTGTGAAATCAGGACAGAACCTCCTATGCTGCGTATGTCGTGTGACACCAGGGAACTGAGAAACCAGGAAATAGGAAGGAGCGAACACATGACAGTTGTGATGCACACATCCGGAGTTCCAGCACTAGGGAGGCAAAGGCCGGAGGATCTAAAGTTCAAGGGCAGCCTGGTCTACATAGCAAGTTCCAGGCCAGCGGGGCTGTATAGAAAGACCAATCCCAAAACAACAAAAACAGCAACAAAAAGCTCCCGTGGGTTGTTAAAGTGGGCAGCGACACCATCTCTGCCTTCTCGCATATTCCCTGCCCTCCTCTGGGAGAGGGCCTCTGAGTTTACCCGGCAACTAACTTGTCTAGAGACGTCAGGCCCCAGGAAGGGCTGGGACACCCTCTTTCATTTCTGTAAGTGACCTTCAATGGTGGGGTCCTGTCCACCTAGAACGCTACCCGGCATGTAGTAGGTACCCAATAAATGCGTGTCATCAACGAGGAAGCGAATGAGCAGAACCCTTATGTGTCTATTCTAAGCCTCACGTTCCCCATAAACACCACAGGGACAATAGCGCTAACCTCAGGGTTGTTGGGCATGTTGAATGGATCCGAGTTTGTTAACCTGCCTAATGTTAGGGGGCAGCTGAGCTCGCCTACAGCTCTCTTTACCTAACTCGCCGGCAGAGCCCTCACCTGAGGCCTTCATGCAGGAGGCTGGGTTACAGTAACCAGATCTGGGTCAGGCGAACGCCCTGGAGACGGGGTGAGGGTTGAGTGGTGACTGGACTGGATCAATAGTACCCAGCGCAGGTCTGCCTCCGCCTCTGACCCACTGGGTTCTCTGGACTCCGACCTTGACCCACCTCTCTGGGACTCAGCTTTCCCCACGTGAAAAGAGGAAGGTAGCAGGCTTGCCTGGCTCCAAGGCTACTTGGGAGGCCATCGTGAGAGGGCAGGTGTGTGGGTCCCCTGGCGTCCTCCCTGGAGGCTCACTCTTGTGTTGCTTGAACAGCCCCTTACGTAAGTGCAGAGTTCTGAGCTGACCTGTGGTTTCTGGAACCAGCAAAAGCCTTCTGGAGACTTTGCCCCACCAACCTGCTTCTCTGTGTGATCTCTAGGGCCACCGTGGTCACAGAAACCCTGTGGGAGGGCCAGGGTAAATGGCAAGGAGCACTTACCTTGGTTTTCCTGTTAACTTCATCTTCTTCGGCTGTCTTCCTCATCATGAGAAAAAAAAGGGTCTGGTGTACCCCACATTGAAACCCCTCCGCACCCATCTCTTCACAAAGCTAGTTTACACCTCGATTGCACACGTCACCTCCCCATCCCCCGCCGCCACACACAGTCTAATATCAGGGCTTCCCAACTCAGATACGGGCAGTGAGCAACCAGAGTCCACGCATGAGGCCAACCAGGGTGCCCACAACACACCCAGACCTGGACAGTGGCCACAGGCCTGTTTCCCTGTTGGTGACTTCAGACCTGTAGCTCTCAACCCCAATTTCACCTGGCAAGCTTATGAAAACTACTGAGGCCCAGCTACTTCGTAGCCACTCCCAGAAGCTGGGGAGCAGGACCTGCACCCCAGGGGGTCCCCAGGGCTTGTGGGGGGCAGCAAGCTCTGCGGATGTCTGATGCTGCCATAGCTGTGCTGGCCTACACAGGAAGGGTGCAGAGTGAGCAAGGGATGGTGAGGGTCGGGAGTCAGTGGGTCAGAGATCCTTGCGGACCATCTCCTGCGGAGCGACTTTGCCCGCTCCCCACTGGCAGTTGTAATTAATAGTCCTCCACTTCCGGCTCTGATGCCCTGGCTCCAGCCTCATGCCCTGCGTGTGGACGTGTGTCCCACCACCTGAACTGTGAGCTCTTCAGCCGTCCAAGGGTGAGTGGGCTTGACTTTCACCTTTAGACCTCCGCTGTGCTCAGCAAGCCAGGCTGGGCCACAGTAACAAACAAGACCCTCCAGCCACCATAGAGTCCCCTCACGCCCTCACCCCTGGTGCCAACAGGGCACCGGCAGCCAGGAGTGGGAGTCACTGAGTGAGTCAAGAGAAAGAGTCAAGGCTGGGGTCCAGACCCTTCCTCCTGCTGAACAGAACTGACTATGGGCCTGGTATCTGGAAGGAAAATCTGCAGGGGGTGGGGGGGAAGAAAAGAAAACAAAAGAAAATCAAGCAGAGGTGTGTACATGTGAGAATGCTTATGCATGTCAGGTCTACTTGTGTGTGCATACTCATGTGCATTTGTGTGTGAGGATGTGAGGGTGTGAGGATGTACGTTCTGGAGTTCCTTTAAGAGCATTAATGGCCTCCAGCCATAGATCCCTGTTACCTGTAAACGGCCGCGCTTGTTTTCTTTCTGCAACGTTGGCTTGCGTCAACCCCAGCAGAGGCTTGGGGCTCAGGCTGCCTCTAGGTCAAGTTCTGTCAGAGGCTCCAGCCGCTCTCTGACTCCATCAGGAAGTGGCCATCAAGCTTATATTAAGAGAGCCATGATGGATATCTTGTGGGTGGCACTGTGGCCTTAGTGGTCTTCGTGACCTTCGTCCCTCCAGAGTAGCTTTGTGGCTGGTGGTGGCCTGTCAGGGTGCAGAGGCCTTGGGCCCAAGCAGCTGGCCCAGCAGTGAGTCACCCAGCGGCAGACACCGCACGCTGCTGTTTCTCACCCTCTCCTGAGTTTGGCATGGCTGTGTTCCTGCTAAGGCTCTGCGTCCGGGTAAATTCTTTGAATCCGGGCCTGGCCAACCATGGCGCACTAAGTTCAGCTCATCAGTCACGTTTAGTGTGGCTATAAAAGTAGTTCATATTTATTTTAATTTTGCATGTGTGTGTGTGTATGGTGGGCTGTGTGTGTGTGTGTGTGTGTGTGTGTGTGTGTTGTATGTGATGTGTGCTATATGCATGTGTGTGTACATATGTGTACGGCCCACATGCATGAAGCCAAAGGAGTCATCATGTGTCCTTCTCTCTTTTATTTTTTTCGGAGGTAGGGTCTCACTGTAGACCAGGCGGACCTGGAATTCACTATGCAGTCTCAGGGTGGCCTCGAACTCACAGAGATCCCCCTACCTCTGCCTCCCGAGTCCTGGGATTAAAGGCGTGCGCCACCACGCAGGGAAGGTGTTCTTCTTGTATCACTCACCCACTTACTGTTCGAGACAGAGGTCTCTGCTCAACCCGGGAGTTGCTGTGGATCCGCCAGCTGCAACAAGTCTCCAGTCTCTGCCCGCCGTGAACCAGGGTTACAGATGTGCATGGCCATGCCCAGCTTTTTACACAGGTTCTGGGGAGTCAAACTTGGCAATCTCTGGACCAAGAGGCCCTCATGCTAACGTGGCAAAGACTCTTAACTGCTGAGTCATACCTCTCTAGCCCAGGTCTTATATTTTGAAGGGACTGAAATAAATCAAAAGAAGGAAAAAAAAAAAAAACTGCGACAGGTGAGGAGGATATGAAAGTAAATTCCAGTACCCAAACTGTTCTTGCGGGGTGTGTGGTGCGTGGTATGCACTGGGCAGTGAGGGGTGCGTCCCAGCCATGATGAAAGTGCTGTGTGGGGACCGGGCGCGGTGGCGCGCGCCTTTAATTCCAGCACTCGGGAGGCAGAGGTAGGAGGATCACTGTGAGTTTGAGGCCACCCTGAGACTACATAGTAAATTCCAGGTCAGCTTAGGCTAGAGTGAGACCCTACCTCGAAAAAAAAAAAAAAAAAGAAAGAAAGAAAGA
This sequence comes from Jaculus jaculus, assembly GCF_020740685.1. Taxonomy (NCBI): domain Eukaryota; kingdom Metazoa; phylum Chordata; class Mammalia; order Rodentia; family Dipodidae; genus Jaculus; species Jaculus jaculus. Next base: position 126,630,189 of record NC_059109.1, on the reverse strand, counting down.
AAGAAAACTAAAAACACTGCATGGTGACAGCCTAGACCAGCACCAAAACCCAGAGAGTCACTCTCTGGCTTCTTCTTGTTTTTTTGGTTTTTCGAGGTGGGGTCTCACTCTAGCCCAGGCTGACCTGGAATTTACTATGGAGTCTCAGGGTGGCCTCGAACTCACAGCAATCCTCCCAAGTGCTGGGATTAAAGGCATGCGCCACCATGCCCAGCTTCTTCTTTTTTTTTTTTTAAACATTTTATTTTATTTATTTGACAGAGAAAGAGGGAGAGAGAGAGAGAGAGAGAGAGAGAAAATGGGCACGCCAGGGCCTCCAGCCACTGCAAACGAACTCCAGACACATGCGCCCCCTTGTGCATCTGGCTAATGTGGGTTCTGGGGAATAGAACCTGCGTCCTTTGGCTTTGCAGGCAAATGCCTTAACTGCTAAGCCAGCCCTCCAGCCCCCCTATTTTATAAAGCTGTTTTTAAAATATTTTATTTATTTGAGAGAGAGAGAGAGAGAGAGAGGGCCTCCAGCCTCTGCAAACAAACTCCAGATGCATGCGCCACTTTGTGCATCTGGCTTTTCATGGGTACTGGGGAATCAAACTCGGGTCCTTAAGCATTGCAGACAAGTGCCTTAACTGCTGAGCCATCGCTACAGCCCTGTCTTCTTCTTCTTCTTTAACTTATTTGTGTGTATGTATGGGTAATGGGGAGGGCATGCATGTGCTGTGGCATGTGAGTGGAGGTCAGAGGACAACCGCGTGTCAGTCCCATACATCCAGTGTTTGAAACAGAATCTCTTTTGGGCTTTTGCTGCTCTGAAGACCAGAGTCATGGCCCCGGGAGCTTTGGGATTCTCCCGCTCCGCCTGTTACTGCCACAGGCTTTGTGGTTTTGGAGATTTGTACAGAGGCTACGGGCAGAGCCACTAGCCTGGTATTGAGGGTCATACAGTTTTTGGACAACAGATTTTTGGGTCTCTGCAGCCCTGAGGGACTGGGGTTCCAGGCACACATGACCACACGCAGATGGGTTACATGGGATCTGGAACTTTGAACTCAGGCCCTCTCAGGCCTTTATGCTATGCAGGAAGTGCCCTTAACCACTGAGCCATCTCCCCAGCCCTTATTTTAGCTTAGTTTTATTGTTGTTGCTGTTGGTGGTAGTGTTTTTTGTTGTTGTTTTTTGTTTTGTTTTTGTTTTATAGAGGTAGGGTCTCACTGTAGCCCAGACTGATCTGGAACTCACCATGTAGTCTCAGGCTGGCCTCAAACTCACAGCGATCTTCCTACCTCTGCCTCCTGAGTGCTGGGATTAAAAACATGCACCACCACACCCGGCTTATATTTTGCAAGTTTTTTTTTGGTGGGGGGGGCAGAGCCTCACTCTGGCCCAGACTGATCTGGAACTCGCCATGGAGCTCAGGCTGGCTTTGAATTTATGGCTATCCTCCTGCCTCCACCTCCTGAGGGCTGGGATTATAAATATGAACTACTATGCCCGGCTGTGGGAACTTTTAATTCATTCTATTTCCGTGTCTCCAAAACGCCATCACAGGCTCCCAGGGGGGCTGGAGAAACTTTGGGAAGGAAAGCGAGGCTCTGCCCCAACCTGTCACCCTGGCTCCTATCAGACCCAGAAGGGAGGCCTAAGCATGTACTGTGCTGTGAGCCCAAGGCCCCAAGAGGATCCAGCCCATCTCCCATCCCTCCGCTTCTCTTACTGGCCGGTCTTCCTCCTCTCCGCTCCTCCAGTTCCTTCTGCCATCTAAAAAACTCCTTCCTCCGCACCTTCACACCCACTCTCATCGCCCCTCGAATTTTCAGGGCTCACCCTCCCCCCCACAACCTCCTTCACACAGCGGAGAGATGACACAGGTCCCTTGTCAGCCAGGTTTCCTGCCAGCCCTGCTCTTGAAGGTGTCTCATCCCAGAACACCTGTCCCCTTCCCGCTTTGTGTGCCCTGTGACACCTCCCACATCAGACATACTGCGTAGAGTGCTAATGTGTCTGTGTTTGGGAAGACAGCCCTGCCCCCAGGATATGCACGTTCATGTCTCATCCCTTACCACCAGGCACCCGGGAGGCCCAGCATGGAGGCTTCGTGCTGGATTCATGGGGTACTGCTGTGGACACAGTCCACCCAGCCTCCGTCATCTCGTTTGGAAATGGGACAGACAAGTCCCATCCTGGATCAGTGCACTGCTGGTCACTTACCTCAGTCAAACCCAGAAGTGCTTATAACATGCCTGTCAGAGCCGGGCAGTGGTGGCGCACGCCTTTGATCCCAGCACTCGGGAGGCAGAGGTAGGAGGATCGCCATGAGTTCGAGGCCACCCTGAGACTGCACAGTGAATTCCAGGTCAGCTGGGGCTAGAGTGAGACCCTACCTCGAAAAAAAAAAAAAAAACAATAACAAAAAAAGAAAAGAAAAAGAAATGCAAATCGTGTCTCTCCTCTTAGACACCAAATCCTACAGGAGATTCCCCACCCCTGAGCTGTCACCCTTTGTTCACCTTGTCACAACCCATCTGTCCCCTAAGCCTTCCCAAGGCACTTCTGCCCCAGCATGCTGGACCACCTCAGTTCTGCCAAGCTTCTCCTACCAAAGGGTCTTTGCACTCTCCGTTCCTGTGTCTTGGCACTCCTTTTCCCATAGTGCCTCACAGGCTCCTTTCAGCCCGAGGCCTTGCTCAAACGCCGTCAGCTCACAGTGACCCAACACCAGAGACACTTTACCATCACCTTACTTTACTGGGCCTAGCTGTATTGCCTCCATAATATTCTATACTACCTGAAATTGTCTTTTTGTTTTGTTTTGTTTTGTTTTTTGAGGTATCTGTAGCGCAGGCTGACCTGGGATTCACTATGTAGTCTCAGGGTGGCCTCGAACTCATGGTGATCCTCCTACCTCTCCCTCCCGAGTGCTGGGATTAAAGGCGTGCGCCACCACTCCTGGCTTTGCCTCATGTTTTTTTAAATTATTTTTGGGCTGGAGAGAGAGCTCAGCAGTTAAGAGGCTTGCCTGCAAAGCCTAATGACTTTGGTTCAGTTCCCCAGTACCCATGTCCAGTCAGATACACAAAGTGGCAAAGGTTTGGTCTGGAGCTTGTTTGTAGTAGCATGAAGTCCTGGTGTGCCCATACTCACTCCGTGTCTCTATCTATGTATCTATCTATCCATCTGCTTGCAAGTCAATAAACTACTTTAAAAATATTGAAAGCTCATCAAAATGCTGAGAGTGACTATTGAGTGCTTAGTGCTAAATGAGACATCTACATCACCCTCTCTAATACTTTCTCCTTGCAAATAAAATATTTAAAAACAATAATATGTTATTTTAATTTATTTATTTGCATGGAAGGAAGGAGCGGAGAGAGAGAGAGAGAATGGGCATGCCAGGGTCTCTAGCCACTGCAAACAAACTCCAGCTGTGTGTATCAGTTTGTGTATCTGGCTTTACGTGGGTTCTGGGGGATCAAACCCAAGCCATTAGAATTTGCAGGCAAGTGCCTTAACTGCTGAGCAATCTCCCAAGCCCTTTCAATATTTTTAAAAATGATATTAACTCTTTTTAAAAAATATTTTTTGTTTATTCTTATTTATTTGAGAGCGACAGAGAAACAGGCAGAGAGAAAGAGAGAATGGACACGCCAGGGCTTCCAGCCATTGCAAACGAACTCCAGATGCATGCATCCCATTGTGCATCTGGCTAACATGGGTCCTGGGGAATCAAGCCTCGAACCGGGGTCCTTAGGCTTCACAGGCAAGCAATTAACCGCTAAGCCATCTCTCCAGCCCCCTTTCATTATGTTTGAGACAAGGTCTTTCATTGAATCTGGAGCTTATTCTGGCTAGACTAACAAGCCAGTGAGCTCCAGGGCTTCTCCTGTCTCTGCCTCTCCAGCGCTGGTATTACAAATAATATGCCACCATGCTTGGCTTTTACATAGGTGCTGGGATCTGAACGCAGGTCCCTATGCTTGCCCAGCAAGCACTTTACCCACCAAGTCATCTCCCCAAGCCTGTGAAGTCATCCTTATTTCTTTATTGTTGGTCTCCTATTCTAGAATATCACTTATGTCACAGCAGGGCTCTTATCCTACATTGTTCACTGAGTCCCTTCAGCTCAATGAACACATTTTCAACAGATAGTTGGATGAGTGGACAGATGGATTAAGAGATGGAAGGACAGAGGGTGAGATGGATGGGTATATGGAGGATGAACGGAGAAATGGATGGACGGATGGATAAATGAATGGATGGATGGACAATTGAGATCGCCTATCCCATTGCTGACCCATTGCCACTTGTGGCTAATCTTTCCCGGCTGTCCCTTTGGCAATGGCTGTTTGGGTTAGCCTCCGTTTGAGTTAGGGGTTGTCAGTAGTGCATCAGATACCGCCTCATTAATGAGACAAAATTCCTAGCCAGAAGCAGCTTATGGAAGGGAAAGCTTTGTTTTAGTTTACAGTTCCAAAGGGGGGGCGAGGAAGCATGGCAGGAGCAGACAGCTGGGCCTCACATCTCCACATCGCATGGAGGAAGTAGAAAAACAAAGTACCAAGCAGGGGATGGAGAAATGGCTCAGCAATGAAGACACTTACCCAGAAAGCCTAAGGACCTGAGTTTGATTCCCCAGTACCGACATAAAGGCCAGATGCACAAAGTGGAACATACATCTGGAGTTTATTTGCAGTAGCTGGAAGCCCTGGAGCACCATTCTCATTCTCTCTCCCTTTCTCTCTCTCTCTCTCTCTCTCTCTCTCTCTCTCTCTCGCTCTCGCTCTCGCTCTCGCTCTCGCTCTCGCTCTCTCTCTCTCCGCCTTCCCCGGGTGTGGTGGCACATGGATTTAATCCCAGGACTCTAGAGGCTGAGGTAGGAGGATTCTGTGTGGATGAGGCCAGTTTGAGATGACATAGTGAATTCCAGACCAGGGTGGGCTAAAGTGAAACCCTACCTCGAAAAAAAAATTAAAAATAAAAAAATAAAGTCCCATCCTGGTAACACCCTCAAAGCCTGCCTCCAGAAACATACTTCCTGCAGCAAGTTTCCACTTCCTAGAAGATCCACAAACTTCCCAAACAGTGCCAATACTGAAGATTAAGTATTCAAGCATACATCTTTAGCCACTGAGCCATCTCCCCAGCCCTGGGGTTAAGCATTCAAACACATGAGGATGCGGAGGAACATCGTACATTCAAACCACCACAGGCAACCTTGCAGGTATCCTCCTTGCTCATGGACCTGGGCCACCTCCAAATACGGATGGTGGGACAGGCAGGAGCAAGAAGTGCTGAGTGCCTGGTCTCCTTCCTCCTTCTCCCTTTCTCTCTCCTCTTCCTGCCCTCTGTTCTTCTCTTTTCACTCCATCTTGTGAATCATATGACATCCTTGGCAATGACATTGCATTCCTGGCTGGCTACACACGAACCAGAACCTTCTCTTCCTCTTTGTCACCTTTCACTAAGTCACCTGCTCTTTCCTCCTAGCTGCCGTGCACGCAAAGGGGCTTCACACGGTGCCCACAGAGATGCAGTTCCTTGCCGGCGCAGAAGGGTAAGTTCTGGGGGCGCACCCATAGGAGACGGCCTGGTTCAAGGACTGTAGCCGAGGATGGGTGCCGCACCAGACCCGCCCCGCCCAGTTTCCTCCAGACACCCGAGGCCCAGCCTTCTCACTTCATTCCTGTGGCATGGGGGGACTCTCAGTGACATAGGTGTGACTTTCAGTGGCCTAGGTGTGACCTTCGGTGGCAGAAGTGTGACCTTCGGTGGCCTTCTTTTAAAAGGCAGTAGTCAGTTCTGGGGAGATGGCCCTGTGGTTAAAAGCACTTGCTCACAAAGCCTGCTTGCCAGGGTTCCTCTCCGCAGTATCCACATAAAGCCAGGAACACACAGTGGCGTGTGTGATCGGAGTATTTACAGCAGCAGGAGGCTCTGGAGCACCCATACTTTTTCTCTGTCTCTCTCTCTCTTTGTAAATAGTATCTTTAAAAGGCAGATATCAGCTGAGCGTGGTGGCACAGGCCTATAGTCCCAGGATTTGGAGGCTAAGACAGGAGAATAGAGAATTAAAGGCCAGCCTGGGTTACATTAAATTAAGTGAAAAGGCAGCCACAGAAAGGGTAAGAGGTATGTTAATCCCTGAGGGTTTCAGGTGTTTTCCTCTTGAGAGGACCCAGGAAGGTGGCTAGCACAGATGCTCAGGGAGCCCAGAAGAGAAGGTGCTAGAATAGGTGGAGTGGAGGTGAAGAGGAAGACCACAAGACTCCGAGAAAACTGTCTCCTGCCCCCTTTCCCACGTATGTGACACTCATGCCTCGATGTCACAGTTACTCTGCAGTGCCCTCTGCATCAGGGTATGGTTAAGTCATGGGATTTTGACTTGTGCATGCCTCACTTGGAACTCTGTCCTGCTGTTTATTCCGTTGGACTTGGAGGAGTTACCTCTCCTAGCCCCCCCCCCCCGCCCCCATTTATCCTTGCCTACCAACTGGACATGATATGGGGATCCTCCTTAGAGGGCACCTTTGAGATTCAGTGACAAAACTGCAGGACAGAGGGTTTCTCATTGTCCTGTGTGGCTGGGACCAGTTGAAAGTGGCTTGGCTTTTCCTGGATTTCATGGGGCCAAAGCAGCAGGGGACAAGGTGACTTGTGGCAGGCGTCACGGGCGTGTGTTTCATTCACTCAGTGGGTATTTATTGAGGAGTCCCCTGAGCCAGCCAAGGTTCAGGGGATACAAAAAATCCGAGCTGTGCAGAGTGTGAGTTCCAGTGGCAGGAAAGGAGGCAATGAACGCACTGTGTCGTGTGTCAGGCTGTGGGCCAGTTACTTTCTCATTGCTGGGACAAAACTCCTGACCAGATGCAGTTTATGAATAAAAGTGTTCATTTCTGGCTGGTAGTTTCAAGCGGGAAGTTTCGTCATAGTGGGAAGGAAAGAAAGGCAGGAGCAGACATCCAGACGGCTCATCTTCAGGACAGCAGGGAGGAAGCCAGCAAGTGCCAGTCGGGGCCAGGCTATGAAACTCCAAGGCTCCCCTGCGGTGACGCACATCCTCCAGCAAGACTCCACCTCTCGAAGCCTCTATTACCTGACTGAACAGCTGGAAGTAGAGACAGGCAGATTCCCCCGGGGCTCGCTGGTCAGCCGGTCTATTCTAATTAGATAGTCCCAGGCAAATGAGAGACCCTGTCTTCAAAAGGGTAGATGAGTACTTGCTTCATCAGCACATATACTAAAACTGGAGTGCTACAGAGATGCTTAGCATGGCCACTGTGTAAGGGAGACATACATATCTGTGAAGCGTTCCATTATTTTTGGCCCCCTAGACAAGTGGGGGGGCTCTCTGCACTCATGAGGATTTCCACTGCTGAATAATTTACTAACCACGTTCATTAATAAATCTCACAATATAGAAAGGAAGGAAGGAAGGAAGGAAGGAAGGAAGGAAGGAAGGAAGGAAGGAAGGAAGGAAGGAAGGGTATATGGAAAAAGCCGGGTGCAGTGGACCACACCTTTAGGCCCAGCAGACAGGAAGTTAAAGTAGGAGCATTGCCATGAGTTTGAGACCAGCCTGATAGTGTGGGCTAGGGTGAGACCCTGCCTGGAAAAAAAAAAAAAAAAAGGTGGGAGGTGTTCCTAAAGATGATAAAGCAGGTTGTCCCGCCTCAGCCTCTCGAGTGCTGGGATTGAAGGCGTGCACCACCACGCCTGGTTTCCTCATGGTCTCTTAATGATATCATTAGCAACTCTTCATTCCATTCTTTCCCAAATTGTACCCAAAACTTCAGATAAGAAATATAAGGTGTGTGTGGGGGGGGGGGGGATCCATACTCCCAGCCCTAAGGAAGATAGCAAAACAATTTGCTTATAACTTTCTCAAGTTTAAACTACTTGTATATTCCTGAGACATGAGTACTTTTTTACAATAAACAAGCTCCGTTAGCCCATTTCACGTCGTTTCTGAAAGAAGCCAGTCTCTTACAAACGCCCATTCAAATCACTCGTTTTATCAGTTACCACTGGTGTCCCGCCTAGAAAGACTCACCAGTATTTAACCAACCCTCTTAGGATGGACATTCAGGTTGCTGTTGGTTGAATGGTACTTAATTCTATGCTGACTTGGAATCCCCCCCCACATTCCGCAGTCACTTGTCTCATTGTTTCTCTAGGGTAAATTCATTTTTAAAAATATTTTATTTTTCCCGGGCATGGTGGCGCACGCCTTTAATCCCAGCACTTGGGAGGCAGAGGTAGGAGGATCACTGAGAGTTCGAGGCCACTCTGAGACTATATAGTGAATTCCAGGTCAGCCTAAGCTAGAGTGAGACCCTACCTCAGTAAACCAAAAACAAAAAATATTTTTATCTATTTGAGAGAAAATGGCAGATGGAGAGAGGGAGAGGGGGAGAGAGAGAGAGAATGGGTGTGCCAGAGCTTCTAGCCACTGTAAGCAAACTCCAGATACATGCCACTTGTGCATCCAGCTTATGTGGGTACTGGGGAATCGAACCTGGGTCCTTAGGCTTTGCAGGCAAGTGCCTTAATCGCTAAGCCATCTCTCCAGCCCTCCCTAGGGTAAATTGTTAAAATATCTGAGCTGAAGGTTTTTCAATGCTTGTGCCATATCTGCTCCTAGACAGAACCTTTGGCCTCTCTCTCCGGCAGCAGCTGGCAGAGCATGTGGTCCTTTGGGGCAGGGATCCCCCAATGTCCTCTCAACTACCTCTCTCTGGGTCCTTCCCCATAGAGGTCGCTCCGAAGAGACCGAGGCTCCTTTAGAGCTGCCTGTTGATTCCAAGGAAGAGGAATACCGCAGAAACATCTGGAAGGGCTTCCTCATCTCCATCCCCTACTCAGCCAGCATTGGGGGCACAGCCACCCTCACAGGCACTGCCCCCAACCTCATCCTGCTGGGCCAGCTCAAGAGGTAGGTGCATGAACCCTGTAGACCTAGGCATCATTCCTCCTCCCCTTGCTTGTTCTCCAGCCGGGGGTCATGACCTCTCTTGCCAGGCCCTGGGCACACAGACATATCCAGACCCAGTAAGTCTTCACCTTTTAGGAGCCTCCATTTTGAGGAGGGTGTGGGGAGAGGTGGGCAAAAAGCAAATGAAGGTAGGGAGTGGTGACACATGCCTATCAGAATCTCACAATACAGTTTATTAATTTTATTTATGCATTTGCTTGCTTATTAGGCAATAACTTCATATTTTATTTTAGTTATTTAGAAGTGTTTTGGGGTATTTTGTGTCTATATGCTTTTGTATGCATCATTTTGTAACATATGTTTTTTCTTTCCAATCCAGCACATACATTCCTGATCACAGTTTTAGAACTTTATTGACGATTTTCATACATGTACATAACGCATTTTAATCAAAATCACCTCCCACTACCTTTTTTTGTCCCCACCTCCTCCATGCCCCTTCCACTGAACCCTTTCATCTTTCCAAATAGTCACTCTTCTACTTTTTAATTTTGAGAGAGAGAGAACCGGAGAAGAGAATGGGCACGCCAGGACCTTCAGCCACTGTGAACTCGAGACATGTGCGCCCCCTTGTGGCATATGTGTAACATGGCACACTTGAGTCACTGCGTCAGGCTGCACAGGACCTGGAGATTCTAACATGAGTTCTTAGGTTTCACAGGCATGTGCCTTAGCCCCACTCTTCTATTTTTTTAAAATATATTTTATTTATTTAGTTAGTTATTTGAGAGAGAAAGAAAGAGGTAGATAGAGAGAATGGGCACACCAAGGCCTCTAGTCACTGCAAACGAACTCCAGATGCATGTGCCCCCTTGTGCATCTGGCTTATGTGGGTCCTGGGGAATCGAACTGGGGTCCTTAGGCTTCACAGGCAAATGCCTTAACTGCTAAGCCATTTCCCCAGCCCCCACTCTTCTATTTTTATGTCTTTTTGTTTTACCCTCCTCTGTCGTACAGGATGGGATGTTTGATGGGCAGGAATTTGCGTAATGACCACTTCATGTCGGGAAGACAATGTTTAGAAGCAGTCCTCTGCCTCTTACATTCTTTCCTCCCCCCTCTTCCACAACATTCCCTGAGCTCTGCAGGGTGTGCGATAAATGTCTCATTTAACACTGAGCACTGAACCATCACTTAGTCTCAGCGCTTTGACAAGCTTTGCGGCAGCTCATCACATCAGGAAGCATAGAGCTGACTGGAAGTGGGGCCGGTCTATAAAATCCCCAAGGCCTGCTCCAAGTGGCCCACTTTCTCCAGTGTGGTTCCGCCTCTTAAAGATTTCACAACCTTCCAAAATAGCACCAGAGGCTGGAGTCCAACAACACGTGAGCCGACGGGGACATTTCACATTTAAATCACTACCCCTGGCATGTGGTGTTTTTGTTTCAACTTCTTTCAGGCTTCATAACATTTGGTGACAAAAAAGAAAAAGAAAAAGAAAACAGAGGCTGGAGAGATGGCTTCATGGTTTAAGCACTTGCCTATGAAGCCTAAGGACCCCAGTTTGAGGCTTGATTCCCCAGGACCCACGTTAGCCAGACGCACAAGGGGGTGCACATGTCTGGAGTTCATTTGCAGTGGCTGGAGGCCCTGGGGCGCTCATTCTCTCTCTCTATGTATATATATCTGCCTCTTTCTCTCTGTATGTTTGTTGCTCTCAAATAAGTAAATAAAAATAAACAATTTTTTAAGTTACAAAAGAAAGAAACAGAACAATGTGTAGCAGAGAAGAACCCAGGACACATCAACATCGTGGGGGCCCAACATGGCTCCCTAGGCCACATAGTAAGCAGGGTGCGGTTTGCAGCCTTCAGATACGGCTTTTTGGCTTCCAGATCATGAAGAAGAGTTTAGCGAGCTGCCAGTGTTTAAACACCACGTCATTAGACCTGGGCTTGCTGGTGATCACTGAAGAGCCCATGGCAGCTGGAGCCCTCCCTTCGCCACGGTCCAGCCCACCCGCTTCTCTCACTTAGACACCTGGGTGGCACTCGGGGCACCGGTAGCTTCACTGAGCCCGAATCCAGTGCCCAGCAGAAGTGAAGAATGCCCGCTGTCAGAATGAGAGAAGCTGTCTGCTCCTGTAGCTAGCAGGGGAGCCTCCCACCCCACCCTGGACTCCTTTGCTGCCTGGGGGGTGCCCCCCACCGCCGCTGCCTGCCCTCACCTCCTCTGTTTGACAGTTTCTTTCCGCAGTGTGACGCGGTGAATTTCGGCTCCTGGTTCATCTTTGCCTTCCCTCTCATGCTGATGTTCCTGCTGCTGGGCTGGCTCTGGATCTCCTTCCTGTACGGCAGCATGAGCTGGAGGTACCCCGCTCTCCTCTCTTCTGTCGCGGGGGGGGGGGCGTGGAAAGAGCTTGAGCTTCCCAGCAGGCCTCCGAGGTTTCCCTTGGCTCCTGGGGGGCTCAGTGTTCTGTATGGGAAGCTAGAGCGACCAGTCTCACAGGGTGCATATGCTTAGACCTTAATACAAGAAAGGGTGCAGTTAATTTCACCATCACTAATGGTAATTTTCTAAAACTATTTTTTTTGTTTTTATTTATTTGAGAGCAACAGACAGAGAGAGAAAGAGGCAGAGAGAGAGGGAGAGAGAATGGGTGTGCCAGGGTCTCCAGCCCCTGCAAATGAACTCCAGATGCGTGCGCCCCCTTGTGCATCTGGCTAACGTGGGTCCTGGGGAATTGAGCCTTGAACCAGGGTCCTTAGGCTTCACAGGCAAGCGTTTAACCACTAAGCCATCTCTCCAGCCCCAAAAAACTGTTTTTAATTAATGTTTTTAAAATATTTTATCTTTATTTTAAATTTGTTTATTAGAGAGGGGGTGGCACGTCAGGGCCACTAGGCACTGCAAACAAACTCCAGAAGCATGTGGCACCATGGGCATCTGGCTTACCTGGGTACTGGGGAATCAGACCCGGGTCCCTAGGCTTCGCAGGCAAGCACCTTAACCACTAAGCCATTTCTCCAGCCCAGGAATTGCTTGTTAAGTCTTGCATGTGTGGGGGCACATGCGTGTTATGGTGCACGTGTGGAGGTCAGAGGACAACTTTCAGTGATAGCTTTTGTCTTCCAGCCTCATTGGGGGAAGAGTCTCTTTATTGCGTATTATATCAGGCTAGCTGGCCTGTGAGCGTCTGGGAGATTCTCCTGTCTCCACCTCCCTTCTTGTCATAGGAGGGCTAGGATTCCAGACGACTTTGTCCGAGTTTACGCGGGTTTTGGGGGAACCAAACTCAGGTCCTCACACTTATGTCACAAGTGCTGCACACGCTGAGCCTTCTCCCCGGCCCCCCAAGTAATCACCGCTAGTGTCGTCCTCTAAGTGGGGAAGGAACTCCTGGCCGGAGGAAGGGAGAGCGGGTGCAGGCTTTCCCACTGCGTGGAGCCCCGCCGTGGAAGACAATCCGGGGTGATGTGAGAAGGTATTCAGGAATACCGAATCGTGTAGTGAGCAAAGATTCTTTTATCAACTCATCAAAGACCTGCTTCTGCTGGGCACTCTTCACCGGACGCTAGAGAAAGCTGATTAGCTGTCTCCCATATCCAGACCAGCCTTTTGAACAGAGAAACAGTGAGCTGTGGACCCTGAGATCTAGGCTGGCAATCCGGTCTTGCTTTCCCATCTGTTTTCATGGTTAATTTCTGTTTATGTTGATTAGCCTTATTTTTCACGTATGTCATGATGTCAAGTTTACTATATAAATGCACGTCTTTTGTTTGCTGTGCTGGTGAGCAAGCTCAGAGCCTCACACGTGCTAGGCAAGCACCATGTGACTGAGCTCCATCCTCAGCCCTTGGTTTATTTTTGTATTTATTTACTTGAGAGAAAAAGAAAGGCAGAGAGTGGGAGAGGGAGAGAATGGACACCCCAGGGCCCCCAACTACTGCAAACAAACTCCAGATGCATGTGCCACTTTGCGCATCTGACTCACATGAGTCCTAGGGAATCAAACCTGGGTCCTTTGGCTTTTCTGGCAAGCTCCTTAATGGCTAAGCCATCCGTCCAGGCCAGTCCTTGTTGTTGTTTTTAATTTTTTTGTTCATTTTTTATTTATTTATTTGAGAGAGTCAGAGAGAGAAAGAGGGAGAGAGACACACAGAGAGAGAATGGGCGCACCAGGGCTTCCAGCCACTGCAAACGAACTCCAGATGCGCGCACCCCCTTGTGCATTTGGCTAACGTGGGACCTGGGGAACCAAGCCTCAAACCAGGGTCCTTAGGCTTCACAGGCAAGCGCTTAACCGCTAAGCCATCTCTCCAGCCCTGTTTTTTTTTTTTTTTTTTTTTAATGGCAGGGTCTCACTACATAGTCCAGACTGCCTTCAAACTTATAATCCTCCTGCCTCAGCCTTCTCACTGCTGGGATGACAGGTGTTCACCACCGTGCTCAGCCTGAAATACATTTCACTTTTTATGTGTATGCGTGTATGTCCTGTGTTCGTAAGTATGCAGGTACACATGTGTTCCCATGCATGCCGGAAGACAACAACCTCAGCTGCTATTCTCATAAACACTGTCCATCTCCTCTGAGACAGGGCCCCTCATTAGCTTGGAGTTTACCAATTAGGCTAGACCGGCTGGCCAGAGATGTCCAGGAGTCCTCCTCGTCCTGTGTCCCCAGTGCTGGGGTGCGTACAACCACACCCAGCATTGCCATGTGGATGCTGGGGATCTGAATTCAGGTCTTCATTCTTGCAAGGCAAGCTGAGCTCTCTTCAGCCCCTGCATGGCATTTCTTTAATGAAAGTGTTAACGTTTGTTTGTAGGGTAATATTATGAAAGTGTGATCCAGTGGCGTGTAGATACCCATCATGAACGTCTAGCATTCGGGAAGAGCTGACATAGGAGATGCAGCTCAGAGCTGCGAGGGACAGGGCTGTCATAGTTACTCTCTGACCTGGTGCCCCCCACCACCTCCCACCTTTAATTGGCTCCTCTGTAAAGTGGCCTAAGAGGATTCACTCTGCAACCAAAGCAATACATGTTTTTAATATTTATTTATTTATTCCTTTAAGAGAGAGCTAGCAAGAGGCAGATACAGAGAGAATGGGTGTGCCAAGGCCTCCAGCCACTGCAAACCAACTCCAGATGCATGAGCCACCTTGTGCATCTGGCTTATGTGGGTCCTGGGGAATTGAACCTGGGTCCTTAGGCTTCATAGGCAAGCGCCTTAACCATTAAGCCATTTCTCCAGCCCACAGCTCCCATTTTTGAAATGCCAACCAGGTCATAGGTGGGGATAATGACTTTAGGAAGGAAGACAGAAGCTTGGAGAGCAGGCATCAGACTGTTGGGGTCTTCAGTGCAGGGCTGCGGTGGCCAAGGCCAGGTGGGAGGGAGGAAGGTAAGTTAGTAACCCCTGAGGCAGCCGCTCACCTCCCCTTTCTCGTTCCAGGGGCTGGAGGAAGAAGAAATCGAAGCTAAGAGCTGATGCGGAAGATAAGGCGCTAGCTGTGATTCGAGAAGAATTCCAAAACTTGGGACCCATCAAGTGCGTGTGGGGGGGTGTTGGGGTTGGGGGTGAACAACCCTTAGGTTCTCAGAGGATTTATCCCAAGGGTTGGCCCTGGCTGAGTCCCAGGGGTACCTCACCTGGGGGCATGGAGAGGGAGGATGGGCATTGACTCTTCCTGACCTCGTACAGGTGAAGATACGCTGGGAGTCATAAGACTCCTTAGGGTGGACCTGGGTTGTGCTCTTTCCCCTCCCCACCTAAGGTACCCTTTCCCTCCTGGTACTTTGGATATCTGACCCCATGTCCCACTGAAGGGAGGCCCCTTGAATGCGCGTTTCATGGTTTTCCACATGGTGAAAGTAGCAAGGCTTTGGCAGGCCCATGTTCAGGGATCATTCATTTGGCCACTCCTTCCTGTGTGGCTTTGGGCAGGCTGCTCGCCCCATGTGAGCTCCACTGCCCAGTCTGTGAGATGGGTGCACGGTGCTTCCTCCAGACGTGGTCATGTGTGTCTCTGTCTTGGTGCACACCCCTCGCCATGTCTGCCCCTTTGTGTTTATCTCCATCTGGGTATAAATCTGCCCCCGTGTGTGCGACTGCTCTGTATCCCTGTCTGTTCCCATTTCCTTCTCTGCCTGTTTCCTACTTTCTTTTTTTTTCCTTCTTCCTCCCTCCCTCCCTGCCTTTCCTATCTACTTTCATTCCTGTCTTGTGTCTTCACAGGACCCTAGACAATTACCCATGATACCAATAACATCACCCTGGGGTGGGGGCAGAATCCCAAAATAAGTCTCCTCCCCAGGGACACCCTTTCCTCCTCAGGGACCTCCCCGGAAGCGATTGGTACTTCTCAGCTTCCCAAGGACACTCTGGGCCCTGTGACACTATGCCCAGGGTCACCATGACATCATCTCTGTGCCACAGGTTTGCTGAGCAAGCCGTCTTCGTCCTGTTCTGCCTGTTTGCCATTCTCCTCTTCTCCCGGGACCCAAAGTTCATCCCAGGCTGGGCCAGCTTCTTCATGCCTGGGTGAGATTCTGGGGACCCACTGGTGGGGCTCAATGGGAAGGATCCTGAGGAGAGTCATGTAGAGCCTCGTGGAATTATGTCGTTATTAACTCCCTCCCAAAATAGGTTAGGGTGAATGATAAATGCTGGGTGTCTCACTGGGTTACGGTCCTAGCCCTGCCCCTCTGAGCTGAGTAGTTCTAAACACCCCATTCCCCTCCTTTGGACACACAATCATGGAGAACCTCTTACATGTTAGGGTGGCATTCACTGACAAGCAAATGTTAGACAACAGACTGAGTGAATACTTTAAAGGAAAGTATGAATGGATTACATTGTAAAATTAATAGAGTAAGGGCTGGAGAGATGGCTTAGCGGTTAACCACTTGCCTGTGAAGCCTAAGGACCCCGGTTCGAGGCTCGGTTCCCCAGGTCCCACGTTAGCCAGATGCACAAGGGGGCGCACGCGTCTGGAGTTCGTTTGCAGAGGCTGGAAGCCCTGGCGCGCCCATTCTCTCTCTCTCCCTCTATTTGTCTTTCTCTCTGTGTCTGTCGCTCTCAAATAAATAAATAAATAATTTTTAAAAAATTAATAGAGTAAGATACTGACTGAGGGCTGGAGAGATGGCTTAGCAATTAAGGCACTTGCCTGCAAAGTCTAAGGAGCCAGGTTCGATTCCCCAGGACCCAAGTAAGCCAGATGCACATGGTGATGCATGCATCTGGAGTTCTGTTTGCAGCAGCTAGAGGCCCTGGCATGCCCATTCTCGATCTCTCTTTCGCTCATAAATAATAAATAAATATAAAATATTTTAAAAACATTAAAAAGGTACTGACTGGGGATAGTTCTGGAAAGAACTGAATGTCAGGAAGAGCCAAGGTGAAAGCTGTGGCCACGCTGGGAATGTCCACTGCAGCCGAGGCACAAACAGACTGAACTGTTTGAAGGACAGAGAGCGACCCACTGTGGGCCGATGGGAAGGAGCGATGGGAGTGACTTGGCTGGGCGGCTGAGCGAGCGTGCATCACAGACGGTCTTGTCAGGCATGGAAGGCATTTTGGTCTCCCCCACACCCACCGAAATCAGTGGACAGGAGGAGGGCTTTTAAATTACTTAACCTGTCAGTGCCTCGGTTTCCTCATCTAATACATGGTCTTGTGACAGTGGAGTTCCCATGGGATCAGCATTTGTATCACAGTCGGTACAATAAATCACCTAGAGATGCTAATGCACGGAAGGACGTGTGTAAGCTATGTGCAAATCTGACAGCGTTTTTATATCGAGTCTTGAGTGTCCATGGATGTCAGGGGTGAAAACACAGGTGGGGAAAATGGGTAGGTGATATGGCACCATTCAGATGGGTCCTGGCATCTGAGACAGGCCACTCAGATCCAGCCATTGTTTGCTTCTGAATGGTTTTTCACATTTTTAAATGGCTGGGGGGAAATCAAAATAGAAGAAATATGCCAAAAATGGTGGTACACACCTGTCACCCCAGCACTTGGGGCCAGCCAGCTGTAAGCAATATATTATTTTTAATTTTTTTAACTTTTATTTGAGAGAGAGAGGGAGAGAGAGAATTGACACGCCAGGGCCTCAGCCATTGCAATCGAACTCCAGATGCTTGTGCCACCTAGTGGGCATGTGCGACCTTGCACTTGCCTCACCTTTGTGCATCTGGCTCACGTGGGATCCGGAGATTCGAACATGGGTCCTTAAGCTTCATGGGCAAGTGTCTTAACTGTTCAGCCATCTCTCCAACCCTATTTTTTTTTTTTGAGGCAGGGTCTCACTGTACCCCAGGGCGACCTGGAACTCACTCTGTAACCTAGTCTGGTCTCAAACTCACAACAGTCCTCCTACCTCAACCTCTGGAGCATCTGGGATGGCAGGTGTGCCCCACCCCCAGTGGGACTGTATTATTATATGAGGCATTTTACATCCTCTTCTTATATTTGCTATGCCAAACCACGTGTATATTTTCCACCAAGAGCATATCTGCTGGGCCCTGCCACATTTTCAGGGCCCACTAGCCACGTGTGGCTGATGGCTGCCACATTGAGCCACGTAGCTCCAGGTGCCCGCCATCTGGGTGCCAGTGTCCTCCCCAGTGAGGTTCTGACCTGCTGACAGGCAGGTCAGGTGACAGCTGCGTCACTTCATGGAGCCCAGGAAAGTGGCTGCTACCATTGCCACTACCATTTTTTAATCTTTCCACAATTTAGTGGGATTTTTTTAGGTGAAAACTGGATGTTATAAACATTCAAACACTACAGAGAAATCAAAAATCATCTACAATTTCAGTCTCCACTTCTAATATACATCTCTTCTGCCTTAAAAAAAAAAATGCCTATGTGGGGCTAGAAAATGGCTCAGAGGAAAAGTGGGTTGCATAAGCATATGGACCTGTGTTCAATCTCCAGCACTCACATAAAAGGCCAGTCATGGAAACTGGAGAGATGGCTTAGTGGCTAAGGTGCTTGCCTGCAAAGCCAAAGGACTCTGGTTCGATTCTCAAAGACCCACGTAAGCCAGGTGCCCAAGGGGGTACATGCATCTGGAGTTTGTTTGCAGTGGCTGAAAGCCCTGGCATGCCCATTCCTTCTCTCTTTCTCCATCTCTATCTGCCTATTTCTATCTCTCTCTTTCTCTCTCTCCCTGTCTCTCTAATTAAAAAAAAAAGCCAGACATGGACACACATGCCTGTGACCCCAGCACTGAGGGGGGCAGAGATAGGAGAATCACTGGAGCCTGCAGCTCAGCCAGTGTGGTGGTTTGATTCATGTGTCCCCCAAAACTTAAGTGTTCTGAATACCATGTCCCTAGCTGATGGCAACTTGGGAATTGAAGCCTCCTATAGGCAGTGTATTGTTGGGGGCAGGCTTATGAGTGTTATAGCCAGCTTCCTCTTGCCAGTGTTTGGCACATTCTCCTGTCGCTGACGTCCACCTGATGTTGGCCAGGATGTGATGTCCACCCTCTGCTTATGTCATCATTTTCCTCTGCCATCATGGAGCGTCCCCTTGAGTCTATAAGCCAAAATAAACCTTTGTTTCCCCTACAAGCTGCTCTTGGTCAGGCGTTTTCTGCCAGCAATGTGAACCTGACTGCAACAGCCAGTGTAAATGAAAAATGGTGAGCTCAGGTTCAGTGAGAGATTGTGTCTCAGGGAAATAAAGGAGAGAGAGAGAGAGAGAGAGAGAGAGAGAGAGAGAGAGAGAGGAGGACGCCTGGTGCCTTCCT
Source organism: Jaculus jaculus (assembly GCF_020740685.1). Taxonomy (NCBI): domain Eukaryota; kingdom Metazoa; phylum Chordata; class Mammalia; order Rodentia; family Dipodidae; genus Jaculus; species Jaculus jaculus. Next base: position 126,611,491 of record NC_059109.1, on the reverse strand, counting down.
CTGACCTCACGTGCACATCAGCTAGCGATATTCATTAGGAAGTAGATAGTAGGGAAAGAACACAGGTGGGGGACGTGCAGCGGCACACATATGTGCATACGCTCCAAGCACCACATCCCACACACGTGTAAATAAAAGTTAAAATGGGGCTGGAGAGATGGCTTAGCGGTTAAGCGCTTGCCTGTGAAGCCTAGGGACCCTGGTTCGAGGCCCGATTCCCCAGGACCCACGTTAGCCAGATGCACAAGGGGCACACGCGTCTGGAGTTCGTTTGCAGTGGTTGGAGGCCCTGGCGCTCCCATTCTCTCTCTCTCTCTCTTTCTGCCTCTTTCTCTCTCTGTCTGTCGCTCTCAAATAAATAAATAAAAATGAACAAAAAATTAAAAAAATAAAGTTAAAAATGCCTGCTTAGGAACTGTCCTGCATTAAAAAAAAAATACTATTTATTTATTTATAAGCAGAGAGAGGGAAAAAACAAACAGAGAAATAGAGAAAGAAAGAGAAGCAGACAGAAAGAATGGACACGCCAGTCAGATGCATATGCCACTTTGTGCATCTGGTTTTACATGGGTGCTGGGGGACTGAACCCTGGTTGTTAGGCTTTGCTGGCAAGCACCTTAACCACTGATTTCTCCAGCCCCTGTTTTGCATTTTGGTCACCTTGCCTTCAGGACCATATACACTTGCCTGAACTCACGTAACTGGGCCCTTAAGGTGGGTGCACTTTATCGCATATTAATGGCAGTTCAACAAAGCACATGAAAATTAGTTAAAAAGCACCCTGGTGGGCTGGAGAAATGGCTTAGTGGTTAAGGCGCTTGCCTGCGAAGGCTGAGGCCATGTTCGACTCTCCAGATCCCACATAAGCCAGATGCACAAAGGTGAGGCAAGTGCAAGGTTGCACATGCCCACTAGGTGGCGCAAGCGTCTGGAGTTCAATTGCAGTGGCTGAGGCCCTGGAGTGCCAATTCTCTCTCTCTGCCTCTCACTCTCCCTAAAAAAAGAAAAAAAAATTTAAAAAGGTGAAACAGCATTTTTATCAAAAAGGTGATCCCAATAAACATACTTTTGATTTGTTCTTTTCCTTTTGGTTTTTCGAGGTAGGGTCTCACTCTGGCTCAGGCTGACCTGGAATTCACTATGGAGTCTCAGGGTGGCCTCGAACTCTTGGAGATCCTCCTACCTCTGCCTCCCGAGTGCTGGGATTAAAGACGTGCGCCACCACGCCCGGCTCTGTTCTTTTCCTTTTGTTTACTTAAAAACATGCATAAGGGCTGAAGAGATGGCTCAGCAGTTACGGCACTTGCCTGTAAAGCCTAAGGACCCAGGTTTGATTCTCCAGCACCTATGTAAAGCCAGATGCACAAGGTGGCACATGTGTCTAGAGTTCATTTGCAGTGACTAGAGGCCCTGGTATGCCCATTCTTTCTCTCTCTCTCTCTCTCTTTCTCTCGACTTGCAAATAAATAAATAAAAATATTAAAAGATTTTTTTAAAAAAAAACATACATACACAAAAATTGACAGTATCTTGGGTCTAATGTTAAGCAGTATGTTGTAACGTGGGTGAAACGCAATTTATTCAAACAAGTCCTTGTCAGATATCTTCCACCTTGGGCTGCAGAGATGGCTCAGTGGCTAAGAGCACTTCCTGTGCAAGCAAGGGGACCCAAAAAGGCAGGGAAGACAGCTCAAGTCTGATCTCCAGGACCCACATAAACAGCTGCGTGCGGCCACGCGTGTCTGCAGCTCCAGTTCCTTAGGGGAGCAGAGGCCCCAAAATCACTGAAACTCACACACACAGACACACACACACACAAAAGTCACGTCCCAGGATGAGTAAGAGACTCCAGCTCAAATAAGAACGGGTGGAAGCGTGGTGAAAAGGGACACCCAACATTCGACTCTGGCACCACAGGCGAGCACATGGGGTGCCTCAAGTGCACATTCACGTCCATACGCACACCCACCATATATGCACATGCATACATACACTACCACACACTCACATTACATACCACACACACATACACCACATACATACACATACACACATACCATATTATACACATATACAAAAGCAAAAAAAAAAAAAATCTACTTTGTTTGACACATATAAACACCATCAAATGTAACCTGATTATTTTCTGAGAATAAATTTGAAGAAGTAGAGTAACTGGATCAGAGTATGTTGCCAACTGCCTTCTGGAAAGTTAGACCTGAGACTACACGGGCCTAAAGCCCTCGCCGGGCCTGTCTCCTCGGAAGTTAGCAGTTAGAAGTTGGCAGATGAGCGCGGCTATGAGGTTGCCCCTCCCCTCCCATCTTCTCAGAAACGTGAATAGTCTTGTGTCCAACCATGGGAGCTGCAGGACTCTGCCTTGGACCTGGTGCAGGAAAGTCTGGATTCATGGCCCGTCGCCTCCTCAGACCATGGTTTGACCTTGAATGAACTGTCTGCTCTCTGCTCCCCGGAAGGGCCTCAGTCTACCCAGTTCCCCCAAAGACACAGTGTGGGTCCTTGAAAGGTGGAGGCTTGGTTTGGAGGGTCTGTGAGACAGATGGCTCTGAGGTCACCTATCTGGGTGGTGAGGTGCCCGTGCCAGGAAGAACTCAAGCCAAAGCTGGCACAAACATGCAGGGAGACGCACAGCCTTCGGGGAGTCCAGGTTAGGGGGGTTCATCTGTGGCTTTACGGTTCTTATCTCTTGGGTCAAGTCCCTGCTCAAGGTCCTTAGGTTAGGGGGACAAGCCTTTCTTTGTGCAGCAGCAGCAAGACACCCCAGAGTACCCTGGGGCATGTCCTGGGCCTCTGTGGGCAGCCACATCCAAACAGAACAATGTAGGATAGCATCTTGCACCCTAGCCACCCACAGCACCCCACATTTTTATTCTTTACTTATTTTAAACTTTATTTTTATTTTATTTGTTTGAGGGAGAAAGACAGAGAGAGAGAGAGAGAATTGGGTACACCAGGGCCTTCAGACATTGCAAATGAACTCCAGATGCATGCACTGCCTTGTGCATCTGGCACACTTGGGTCTTGGGGAATCAAACCTGGGTCCTTTGGCTTTGCAGGCAAGCAACTTACCCCCTCAGCCATCTCTCCAGCCCCTATTTATTTATTTTTGCTGGGCATAATGGTACATGCCTTTATGAGGGAAAGACTGAGTGAGAGAGAGAAGGAGAAAATTGGTGCGCCAGGGCCCCCAGTCACTGTGCTGGAACCCCAGTGCGTCCACCCCTTGTGCACAAATGCCACCTTGCACACACATCACCTTGTGCGTCTGGCTTACATGGGATCTGGGGAGCTGAACATGGGTCCTTGGGCTTCACAGGCAAGTGTCTTAAACACTAAGCCGTCTCCCAGCCCACACAGTGCCCCTCCTAACGAGCATCTTCCCTTCTGCCAATCATCCTTGGCAAGTCTGCTGAGCCACAGCCTGTCAGGAGCCAGGGTCATATGTTTGGGGCCTTCTCTCTGCAGGTTTGTTACTGACGCTGTCACTGGCGTGACCATTGTCACCATCCTGTTCTTCTTCCCATCCCAAAGGCCCTCTCTCAGGTGGTGGTTTGATCTCAAAGGTAAGCTGGTCGTGCCTGGGGGTTGCGGGTCCTGTGAGGAATGGGCCGGGGCACTCCGGAATCTGACCACCGCAGTGCTAAGTCACGTGGGCCGGTTGATACCTTGTCTGGGGACTTAGGGCTGCCTAAGGTGATAGCTCAACACCCGTGTGTTCACAGGGACTCTCCAGGGATTAAATTGTGCCATGTGTCAGCTGAGGAAGTGGGGTCCAGAGAGGCCAAGTCACCCCTCAGGAGCACACAGGAAGCCAAAGTCCAGGAGGGGACACTAACCCTCTGTCCCAAGTCTGACCATCATCCGACTCTGTAAACAGAGTTCACTGGAACACCCTGTCATCGCATCTGTCTTAAGGTGACAGAGCACAGCCCCGCTCAACCCCAGACTCTCAACACAGGACCAGTGTCCCGACGATGGTCCCTGTTGAGACCACTGCCCCACACTGCCACTCTTGAGAAAACAGCAGCTGTCATGAACGCATAGGGCTAAGGACCCTTGCTGTCTGTTTTTCTCAACTTTCTTCCTCTCTTTGCCCTCTCTGTACACATTCAAACACAAAGAAAAGCCTTTTCTCTTGTAAATGAGGATAAAAATAGCACTTAGCCAGAAAGGCTGGCTCTCAGGACATTTGAACAATGCCAGGCATATAGGATGCCAGGCTCCAGAATATTCTCAAGCTGTGGGGGCCATGAGCATGATTTCCTTTCTTGAAGAGGGCAGACACCCCCTCTCAACCGCTCTGAGCCTTCTCCCTAAAGCTCCAAAGCGGATGCTGCAAGCGGACCTGCGCTTCCTGGGGGAACCCCTGAGCATCCCACAAAGACATGGCCGCCACCCTTCCCCCAACCAAATGGCCAAGAGCAAGCACCGGCCCCCTCTCTCTGCCAGCTTCCAACAAGGAGACGGAGCCTCTGCTGAGCTGGAAGAAAGCCCAGGAGACGGTGCCCTGGAATATCATCATTCTCCTCGGAGGGGGCTTCGCCATGGCCAAGGGCTGCGAGGTGAGGGCCCTGCCCCGGCGGGGGCGGGGCTTCCGAGAGAAGCCAGGCTGCAGAAGAAGCCAGGGTGGGGCTGTGGGTCCTGGAGCAGCCAGGGTGGAGTAGCTGGGCAGACGCACGGGGCTGTAGTCGGTGAGGCATGAGAGCTGCGGGCCTGGGGGGCCTGGGCAGGTTCTGGCTACAGCTCTACGGCCAAGCCCTGTGAACCAATTTCCTCTTAGCTACGCCCCCAGCTCCTGGGGCTGTGAAGAAAGGGCGGAATGAGGCCCAGTGGGCTCCCGGGGAACCCTAGGCAGGCATGCACCAACACAAGGATTCTTTTTCTTTTCTTTTCTTTTTTTTTTTTTTAATGGGCAAGCCAGGACCTCTTTTTACTGCAAATGAACTCCAGACTCATGAACCACTTTATGTGTCTGGCCTTATGTGGGTACTGGGGAATTGAACCTGGGCTGGCAGGCTTTGCAAGCAAGCGCCTTCAACCACTGAGCCAGTCTGGGGACATCTGCCTCTTCTTTTGTTAAAAAATATATTTATTTATTTATTTATTTGAGACAGAGAGATAAGGAGGCAGAGAGAATGGGCGCGCCAGGGCTTCCAGCCACTGCAAACGACCTCCAGACGCGTGTGCCCCTTGTGCATCTGGCTTACATGGGCCCTGGGGAACTGAGCCTTGAACCAGGGTCCTTAGGTTTCACAGGTAGGCGCTTAACCACTAAGCCATCTCTCCAGCCCCACGAGGATTCTTTTGACACAAGGGCCTGTGAAAGGTACCACCCCTCTCACAGGCCTGTAAACTCACTCTGCTAGCGTTGTACACAAACCTGCGAGGTAGCCGCTGCTGTCACCCGTTCAGGGACAAGGAAACCGGGACACGGAGAAGTAAAGTAAGTTGCTTAAAGTCACACAGCTGAGGAGTTGAGGCTCAAATCCAGGCGGTCTGGCCCTTGACCCTTGTGACATAAATGCTAGGTATAGCTAGTAATTGATTAATGTGATGATTAATATTATCCCAGAGGCTCTGGTCACAGGGCGGGGTTTAAGCATTGCTTACCCTCAGGGCTCTGAGCACCCTGCACGGAAGGTGGTACAGCTTCCATGTCCAACATTTACCCACGATCTCATTTAAATCTGATGCTGCCTAAGTAGGTGATGGTAGGCGATGTTTTCCATCCCCATCTTATAGGTAGGAAAAGTGAGGCAAACAATGATTAAGCAGATCTCCCAATGCCATAAAATAGCTCTGTGTGGGAGCGGGATCCCAACTTGATGGGGAAGTCCAGAGGCTCTCCACTGAACTCTCTAGAGAACTTCCAGCCGCCAGGCCCCTCCAGAGATCCACCTGGCTGACTGGTCATGGCTGCTGTCCCACATTAAAGACAGGAAACAGGCCGGACGTGGTGGCGTACACCTTTAATCCCAGCACTCGGGAGGCAGAGGTAGGAGGATCACCGTGAGTTCAAGGCCACCCTGAGACTACATAGTGAATTCCAGGAGAGCCTGAACTAGAGTGAGACCCTACCTCGAAAAACCAAAAAAAAAAAAAAAAAAAGACAGGAAACAGATAACAGATGATGTCAAAGGGGCCAATAGCTGGCTGTGTTGACTTGTGTTGTGTGGGTCAGGAGGGGCCTTGGCTAGAATTGGGAGTTCAAGACCAGCCTGAGATACACAAGACCCTCTGTCAAAAATAATTAAAATGTGCTGATGACCCTTAGCAAGCCAACAGCACCGAGACACCAGTGCTTGACCTCACTGAATCCTCACATGGTGTGTGAGAGAGGTCATGGCTTCTGAGATGGCCAGGGGGCAGTGGCTTGTAGCTTCGTGGCCCTGAGGAAGAAAGAGGAAGCAAGCTGGAGAGGGCAGATGTTGGAGGCACAGGGCTGGGCGGGGCTGGCCCTGAGGAGACGGCCCAGGCCCAGAGGGGATCCAGTTCTTCGATGGCACAGGGACTCCTAACGTCACATATATAAGAGGGTTGGCAATCAAGAGAACAGGACAGATGAGCCAAAGGAAAACTTGTCTTCACTGTGAGAACTCCAAGGACAGTAGAGGTTAAATGGCTTGTTCTAGGTCACACAGCCCACTGGTAACACACACAGGCTCTGACTGGCTTTTCATGCTGTTGCCTTCCTGGAGGAAGCAGCTTGTTGCCCAGGTCTTGAAGAGACCATGTGATGCAATGAGACCAGATTGAGCTGGAATCAGAGATCTTCCATGTCTTATGTGCGTGGTCTTGGCCAACTTACTAAAGCCGTCCAGGCCCCAGTTTCATCATCTGTAAAATGGGAATAATCAAGACATCCACCTCTAGAACTGTCATCCACCTCTAGAACTGTCGTGATGGTGTTATTAAGTGGGACAGTGTTTGGGACATGACATGACGTGATTAGCTGTTTTGACTGGAAGCCAAGGGAAGGGACATCCAGAACAGAGGACGATGGGGGGGAGTACGTGTCCTGAGCAACTAGGTGTCCATAGTGCCCTTGGCCACACTGACTGTGTGAAGCCTGGACTTTGGGGCAGTGGCTGCTGGAGCTGATCCTGTATCCTGGAGACTTCCCTGAGCTGGGGTTGCGGTGAAGGGGCTGAGAGACAGGGCCGCAGTGCATGCTGGGAGACTGGCCATGGGCATTTGGCCAGTGTTCCACTCAGCGGAGCCATTGTCTGCCCACCTCCCCCTCACTCCCGGCCTGTGCTCATGCACCCAGCCCCGGCAGCACAGCCTGTCCCGGGAGCTGTCAGGATACTTGAGGCACCTGCTGGCTTCTGCATCCGGGGTTTTCCCCTGGCCTCAGTCAGGTCTCTTGCAGCTTGAGGGTCCCTGCCTGGGACATTAGATATTCTGCTTCCAGAGGCCTTCCTGGTGCCAGCTTGGAGCTCAGGTCCCTCAGTGCCCTCAATGCGGCACTGGCTACAGAGCCAAAGGACAGTGACACCCTGTACACATCAACTCAGGTCGGGAGGCTTCCTTGGCCTACAAAAGGCTGCAGGCAGTCTGGCCCCTGCCTAATGACCTGGGTTTGATTCCCTGGTGCCCACGTAAAGCCAGAAGCACAAAATGGCCCATGCATCTGGACTTTGCAGCAGCTAGAGAGCCTGGAACACCCATTATCTCTCTCTTTCCCTCTCTATCTCTCTGCTTGCAAATGAATATATAAATGTATTTAAAAAAAAAACAGTTAATGTGGTATTCACCTACCAAAATGTCTAGATATGAGCTCAAAATCACCAGGACACAGCTGTTCACCTCTTCAGCGGGTCATTCAGCCTCCATGTTCCTCGGTTTCTTCAACCATAAAGCAGGGACAATCGCATGCCGTGCTTCATAGAGCTGCTAGGAAGAATAAATTAATATTAGCAAAGTGCGTACAAGATGGCCCAGCGCTGAGCAAACACTATGTGGCTTGTCAAATTACTTACATAGTAATAAATTATATTTAGTGCTTAAAGACAGGCACTCACGTGACTCTTCCCACAATCACGGAAAGAAATCAAGGGACAGAAATGCTTAGTCACTTGTCAATATCTTGGCTTGTAAATTCTGCAAACAGCTGCCTGAAACCTCTCTCTTCAAAGGTACTAGCTTCTGCCTGAGAATTAGTACCCTGAGCTATACGCACTCAGTCAAATCACTGTGTCTCATGAGCCATTTGAGATTTCCCAGGGCTGGAGAGATTGCTTAGTGGTTAAGGCATTTGCCTGCAAAGCCTAAGGACCCAGGTTCGACTTCCCAGAGCCCACATAAGCCAGATGCACATGGTGGTGCATGCATCTGGAGTTCATCTGCAGTGGCTAGAGGCCCTGGCACACCATCTCCAATAAATGAATGAAAATTAAAACGATTTACCAGGGCCCCAGGAGATCCCTGTATTTGAACATCGGTCTTGAACCATAACCCCCTCCTTATGAGATGCAGCCAGGCTCTACAGAGAAGAGATCGTGGGAGGAACATCTTGTTGAAGGAGGAAAGGAAGGAGAAGAGATGGTATTGCCCTGGAGGCTCACAGGTGCCCCAACTGTCTGCTGGGTGTTCTGTATGTCGGCTCCCATTCTCCCAGCCATCACCCTCTGGGGCAGGCACCTGTGACCCCTTGTTTCCATATAATAAAATGGAGGCTCAGGCGGGGTGGGTCACTTGTCCTGGAAGGCAGCTAGATGGGCTGGAGCTGGGACGCACACTTAGTCCAACTCAGTGGGGCTCCTCGGCTCTGCCCACGCCACATTCCACGTCAACTCCTCCTGGTCCCTGGCACAATCGGGCGCTCTGGGGTTGCCAAGGAAACCAGAAACCGAGCTCCTGACACCCTTTGGTGTCCCCAACAGAACCCCAGGCAGCTGGGGGTTTCCTGTCCCCTGAAGTTACCAGACATTCCTCCATAGGGGCTGAGCCAGGGCCCAGTGGTCACTGGGATGTTGGCAGGAAGCCCATCACTCAGAGGCTAATCCTTGGGGAGCTCTTGGCTGCCTACTCACCGGGGTGTTGGCATTCCCTTCCAGCAGTCCCTCAGTTGGCTAATTGTGCACACTTGGCCAGACCATACTGTGTGGGGACCCGTGGCCCCATGTGCTCTCTGCCCCGGGACGAGCAGTGCTCTGCCTTAGACCAGTCTTGAGGAGTGCAAGAAACTCCTTAACTTCACAAGAACCTTTTAGGGGTGAAATCTGTTTAAGCCCTTATTTTTGTCTTATTTTTGTTTTTGTTTTGAGCCAGGGTTTCATGTAACTCAGTTTGGTCGGAAACTCAATATATAGCTGAGGCTGGCCTTGAACTCCTGATCCTCCTGCCTCTGCTTCCCAAGTGATGAGATCATAGGTGTGTGCCACTACTCTTGGCTTTTTAGAGTTCTTATTATCCATGTGTTGAAAGTAATGCTTAAGTCAAGTCAAATTGTGGGAGCAAATGTGTGGTTTTTAATCTAGGCAAAAAGGTTCCACTCTAGAATCCCCTATGGAATTTTAAGTTCTAAAACCAGGCATGGTGGCCCAGAACAATAAGACGGGTCACTCAGGAAGCTGAGGTGGGAGGATTGCCGGAGCTACACATCAAGTTCAAGGCCAGCCTAAGTACCTTGGTGGAACCCTGTCTCAAAGGGAAAAAGTGAAGGCTGGGATGTAGCTCAATGATAGAGTACTTTCCCCGCATTCGCGAAGTCCTAGGTCCAATCCCTGCACTATCAGAAAGAAAGAAAAAGAGAGAGAGAGAGAAAGAAGAAAATTGAAGTTCTGAATATGCTAACCAACATGAAAGAAAATGCAGAGTCTCTGATAAATATTGTGCTCTGGGACCCGAGGGTGATTCAGGTCCCAGGAAAATGTTGGAAAGTCCACCCTGGGTCAGTTCCTAAACCTACGGCTCTCCAGCCTTTGTCAAGAAAAGCCCAGTGGCCCGTCTACAGAGGTCACCGCCAGGGGGCAGCATGGCACCCAGTGTAGGGCTGCTCTGAGGCCCTGGGAAGGCGGGGCGGAATCCAGCTCACCTCAGGAAAGATTGGATGCTCGGAGTGGGTATATTATGTGCTGTTAACTGGAGTGATTTCAGAAGTGGGCAGAATGCACCCTGGCAATTCTGCCTTGATGACAGAGTGGAGTAGAGACACCCTGTTCTTCCCTCCCTGCCGTGGAGGACTGTGGGTGTTCATCTTTTGTTTGGTTCTTTGAGGCAAGACCCCATGTAGCCCAGGCTGGTTCCAAACTCACTGTGTAGCTGAGGCTGCCTTTGAACTCCCGGTCCTCCTCTCCACCTCGCGAGTGCTGGGGTTACAGGAGAATGCCACCCCGCTCCGATGGGCACTGCCGTGAGTTAAGAGTCAGGTGGTGGCATGTCCTGGGGAAGGAGGGGGCGTGGCTGGGAACTTTACAGAAGCTCCTTAGGGTGTGGATTCAGATTTGCATTTCAGTTACTGCTTTGAGGGACCGTGGACAAATCACAAGGACTTTACCTTTTCAGTAAGACAGGGACAACAATGGCCACCTCATCAAATAACTGGGCAAAGGCCAGCAGGCCACATAGCAAGTACCTGGCCCCGCGAAGCCTTCATGATGGTGTATGACAGCGACTAATAATATGATGTTAATTTTTGCAACTTCACTGTGATAAGCACCCTTATGCCCGGTCATAAATAACTTTATTATCAATCACCTTTGTTATATCTGATGTGTCTGATAAGTTCTTTGTATTGTGCATGATATATAGGATATGTGACATATATTAATGCGTCATTATATAGGAACAATACTTAATATTTTATGTAATAACTAACAGTCTATTAGCAGCCATCCATGAAGGAATAAGATTTAACATAATGGAACCGATTCCCTCTCACGAACTCAAGTTGGGGCTTCGGGTGCTGAACCCAAATGAAAACAGGGCTTCTAATTCTAACTAAATGCTCTGTGGGAGGCCTGGGAAGGGGCCCTGGCTGTGGCCCACCGAGCTTGGGTGGAGTGCTTGCGTGGTGTTTGTGGGTGGTCCCCTGCCCTCTCACGTCTTGTCTCCCCACCTTAAGAGTAGGCTGGGAGTGAAGGAACCCCTGCCCACACGAGTCAGGGTTGAGAGCTTGCACAGTGGCTGGGGGCGCACCCCTGTCCTCTCGTGTCTGGTCCCCCATAGGGGTGGTGCCGGGCGGGCAGGGAGTGAAGCTGTCCCTGTCCGCAGGAGTCGGGGCTGTCGGTGTGGATGGGCGGACAGCTGCACCCTCTGGAGCACGTGCCTCCTGTGCTGGCCGTGCTGCTCATCACCGTTGTCATTGCCTTCTTCACCGAGTTTGCCAGCAACACGGCCACCATCATCATCTTCCTGCCTGTCCTGGCAGAGCTGGTGAGGCTCCTTCTGGGGTGGAATGGAGTGGGGTTGGGTTCCCTGCTACCCAGCTTCCTCAGAGTTACTGCTGCCAATTTCCAGAAGGTCAGAACCACTGTGTCATCTCTTAAAAAAAAAAATAGGGACTCCTGGCTGAGCACGGTGGCACTTGGGAGGCAGAGGTAGGAGGATCGTCGAGAGTTTGAAGCCACCCTGAAACCACATAGTGAATTCCAGGTCAGCTGAGCTAGAGTGAAACCCTACCTGGAAAAAAAAAAAAAATAGGGACTTCTGCTAGCCATGGTGGCACACGCCTTTAATCCCAACACTTGGGAGGCAGAAGTAGGAGGATTGCTGTGAGTTCAAGGCCATCCTGAGACTACATAGTGAATTCCAGGTCAGCCTGGTCTAGAGTGAAACCCTACCTCGAAAAACAACAACAAAAAATAGGGACTTCCAAGCTGGAAAGATAGCTTAGTGGTTAAGGTGCTTGCCTGTGAAGCCTAAGGACCCATGTTCCATCTCTCTCCAGATCCCACATAAGCCAGAACCACAAAGGTGAGGCAAGCTCAAGGTCATGCATGTCCACTAGGTGGCGCAAGCACCTGGAGTTCGGTTTCAGTGGCTGAGGCCCTGGTGTGCCAAGTTTCTCTCTCTCTTGCTCACTCTCTCTAAAAAAATAAAAAATAGGGACTTCTGAGGCTGGGGAAATGGCTCAGTCAGGAAAGTTCTTGTCACCAAGCATGAGGATCTGAGTTTGGATCCTCAGCATCCACATAAAAGTCAGGCATGCAGCCATGTTCCTGTAATCCCCATGCTGGGGAGGCGGAGACAGGGAATCCTTGGAGCTCAGTGGCCAGCTAGTCTAGCCCAATAGGTGAGCTCCAGGTTCAGTAAGAAACCCTGTCTCAAAAAACACTGTGGGACTGGAGAGATGGCTTAGTGGTTAAGGAGTTTGCCTGCAAAGCCAAAGGACCTCAGCTCGATTCACCGGGACCCACGTAAGCCAGTTGCACAAGGTGGCACATGCATGTGGAGTTCGTTTGCAGTGGCTTGAGGCCGTGGCGCACCGCATCTATTCTCTCTCTCTCTCTCTCTCTCTCTCTCTCTGTCTCTCTGTTTCTCTGCCTGTTTCTTTCTCTCTCAAATAAATAAATAAGAATATTTTTTAAAATACGATGAAGAGGATTGAGGAAGGCATCTAACATTGACCTCTGGCCTCAACGTGCTCATGTGTGTGCACATTTCTATTCCTACATGTGCTGGTACACATATAAACATGCTTATATGCACACAAGCATAACACACACACACATATGTGCAAAAATTACCCTCTGAGCAGCTACCCCATGGACCCTCCCACTACAGTGTGAGAGTGAGTCCTTGGACCTTTGTAAGCAGGACTAGATTAATTAGACCCTGCCTCAGGTTCTAGGACAGCAATAGAGATAAATTGGGTGCTGTAAAATGGTATGGAGGAAGAACAGAGTATAGAGCCCCAACAGGTCTGTAAGGAACAACGTGTGGGAAAGATACAAAGGACACATTCTCTTAAATTTTTCTTCTTATCAAAACATTTAAGCCAGGCATGGTGACACAAACCTTTAATCTCAGCACTCAGGAGACAGAGATAGAAGGATTGCTATGAGTTTGAGGCCAGTCTGAGACTACTGAATGAGTTCCAGATCAGCTTGGGCTAGAGTGAGACCCTACTTTCAAAAACCAAACAACAACAAAGGGGGGGAGAGAGAGTATTACCATGGGATATTTTTTATAATCATGGAAAATGTTAATAAAAATTGTGAAAACAACAACAACAAAAAAAATCAAAACATTTACAGGGCTGGAGAGATGGCTTAGTGGTTAATGCACTTGCCTGCAAAGTCCAGGGACCCATGTTTGGCTCTCCAGATCCTATGTAAGCCAGACACACAAAGATGAGGCAGGGGCAAGGTCACATATGCCCACTAGGTGGCGCAAGCATCTGGAGTTCAATCCCCGGTGTGCCAATTCTCTCTCTTCCTCTGTCATTCTTCCTCCTTCTCTCTAAAAATAATGAAAAAAAAAAAACAAACATTTATAGACAAAAGAGTGATGTTGAAGCATTTTGAGAAAATTCATATGATTTGGGTTGCAGAAATTCCCTAGAGTGGTCCAAACGTCATACGTTAAATGGCCATGCCAGATACACTCTCAGCGTGAAGCGCAGTGTCATTTGTGAGCACCTGAAGCCAAGCCACCCCGAAGAGCCACCATCTTAGGAACATAGCAGCACCTGCCAGTGAGTGCCAGCCTGTGTGCTCCTTACCTCTGAACTAGCCAGGCCCTGACCACAGGAGCCCAGCTGGGATGGTGTGGCCAGGGGAAGGGCCAGGCCTAGGTGGCTGTGGTAGCCGTGGTTCCAGGAGCAGCAGCACCTGGGAGCTCAGAAGAGACGCAGGGGCCTTAGGTCTCACTCAGACCGGAGCCACGCGCTCCTTGCTTGGGACAGGAGGGTTCTAGATACATCTCCAGGCTGCTTCCGGAGGAGGTCTTTCCTGGGGAAGGAGGTAGGTCATAGACGAGTCGGCACATTTGAACAAATGATGTTAAGTTTCCGGGTTGTTGAGTGCAAGGAATGCCTGTCCTTCTCCACCAGCTCGCTTTCGTTGCTGGACAAACATCTGACCAGAAGCAGTTTGTGGGGGAGAGAGAGGGTTTATTTGGGGCTTCCAGAATCGGGGAGGAGGGGACACCATCAATGGCAGAAGGAGCTGGCTCTCTTCCACAGACCTGTAGAGAGACACCAACAAAACAGGCAGCAAAGAGGAACAGCCTGAGCCCCAAACTTGCTCTTGACACACCGGGGGGGACTGAGAGACCCGCCCCCAGTAACACCCCGTCCCCTCCAGCAGGGCTTTGGCTGTTGGAGATTCAGGTAGGAAGCTTTACCTTAATGGATGGGGCCGTCCATTCACCTCCACCATCAGTCTGCTTGTTGTGTGTCTGGTTGTATCTCTGTTTCCTTAACTCTGTTTTTCATGTGTTTCTATTGTTCTCTGTCACTGTCAGTCTCTTTCCAATGACCCCCAATCTCTTGCTGTGTGGCTTCTCTGTGCCTGTTTTTTTTTTTTTTAAGTTTTAAATATATTTTATTTATTTATTTGAGAGAGAGGGAGAGAAAGTGTGAGAAAGAGAGAGAGAGAATGGGTGCATCAGGGGCTCCAGCCACTGCAAACAAACTCCAGATGCATGAGCCACCTTGTGCTTCTGGCTTACATGGGTATTAGAGAATTGAATCGGGGTTCCTTAGGCTTCACAGACAAGCGCCTTAACCACTGAGCCATCTCTCCAGCCCCTCTGTGCCTGTTTTGTGTGACCTGGTCTCTCCTGTCCCTCCTGGCCAGGCCGTCCGCCTGCGAGTCCACCCCCTGTATCTGATGATCCCGGCCACGGTCGGCTGTTCCTATGCCTTCATGTTGCCAGTCTCCACGCCCCCCAACTCCATCGCCTTCGCCTCTGGACACTTGCTGGTCAAAGACATGGTGAGTCTGGAAGTAGCCTGGAAGGGTGTGGTGGGTACCAGGCAGTGGGCAACACAGGACCCAGCCGTTGGCTGTATGTTCCCTCTCCTTGAATAGCTCTCTGTGCTGAGCCAGCCTTTCTTTTCCGTCCTCCTCCTCTTCTTCCTCTTCCTGTTCCTCCTCCTCACCATCTCTTCTGGGGTGCCTGGGGCGTTTGTTTAGCGTACGCAGCCCACACAGCTGAGAACAGTGATCTAAACTGGGCACAAGATCCCAACTGGCTAAATGGAGTCAGAAAGAGATCCACAGAGCAGAGAGACGCAGACAGGACCCACGGATTCAGACCCCTGGGTATTTCATTCCTGTGTGCTGAGTGCAATCTGTGTTCCAGCCACCGGGGGGCAGCCGCGGGAAGAGGCTCCAAGCTGCGTCCCAGGAGGGAGGTTTCACCTGACCTAAGGCACATTGTAGGCAAGACAGCACACACGTCTGCAAACATGGTGTGAATTTCTGGATTTTTTTTTTTAAGTGCAAGGAAGGAATATAAGGATCTGGGGAATGGAAGGGGGTGATGGCGTAGGCAGGATGGCCCCCCGGGAGAAGGTGAACTCTGAGAAGCACCCAGTCTTTCAAGGAACTGTGGGAAGGGGTTGTTCACCAAGAGGGCACAGAAAGTGAAAACCCTGGAAACCCCACCGGATGTCCCCAAATGCTTAACACCTGGCGTTGGGTTTGGAGAGAGACAAAGTCGATTGGAGGCAGGGAGGGGCAAGAGTGCCGCGGCTCAGGCTTGGGGCTTTAAATAGTCTTTATTCAACCTGGGAGGCCTGACTGGGGCTTCAAGCAGGACTACTCGGTGATCTGACTTCTTAATGGGTATGTGAGGGGGAAGGGGCTTTTTGAGTCAGACTCTTCGTCCCTGGATGGCCTGGAACTTACTATGTAAACCAGAAGGCTCACCTCAAATTTGGAGTTACCCTCCTGTCTCTGCCTCCCAAGCGCTGGACTGACTTAGCTCCTCCCTTTAAATGGTCAGTTACGAGAGAGGGTCATATTCAGAAATAACCAAAAAAGTCGGGGGGGGGGAGGGGGAAGCCGGGTGTGATGGCACATGCCTTTAATCCCAGCACTTGGGAGGCAGAGGTAGGAGAATCGCCATGAGTTTGAGGCCACCCTGAGACTCCATAGTGAATTTCAGGTCAGCCCGAGATAGAGCAGTGAGACCCTACCTCGACAAAACAAAAACATAAAACAGTGAGGGGCAGACGTGCAGAGCAAAGAGGCAATAAGAGAAGCAGAAAGACCCCAAGGCATAGAAGCTTGCTGTAACGCATAGGGGTGCCAAGAGTCCCCATAGCCAGCCAGTTGGGTTTGGTCATAATTTAGGTGCTAATCACAGTCACTAATGTGGGACCAGCAGGAATCCCCCCCACCCCCAGTCTCGCAGGACCCTGGGACAGGAGACCACACTTCCCCCAGATCCCTGAGCTTTGGTCTTTCCTCCTCCCCCGGGGTCAGCGGCGTGCCCTGAGACAGAGGTGCGTGGCACCATCTTGGGGTTTGCCATCCTGCCTTCAGGATTCCTGCTCCCTTCCCCTGAGCCATCCCTCGCAATAGTGACCTAACAACTAAATCGACTCTCCCTACTTTCAAAATTTGAATTAAGAGTATTTAAGAAGATTCCAGCATATGTGTCAAAAAAAAAAAAAATGAGGCCAAAGCAATTAAATTCTCCCTGATAGCAGTTGCTAGAGAAGGTTCTGGGCCCTTCTCTGTGTTGAAAGAATGGAGAGAAAGCTAAGCACACAAGCATCCATCCCCAAGAGACTGGGCAGGGAAATCTTCCCCGGCATGTGGGCAGGTGCTGAAGAAATGAAGCAAAAAGCCCACAACCTGACCAGAGGGTCCAGGGAAGGGAGCCCACTGGGTGAACACTGAGCTTCAGAAGGGACTCCTAAGCCCACCTTGGTGGGACACTTGGTGGGAGGTGGAAGCAGGAAGATCAGGATCTCAAGGTCATTCTATTTTTTTAAATTTTATCTTTATTTTTATTTATTTACTTGAGAGTGACAGCCAGAGAGAGAAAGAGGCAGAGAGAGAGAGATAGAATGGGCCTCCAGCCACTGCAAATGAACTCCAGACGCGTGTGCCCCCTTGTGCATCTGGCTAACGTGGGTCCTGGGGAATCGAGCCTTGAACTGGGGTCCTTAGGCTTCACAGGCAAGCGCTTAACCGCTAAGCCATCTCTCCAGCCCTCAAGGTCATTCTTAACTGCATAGTAAGGTCAAGGCCAGCCTGGGCTACATGAGATCCTGGGTAAAAAAAAAAAGGGGGGGGGGATGCTGGAGAGATGGCTCAGCAGTTAAGGCACTTACCTGTAAAGTCTAGCCACCCAGGTTTGATTCCCAGTACTTATGCAAAGCCAGATATATAAAAAGATGTATGCATCTGGAGTTTGTTTGCAGTGGCTAGAGGCCCTGGAGCACCCATTCTCTTTCTCTTCTATCTCTCTGTGCTTGCAAACAAATAAAGAAAATATATTTTTAAAAATAAAGCGGGCAGGAGAGATGGGCTCAGTGGATAAAGAGCTTGCCATGCAACTCGGGGATCTAAGCTTTATCCTCAGACCCTGTGTAAAAAGCCAGAGACCGTGCCGGGTTTCTGTGATCTCAATGATCCTGTAACAAGAAGGGAGGTGGAGATGGGAGGGTTTCTCTGAAGCTTTGACAGGGAGCTGTGAACTGCAACAGAGATCCTGCCTCAAATGAGGTAGAAAATGACCAATCCACAAGTTGTTCTCTGACCTCCCGTCTATGCTATGACAGGCGTGCACCCACACTCACACAAACACGCAGATACCAACACACAAACATGCACGCATGTGTGCTCTCACTAATGTGAGGTAAATATAAGAGAGGGAAGAAAGGACAGAAGAAAAGGAAAGAAAGACAAAAGATAGCCGGGCGTGGTGGCGCATGCCTTTAACCCCAGCACTCAGGAAGCAGAGGTAGGAGGAGGATTGCCATGAGTTCAAGGCCACCCTGAGACTACATAGTGAATTCCAGGTCAGCCTGAGCCAGAGTGAGACCCTACCTCGAAAAACCAAAAAAAAAAAAAAAAGACAAAAGAAAAGATTTTCCAAAAGATTTCCCAAGAGACATAGATAGGCTTACTTACCCTGTAACATGTGTGCACATGTGCATGTGTATGTATGTATATGTGGTGCATGCGCCAATACATGTGGGGAGGGGCTTAGTATCAAACTAGATCAATGAACAGTCTCATTTCCCTCTGCGTAAAAGGAGAATTTATAATCCCCGTGGTCAGGTTGCTCTTGGTGTCAAATAGCATAGTTCGTGAAGGCTGCATGGCATGTGCTGGACACATAGAAACCCTCTGTGTTATTTTCTTTCCTCTTGTTGTGACCAAACACCCAACAATAAGCATCTGTAAGGGTGCATGGGTTCATCTTGGCTTGCAGTTTGAGGGTGTGGCCCGTGATGGTGGGGAAGGTATAGCAGGAACAAGAAGTGACCGGTCACCGTGAGTCCCCAGTCAGGAAGCAGGGATGTGATGAAGGCTGGTCCCCAGCCCATGGAATGGTGGCACCCACATTCAGGATGGGTCTTCCCTTCTACTAACCTAATCTAGAAACTTCCTCGCAAACGTGCCCCGAGATTTGTCTTGTAGGTCATTCTAGATCCCGGCCAGTTGTCAATCAGTATTCGTGAATGGGATCAACTGTGCTTCCACAGGGCCACTCCTGGGTCCGGTGAGAGAAGTGTCCTAGGCGTTGGTGGCCTGACCTGGCACCTGGCTCTGTACCCTCCCCCCCGCCCCCTTCAGCTTTGGCTGCCTTACGGCCCTGTTCTCCCCACCCGCGCCGTGGGCCAGCACTCCCCCACTCAGCCCCCTCCATCGCAGGTGCGGACCGGCCTCCTGATGAACCTGATGGGCGTCCTGCTGCTGAGCCTGGCCATGAACACCTGGGCACAAGCTATCTTCCAGCTGGGTACCTTCCCGGACTGGGCCGACATCCACCCAGCCAACGTCACAGCCCTGCCACCCACCTTGACCAATGACACATTTCGGGCCTTCTGAGCCCCCGGAGCCTGGCCTCACCATCCCTGGCTGCTGGGAGTCTACAGGACGACCGAGTGGCCCCTTCCTGTAACGCACATCAAGCAAGGAGGAGAGCCGGTGGTCCACGTGGGCCACAGACTCACCGTCTGCGAAACCTCTTTTTCTCTCTAACGCGGTTCAAGGCCAGGTCTCTCCCAGATCCACTGCCTAAAAAGCAGGCTCTCTCTGTGAGTGGGTCTTATGTTTAGGGTGCAAGAGTACCCATCTTAGCCCCATGGAGCAAATCTGGAATGGCGTTTATTTTGCACACCTGGGATGGCGGGGGCTACCCATCCCTACAGGCCTCACTTCCTCCCCAGTGAGACATTATGGGAGAACCTTTGGGGCTTCAAGGCAGCAGCAGGCTAGATGTTACAGCTGGGCTGGGCTCTGCCTCCTTTTGGTTTGCCATTTCCCCTGGGGAGATCCAACCACAAGACGTTGCCTTCTGTGTCTGGAGACAGGGAGAGGCTATGGAAACCATGTAGTGACTCCTGGCTGCTTCATGGGCCCCTAAGCACACCCTGGAGTTCGAGAATGCCCACGTGACATGTCTACCCAAGACAGTTGGGGCTCTTTTCTTTCATCTGATTTCTTCAGCCATAACTTTGGGGTCAGGCCAAGCGGAGCCGCCCTCCTTCTCCCGGGTAACCCACGGCCCCTCCAGCCAGGATCTCCTACTTGTGGCCCGCGGGTGCCTCCGTAGCTGGCCCTTGCCCTCCAATCCCACAGGGTCAGCACATTTAATTTGCAAAGGCCACAGCTTCTAGGGCTGAAAGAAAGGTCTAAAAATCAACAACAGGGGCCTCAGAGAAGGCCGGCGCAGAGCGTATTGGGCAGGAGAAATACTGGGACCCCCTTCTGCAGATGGGGACTCTGGGACATTCCCACGAGTGGGGGGGCTAGAACTGGGCAAACAGGAGACTGTAGTGCTTGTTCCCAGAGCAAGCATCTGGACAGCCTGTGTGTGGCATAGGGTAGGGCGGCGGGCAGCTGGCATCCAGGGGTAGAGCGCTCACTCTTCCTCTCCCACACCCCCTGGGGTCAGGGAGCCCTAGAGCTATAGCTCAGGCTCCACCTCCTTCCCAGAGGCATGCTGTCCTTGGTGTTGGCAGGGGAACAGGGAGAGGCTCATCACGGAGAAGCCCAGGGCCTTGTGAGCCGAGGAATCGTGATTTTCACTGCTTCTGATCAAATGTGTTCTCAAATAAAGACGACTTGTCAACATCGGACATGAGGCTTCTTTGCCCTTCTGAACGCGGGAGCATCTCCAAGCCCCAAATCCCCAAGTTAGGGTTCCCACGGAAGCAACCTCTGACAGCTTTCCTGTGCACGGCCTGCTACGGCCCATGCTTCCACCCTGCCGCCTAGAACGCCATTCCAGAGTGCGTAAGTTCGCGTATCCTGCCTTCCAGGTCCCCGCTCAGAGGTCATCTCCTCACGACCCTTGCTTTGACTCCCCTTCCCCATCCCTCTGATGTTTGCAGGAACCCGTGTGGGTTATTTTCTTGTTTATTCGTTTGCTCTTTCTCTCTTGCATATGAGTGGTGGATGCGCACACTGTCTCTGTCTTTGGCTCTGTGCTGTAACTCTGGCATCTAGATCAGGGTCTCATGCAGAGCATGTGCTCTGTCAACACTTGACCTATGAACCCCCAGAGTGTTGAGAACATGGGCTCTAGCCCTCTCGTCGCTCCTCCCCTTGGGTCACATTCGTGGGGCACCCTGCTTTGTGCCCTGCCCGTGAGGGACTTGCAGCCCCAGCTGGAGGAACGGCAGTGGGAAAGTGAACAGATATCATGACTGAGTCATGGCTCTGGCTAAGACAATCCGAGGTCCTTGTGACAAGCTGATTCAGGCCGTGAGGTCCTGGAGGACTTCTCTGAGAAGATGGCATCAGACTGAGGCCTGAGCTATTAGCAGATGCTCCAGGCACGGTGGGTGAGAGGAGAGGAGGGAGGGACAGAGGGGAACCTCGGGGGTGATGACCTTAGGCTCTCCACTGGGCCTGGCTACACCCACAGCTTCCACTCCTTCCAGCTGGTGGCAATTCACTGCGGAACCCTCGGACTCCTCCCCTAGGCATACGCCATGTAATGAGGAGCGTGTTCTCAGCCAGAGGGACACGTGGGCCAGGACAACATGACAGCCGCCCTCGCAGCACTGAAAAGAGGAAACCCAACCAACCGGAAGCCCGTTTGTTCCCCAGGGTGCCCAGCAACCCACCCAACATTGCAGCCTGGGGATAGATGTGTTGGCTCACTCCTCTGTGTTTGGATAGTCCCGAAGTTGTCCTAACGCCTCAAGAACATGTCCATAGGTCCTATGGCAGCAGGACCAGAAGTTCAAGGTCATCCTCGGCCACAAAACCTGGGCTACATGAGACCTTGTCTCCAAAAAAAAAAAAAAAAAATTATGGAGAGATAGCTTAGCAGTTAGGGTGCTTGCCTGAGAAGCCTAAAGACCCAGATTTGATTTCCCAGTTCCCACATAAGCCAGATGCACAAGGTTGCGCATGCATCTGGAGTTTGTTTGCATTGGCTAGAGGCCCTGGTGCACCCATTCCCTCTCTCTCTCTCTTTCTCTCAAATAAATAAAGAAAATATTAAAAAGATATGTATTGTTTAGCTCTGAGATGCTCCTTCTCATGTTCTTGGCCTGTAGCTGACTGTGGGTAACAGAAACTATGAAAGGGGAATCCTCAAGTGTGTGTGTGTTGGTGGTGGTGGGGGGGGTTTCCACATCACATCAACGGGAAAGGAGAAAGAAAAGAACATTTAGTTTAGGCATGGGCTCCTAGCTGTGGAGTCTTCATAAGCCTCGCATCTGATGGAGGGCTGGCTGAGAGTTGACAAAGAGCAGCCGGGATCTCAAGGCTGCTCCTGTCTGCTTCAGAACCTCCCACAGCGCCCTCCCCCCGCCAACTCACACTCAACTCAGACCTTCCTTCCTCTGATGACACAAGGCCGTTCCTGTTCGGACGCCCATCTACTTCACTCTAAGTTCATTTTGTTAAATGTCAGTCATCAAAAATACCCTCCTGGAAACATCCAGAATAGAGTTGGAGCAAACACCCAAGTCACCATGGCTTGACCAAATTGACACTTTCAATCCCATGTGCTGTACCAACAGGGGCCGGACCGCACAGCCCCTTCAATGGGGCCCATTTGGGTCTTTTCCAGGTCCCATCCAGGTCTCGTCCGGGTCTCCGTTGGGGTGCAGAGCAGGGAGGGGGGCTGGGAGCAGGAAGGAGGAGAGTCCTACAAACAACCCCACCAGAGTCTGCTTGGCAGCTGCCTGAGTGTGCCCTTGCCCAGAGCACTTCCCACCGTCCACTCCTCACGAGCCTGCCAAGTTCAGTTCTCCAGCAGGACCTCTCCCTCTTGCCCAGCCCCCACCACCCCTCAGTGCCCAACGCTGGCTCTCTTCTTTCCACTCTGACACCTTCCTGGCCTGTGAAGGTGTGTGACCCTGGAGCTCCTCATCTGGAAGATCTCCCATGGCTCTGGCAGTCACTGGCTCTGGTGGCCTCTGGTGGCAAGGCCCATGGCATTTTCTGCAGTAGTGGGGCTGGTCTCCCCCTGTCCCATCTAACATGGGGCCATTTGCTGTGTGTGACCCCCCCCCACAAATACTCACAGTATGCCCCAACTCTAATATACATGAAGGTTTCTTAGAATTTTGTCCAAGGGCCGGAGAGATGGCTTAGCAGTTAAGCGCTTGCCTGTGAAGCCTAAGGACCCCAGTTCGAGGCTCGATTCCCCGGGACCCACGTTAGCCAGATGCACAAGGTGGCGCACGCGTCTGGAGTTCATTTGCAGAGGCTGGAAGCCCTGGCGCGCCCATTCTCTCTCTGTGTCTGTTGTTCTCAAATAAATAAATAAATAATAAAGAAAAGTGTTAAAAAGAAATAAAAAATAAACAAAAAATTTAGAAAAAGAATTTTGTTCAAGAAAATAAACACAGGGCAGGGGAGATGGCTCAGGGGGTCAAGTGCTTGCCACACAAGCCCAGGGACCTAGTTTGGAGCCCAGAACTCATGTAAAATGCCCAGCGCGGCAGCACAAGCCTGTGATCCAGGCAGTGGGGAGGCAAAGAAGGAAGGATTCCCAGGACTTGCTGGCGAACTAACCTACCTGAATCAGTGAGCTTCGGTTTACCTGACAGACCCTGGGTGACGATGGGTCATTTCTGTTGTCACCTTAATAGGGTCTCAGATGACCATAGAAACAAATCCCTGGGCATATCTGTGAACGAATCTCTAGATTAGGTTAATTGACGTAGGAAGACTTAGTAAATGTGGGTGGCTCCATTCAGCGGGTAAAGGTCTTGGGTGGAACTAAACGGAGAAAGCGGGGGCTGGAAAGATGGCTTAGTGGTTAAGGCACTTGCCTGCAAAGCCAAAGGACCTAGGTTCGATTCATCAGGACCCATGTAAGCCAGATGCACAAGGTGGCACATGTGTCTGGAGTTCGTTTGCAGTGGCTAAAGGCCTGGCATACTCTCTCTTTCTCTCTCTCTCTCTCTCTCCCTCTTTCTCTCTCTTTCTTAAATAAATAAAAAGAAGAACGTGAGCTGAGCAGCAGTATTCATGACTCTCAGCTTCCTGACTGTGACCAGCTGCTGCTGCTCCTGCCACTGTGCCTGCAGGACCACCTCCCCGGGCACTGTAAGCTGAAGGCGACCCTTCCTCCCTGCAGATGCACTTGTCAGGATGTGGTCACGGCAGTAAGGGAAGTGACTAACACACCAGGTCTCAAAGGATAAGATGGCAAGTGATAGAGGATGACACCCAACTCTGACCTCTGGCCTTACATGTGCACACACACACACACACATGTACACACACACACACGTGCGTGCACACATACAAACACATACAAACAAAGGCACATGCAAAGAAAGAAGTGTACAAGACCCCATTAATCCTATTGTATTAATCCTACTGTATACTGCATACATATTGAACAGATCATATTTCGGACATAGGAGACCAGACAAAATAGTTTATCAAGGCGAATTTCAGCTTCTCTGGGATGAAACTTCCATAGCATCTGATGCTGACTCCCATTCTGGTTTTTTTTTCCTATCAAGTCATCTGTCTGTTGGTAAGAGCTTTGGTCTCTATCCTCTCCTCATTTCCAACCGTGAGGCCTATGGCCACCTTCTCCAACCCCGGGCTGCAAACCCAAGGGCACAAGTATGCCATGGGCCTCAGATCCCAGCTGAGCCCCTGTACGTGGCTCCAGACTTCCCACTTCCTCTTGGCCTCGTGGCTGGGAGTTCTTCCGGCAGTGACGTCCCCTCCGCCCGGCCGGGCTGGGCTGCTGCTGACTCAGCTAAGCCCATCCAGATGCTATGGGCCTAGTGGCCAGACCAGCCTCGTCTGGGCAGAAGTGACTGTCCACACTGCCAAGTACAGCCCAGAATATCTCCCATGTCCATGACCAGAGGCCTTCCGGAAATGACCCCTGATTCCTTACCAATGAGTGCCCCAGGTAAGCTAGTAGTGTCATCTAGGAAGTCCCCTTCTGACCAGCCCGATGCCCGGATGCTTCCTGTATAATAGGACCGAGGCCAGGGGTGTGGAGGACATCCAGGGGCCTGAACAGTCAAGTGTGAGGAGCCTGGGGTTCAATCAGACAGGATGGGCAGCCCGTGTGAAGAAAGCAGAGCAGGAGGGCTGGAGAGATGACTTAGCAGTTAAGGCGCTTGTCTGCAAAGCCTAAGGATCCATGTTCGACTCTCCAGGTCCACCCTTACCCAGAATGCACAAAGCAAGCACAAGGTCACACATGCCCACTAGGTGGCACAAGCTTCTGGCGTTCGATTGCAGTGGCTAAGGCCCTGGCATTCTCTCTCTCTCTCTGTACAAGAAAGAGAGAAAGAAAGCAGAACAGGAACACTTATGTACCACCTACTGAACACAAGGAACAGACGACATGTTCTCCTCACCACAGCATTGGATGCGCAGGTTCAGAGAGAAACAGTGTCTTGCCTAAGGTCACACAGCGCAGAGATGCGCCAAGCTGGCATCTGTGTTCAGCCCAGGGCCCCTAAAATGGAGGTGAAGAGCTACAAGCTCCCTGCAGCCTTGGGACAGCAGGCCCACTGAGGCTCTGCAGGGGCTGCATAGTGGTCACCCATGCTAGCTGTGGCCCACAGACCTGTTAAAATTGGCCAGGACATGGGCTGGAGAGTTGACTTAGTGGTTAAGGTGTTTGCCTGCAAAGCCGAAGGACATGGGTTTGATTCCCCAGTCCCTGTGCAAAGCCAGAGGCACAAGGTGGCACAGTGGTGCATGCGTCTGAAGTTCTTCTGCAATGGCTGGCGACCCTGGCGGGCCCATTCTCTCTGTCTCACTTCTCCCTATCTTTTTCTGCTTGCAAATAAATGAATAAAATACTTTAAAAAATTTAAAAAGAGGGCTAGAGAGTTGCTTAGTGGTTAAGGCACTTGCCTGCAAAACCTAAGGACCCAGGTTCGATTCTCCAGGACCCATATAAGCCAGATGCACAAGGTGGCTCATGTGTCTGGAGTTCATTTGCAATGGCTAGAGGCCCTGGTGGGCCCATTCTCTCTCTCTCTCTCTCTCTCTCTCTCTCTCTCTCTCTCTCTCTCTCCCTCCCTCCCTTTCTAATAAATAAATAAAAATAAAAAATTAAAGGAGAATTGGCCAGCACAGGAGTGTTGTTTTTCTCTTTCTTCCCTCCTTTCTTCCTAGCTTTAAAACATTGGCTACTTTTTTGCATCTGCTTTTACATATGTGGTATGTATATATGGTATATACGTATGCATGTGTGTATATTTACATGCTTATGGGCACATGTGGGGGAGGGTGCACATTTATATGGAGGCCAGAGGTCAACATCAGATACCTCCACCTATTGCTTTCCACCTTATATTTGAGACAGTGTCTCACTGAACCCACAGCTCACCCATTTGGTTAGATTAGCTAACTAGCCAGTGAGTCCTAGATCCTCCTGTCTCTGCCTCCCCGGTGTTGGGATTACAAGTATGAGCCAGCACACCTGGCTTTTTAAAAAATTATTTTTAAAATTTATTTGTTTGAGAAAGAGAGAAAGAGTGTAAGAGGCAGATAGATGATCGATAGATAGATAGACAGATAGATAGATGGATAAAGAATAGGTGTGCTAGGGCCTCTAGCCCACTGCAAATGAACTCCAGACAATGTGCCACCTTGCGCATATGGCTTTATGTGGGTACTGGAGAATTGAACCTGGGTCCTTTGGCTTTACAGGCAAGTGCCTTAACCGCTAAGCAATGTCTCCAGCCCCAAACCTGGCTTTCATGTGGGTGCTGGGGATCCGAACTCAGATCCTCATGCGTGTGCAGCAAGCACTTTACCCACTGAGCCAGCTCCCTGGACCAACCTTGGCCACTTTTGTACCAAAGGGGCATGAGTGTCCTGTGTGGGACATCTGGGAAGACTGGCCATATGGCCTCTTTTCAAGGTGGCTGGCCCTGGACTGCTGTGACCCTGGGCTGCGGCTAAGCACTAACTCCACCCCAACCCCAAGGGGTGGATGCCAGGCAGCTTCTATCCCATGCTGTGTGTGTGGCAGGGCCAACAGGTTGGCAGATACTGGGCCACTGTGTGCTGGTTCAGGCAGCCTCAGAGGTTCCTGGCCACCTGGAGGGGGGCTCGCAGCCCCCTGTGGGCCAGGCCACAGGGCCTCCAGTCAACTGTGTGATTATGAGATGTCACTTCCCCTATCCAGGCCACACAATGGTTTCCTTCAGGTCTGAGTGGGTGGCTCAGCAACATGTCCTTAAAAGGGAAAATGACAGGCAGTTGGAATTTCTCCCAGCTGGGTCTCTTTCAGCTTTTTACCTTTTCGGTGGCACTGAAGAGGGCTGGGGGCTCAGGAGCAGCCTCCTGGGGACACAGAAGTCTATGACAGTGACTGGGACAGCTTGGGAGGACTCTGTGCCTTCCATGTGAGAATACCCTGGAGGTGCACCTGCAGGCTAATGGCAGCAGGATGTCCACATTAATTGTGCACTTACTGTTTGCAGTGCTGGCTGCAGTACACAGTAACCACTGGTCTGTGGGTCACGCCCTCTGCATGTTGGGCACAGCACAGTGTGGCTTTAGCAGGGACCCTGTTGTCACCTGCTGTCAGGTTCCCCTAGGGCATGTAAATATCAAGGAGGGAAGGAGAAGCAGGATGGAGTTTTTCGTCTAGCACCGGTGTGAATAAACCTCAATGTCTTCCTCTGTAAAATGGGCTCACTCTCCCTTCCTGCTTTGGGGATCACAGATACGGTTTGGCAAATGTCTTTCCCTCCTCCCCTCCCACACCTTCCACCGCCCCTGTGGGAAAGGATGAGGCAGCTGGCCCAGCCCCCCAGGAGGTGGGCCTGGCTGGGTGGAAGCCAGGAGGGCTTGATGAAAGGGAGGAAAAAGCAGAAGCTGTAGAGCTTCCCAGATCCCCAGAGATCCCCCTGACTTCCTCTCCACCTGCCATAGCTGTGCAGCCGCAGACCTGACCACCACGGCTCTCAAGGACCATGTGGGATGTCTGCGGAGCCACCGAGCACCTCATCAGGACAGGGTAAGTCTAGAGACTGGGGCACAGAGGCGAGAAAAAAGTAAGGAGGGCTGGAGAGATGGCTTAGTGGTTAAGGTGCTTGCCTGTGAAGCCTAAAGACCCAAGTTTGATTCCCCAGGACTCACGTAAGCCAGATGCACAAGGTACATCTGGAGTTCGTTTGCAGCGGCTGGAGGCTCTGGTATGCCTGTTCTCTTTCTTTCTCACACAAATAAATAAACTCAGCAGTGTGCTGTGATGGGAGTGATCAAGTCTCAAGTCCCTGCCACTCCCTGGCTGTGTGACCCTGACGAAATTCTCACCTCCCTTAGCCTCAGTTTACCCCTCGGCAGAAGTGAGCCATAGCAATGTCTATGAGCTGTTGTGAGAAGGGAGAGAGAAGGAGGCAGGGGCGGGGCTCGGAAGAACATCCCATGAGCCACTGCTAAGGTCCTTGTCCCTTTCAAGACCCAGCACAGAGCTGAGCACCCAACACAACAGGGTCCTGGCCTCTAATCATGTAGCGTGAAGGTGTCTTGTCCCCCCTCCGAATGTCCCCACCAGCCAGGAAGGGGATACCAGCCTGAGACGCCCCTGGGTGAGCTGCACACCTGCTTGGCACTGAGCACCTGCAGGGGCACACGTAGGTCAGGGGTGGTAAATGCCCTCTCTGGCCAGCTGCAGAGAAAACGGGGAAGCTGGAAATCCAGACTTATTTCCAGATGGAGGCTGCTAACACACATTCACACTCACTCACATACATGCTAAAACACGCACGCTCACACATGCTGGATATCAAAATAAAGTGTGCTTATATACACTAAGCTCAGCTCCCAGGGTCCCAGCACTGTGACCTCTGTGCCAGGCCTCATGTGTCCCAGCTCCCCAAGTTCAAGTCCTCAGACCTCTGCTTCCTAATCCCTAAAGTGAACCCGGTCACACTCGGTGCCTGCAGCGGGCACACGTGGCCACCCTCTCTCCACCTTAGAATGGATGTTCATCCTGCAAGCCCCAGCTCAAATGTTACCTCTTCCAGAAAGTCACCCATGCTCACAGCTAAACATTACCGAGTCTTCCAGTCCAGCCAAAGTTTACCACGAGAGAGAGAGAGAGAGAAAGAAAGAGAGAGAGTGTGTGTGTTACATATGTGCTCATATGAGTGTGGGCGCACATATGTGTCTGTACACGTGGAGGCCTGAGGTTGATGTTGGGAGTCTTCCTCAGTCACCCTCCACCTTCTTCTTTGAGACCAAGGAATCTTGCTGACCCTCGAGTTCACCGACTCGGCTAGACTAGCTGGCAGATCCCTGTGCTCACTTCCCCAGCTGGGATTACAGGTCATGCCACCATGCTTGGCATTTTTCACGGGTGCTGGGGATCCCAGCTCAAGACCTCCTGTTTGCATGGCAAGCACTTTACTCATGGGGTCACTTCCCTGGCCCTTCAGAGTTCCTTTTGTTTTCTTTCTTTCATTTTCCTTCCTTCCTTCCTTCTTTTTTCCTTTTTCTTCCCTTTTTTGTTTTTTCAAGGTAGAGTCTAACCCAGGCTGACCAGGGTGGCCTCAAACTCACAACCATCCTCCTACCTCTGCCTCCCTTGGCAGTTCCTTTTTAAAGGATTCCTACTCTCACGCCCTGTTTAAACCAGCCAGTTTGACTACGAACTTCTCATGCATGGTGACTAAATTTATCTCCGTGTCCCACAGATAAACACAGTTATTTTACACCTTCCCTTTATCTTTAAGTCCATCTCTTCCTCCAGCATGGGATTGTCACCAGTGACCTTTGCTCCCTGTGAGTCCAAGAAAACAGAAGCAGTCATGCCACCCTGTGAATATTCATGAGGCACCCAACACGTTGCAACATGCTCCTCCAGGCACGTGAGATACAGCACTGATCGGAAGTGACAAAACTGCTCCAGTAGAGTCGACACTCTGAGAGCAATGGCTCACATGGTGCTTAAGATATGTCAGATCAAACCACTTCTATCAAGTCATTCATGCAGCTGATTGAAAAGAGGCACAGAGAGATTAAGAAACCTGCCTGAGGGGTTGGCAAATGGCTGCGAGGTTAAATAAAGGTGCTTGCTTGCAAAGCTTGACAGTCAAGGGTTTGATTCCCCAGTACCCACGTAAAGTCAGATGCACAAAGTGATACATGCATCTGGAGTTCATCTGCAGTGGCTGGAGGTCCTGCCATGCCCATTCTCATTCATTCATTTTCTCTCTCTCTCTCTGTCTCATAAATCAATGAATATTTAAAGAAGAGAACCTTGCCCACGGTAGCACAGCTGTCATGTGGTGGAGGAGGTGAGGGAGCCTGTCCTTAGCAGTTGCTCTGTCCTTCCAGAGTCAGCTGCATCTTTTCTCCAGGACCCACAGCTTGCCTGCATCAGCATTCTCTGTTCTCACTTCCCCAGCCATCCCGCCTACTCAGGATGAGTAGCTTTTGATCCCTTATAAGGCAGCCACACCTTCCAGCTCTTTATGTCACCAGATGCAACCACCCTCAGCTGTCACTGAGGGAGTTTCCCTTGGTCGGTGTCCCCCTCTCCGCCATGCCTCCCGCCTGCACACACGCTGGGGCTCCTCCCTGCTGAAATGAGAATTTCCAGAACCCACCTCCTCCATCTTGCCCTGCTCCACTGGTCTGCTCTTTACTGCAAAAATGACCCCAAGGAGTGGCTGCATTCATGTCTCTGCTTCTTTCCTCCTTCAGCCTCCTCCCCAGTGCCCACTCTAGTTAGGTTTGGGTCTGGATTGTTCCCAAGCTGCCCCTGCCTGCCAAGGCCACCAGGGACCACCTCCCCCAAGGTGTCTAAATCCCAGAGCCCTTGCCAGGCGTTCCTTGCTTTTCACCCATCCACAGCATCTTATGTGTTCGGCCCCACCCCACCCCTGGGTGTGTCCAAGCCCTCCCTTGCTGGTTCCTCATCACCTCACAAGACCCCTGACCTCAAGCATCTTTGGGGCTCAGCCCCTGCGTCTCTCTCTCTCTCTCTCTCTCTCTACCTACCTACCCCACAGTCCTCTGAGCCACCTCAGTGCCAGGGCTTTCAGCGCCATCCATAGAGCGGTGACCCCTACACCCCTCCGCATTTCAGTCCGGGGGTTTCATAGCCCAGCCTCAACTGCTCCCCTGGACGTCCAGCTCCGCACCTCACCTTGTGGTGAGGAGTTCCAGGCTGGGAACCTCATCTCTCCACTCAGCACTTCTGCACCACAAAGTCCCCACTTCAGGCCATCTTCCGCACCCCCGCCCCATGCTTAGCTTCCACCTTTCTCTCATAAGCATGTGGGTGCACATGTGTGCAGATATGCATGCGTGCGTGCAGACACCAGAGGTAATCTTCGGGAATCTTCCCTAGTCACTCGTCACCTCGTTCTTGGAATCAGTCTCTCACTGAGCCGTCAGCTCCAGGGGTGACCCTGTCTCCTCTTCCCCAATGCTGGGATGGCAGGCACCCGCCACCGCTGGCATTTTATGTGGGCACTGAGGATCCAAACTCAGTGGTTGCATAGGAAGCACTTTGCCCATCGACCCGTCTCCCCAGCTCTGCAGTCTGCAAGCCTTGACTGCCAGCCGTCCACTGTGAGCACTAGGAAGGCCAGGGTCCCTCTGCTCCATGCATTACTGTGTCTCTGGCAGCAAACTCATAGTAACTGTTTAAGAAACACTGGGTGAATGCATCAGTATGAGGGCAGTGGAGTGTAAAAGTCCCCCCCCCCGCCACATGCCAACTGGGCTGCCTCCTTGCCTGTAAATAGTGATGGAGATGCTGAACTCCATAAAGAAGGAAATGCTGGGGCTGGAGAGATGACTCAGTGGTTGCAGTCCTTGCCTGCTAAGAGTAAGGACCTGGGCTCGATTCCCCAGAACCCATGTAAAGACAGATGCGCAACTGCATTTGTCTGGAGTTTGTTTGCAGTGGCTAGAGAGACTGTGGTGCACTCTTTCTCTCTCCCTCTCAAATAAATAAATAATTTTTTAAGCCAAGAAGGAACTGGGCTGGAGAAATGACTTAGTGGTTAAGGCTCTTGCCTGCAAAGCCAATGGACCCTGGTTTAACTCCCCAGGACCCACGTAAGCCAGATGCACAAGGTGGCGAATGCATCTGGAGTTCATTTGCAGCAGCTAGAGGCTCTGGTACACCTCTCTCTCTCTCTCTCTCTCTCTCTCTCTCTCTCACTCTGTCTTTCTCTCTCTATTTATCTCAAACAAATAAAGAAAAATTTAAAAAAATTAAAAAGGAAAAGAAGGAACTGCTGAGGCTGGGGAGATGGTATTTGCCACCCAAGCATGAATATCTGAGTTCAGATCCCAAGACTTCGCATAAAGCCTGACACCAGATACGTGTATAATCCCAGCATTCCTGGGGAGAGAGGGGAGATAGGAATAATGCTCAGTTGCTCGCAGCTAGCCCGGAGAACACAGCGGTGAATGAGAGATGCTGCCTCACACAAGTTGTCCTCTGATCTCCACCCACCCACGGAGCACTCCCTGCACTGACCCCATGAACACCCCGCCCCCCACGCGCGCGCCCTTGCACACACACACACACACACACACACACACACAGGGAAGGAAACGTCCTTGTCTGCAAATGCAGGAGACCCTGAACCTCGAGGCCTGTGAACTCAGGTGACCCGGCTTCTCTGCCTTTCCCTCCTCCGGCTCTATTTCATGTGTGTTTCTCTCACTTCACTTCACCACTCTCCAGTTACTCCCACCAGACTGTCATCGCGGACTCTACATAGACCAGAAGCACCCTGGGGCCAAGCTATGTTCTACAATACCCCCCTTGACCACCCCTCCGAGCCTAACCCGGGCGTGAAGGCTCTGATTGGCTCAGTTTGTGTCATGTGGGTCAGTGGAGTGCTTCTGATTGGTCCACCTGGGAATTATGCTGTTTCCCCCCTCCCTCCACTCCGGGCTACCAGGGTCACTGGGACGTGCACATCCGGAGCTTCCTGACATAGGTCTTTCCCTTCCCTTGTGTGCAGCTGGAGGTTACGGCACTTGGGAATCTGCAAAACACTTGGCCTACTGCAGGCTGCCTGGGACGCCTTCTCCAGACCCGTTCCAACCGGCTGCGGCCAGCTGCTGGCCCAGGTCGTCCTGTGCGCTTGCTTAGCTGGATCTGCCGCTGGCCTGCTTCACCGCTGGCTCTGCGCCTCGCACCTTGATCTCCCCGAACCCTCGACCCTGGCGACCGCTGTCTGCGGTCTCCTGCTCTTCCTGAGCCTGGGCCTTGTGCCCCCTATCCGCTGCCTGTTCGCACTCAGCCTGCCCACCCTGGGCACCCAGCAAGGTCGCCAGCTGCTCCTGTCCTACAGTACGGCCACCCTGGCTGCTGCCGTGGTGCCCAACATCTTAGCCAACGTGGCTGCCACTGGGCAGGTGCTGAGGTGTGTCACCGAGGGCTCACTGGAGAGTCTGATTAATACCACCCAACAGCTACAAGCCGCATCCCAGACACTGGGCCCCGCCAGCCAAGTGGGCAGCCGAGGCCTGACATTTGAGACTCAGGGCGATGGCTCTGCCTTCCGCCGTCACGTGCTCAGGGCCACTCAGCAGATCCTAGAAGACTTCTCTGGTCTCGAGACTCAGGCCAGGAGGATAGCAAGGGGCGCCCAGTGGATGGCCACAGGACTGTTTATGCTGGGTCTCCTTGCAGAG
Source organism: Jaculus jaculus (assembly GCF_020740685.1). Taxonomy (NCBI): domain Eukaryota; kingdom Metazoa; phylum Chordata; class Mammalia; order Rodentia; family Dipodidae; genus Jaculus; species Jaculus jaculus. The sequence goes on along the minus strand of NC_059109.1, from coordinate 126,578,252 downwards.
TCCGCCTGGTACCTCCATCGCTACCTGACTGACCTGCGGTTTGACAACATCTACCTGACCCGGCAGCTGGCTCAGCAGCTGGCCCAGTCCAGGGCCACACACCTGCTGGCTTCTTCTGCACCGTCCTGGCTACTCCAGGCAACCAGATCGAAGCTGTCACGGGAGGAGCTACTAAGCTGTCTCCTAAGGCTGGGACTTCTGGGGCTGCTCCTGGTGGCCACTGCGCTGACTGTGGCCACAGATCACGTGACCTTCATCCTGGCACAGGTGGCCGTGGACTGGGCTCAAAAGTTGCCCACTGCCCCCATCACTCTCACGGTCAAGTATGATGTAAGCGGGATGATGGGAGATGTGCAAGGTTAATTCCGAGAGGATGGGGGAGGGGATCGTTCACAGGTTTTGACTTTTGCTGAAATTTTGCTTATCTCCAAGTAACCTCCACCCCCTTTGGGTATGTCACGAGGTCCTGGGCGTGGGCAGATGAGCTCATTAGATCCCAACAGTCCTGTGAAGTGGGTACTTTTCACCACCAATTGCCGGTAGTGATTTGAGGATTCTGAGACCTTACAGAAGCTTGCTTCAAGCTCATGCTCTTCCAAAGTGTCCTAGACTCGTCCTCTTTTGCACAGGTGACTTCAGTCCTCCTTGCCCTACATTTGCTACTGGAAATTGTACAATGTGATCATATCTGTAACTTACCCAGCACATTCCATGTGTTATAAGTGACATCTATTATATGGTGACCATTACTACTAGCCCACATCCCAGTGAGTCAGACCAAGTATGAGGCATAGAAGTGAGTCGGCCTGGGGATGCAGGCCTCTCCTCTCAGCTACTAGAGAGGTTGAGGCAGGAAGATTACATACTCAAGGCCTGCCTGGGCAACTTAGTGAGACTCTGTCTCAGAATAAAAAAATACCAAAGAAGCCTGAGGATAGGGCTCCATGGCAGAGCACTTGCCTCGCCTGTGTGACTCTTCCCTCCTCCCAAGGACGTGGGAATGGCCCAGACCAAGAACCCTCACCCTCACTGGAAACCTGTCTGGCTTCTGAGATCTATAAGTAATATATATATATTTTTTTTTTTGGTTTTTCAAGGTAGGGTCTCACTTAGCCCAGGCTGACCTGGAATTCACTATGGAGTCTCAGGGTGGCCTCGAACTCACAGCAATCCTCCTACACCTCTGCCTCCCAAGTGCTGGGATTAAAGGCGTGTGCCACCACACCCGGCTTATAAGTAATGTTTTATTGGAACTCAGCCTTGTATTACCCATATCTGCTCTACCAAGAGAAGGGTCGAGTGACCATGGCAGGGACCATATGACCACAGAATGGAATACCTACTGACTTAAAGTAAGATAGAAAATAGTCACTGTCTCCCTGGATATATTTACCATTAGATTGAGATTTGTGGGGTTTTTCTTGGGGGGTGGTGGTAAGCAATCTTAAATAGTGAGATCTCATACAAGAGTAAAGTCCATCCCATAGAACCTACAAGTGTTGGATGCTGAACTAATAATGCCATAACGTATAGTCACCAAGCACCTACATGCTTGAAAGTTATCTTTCAAAACTGAAAGAAATCCACTTAATCAGATGAAGATGCTGAGGGCACAGAGAAGTCAGGGAGCTTGCTCAAGTTCATCGCACTGAGAAGTGACAGGACCTCGCGGGACTCTCCCGAGCCCCTTCCGCCAGCAGAAGTAAAATCACTGATGGCATTGTTATGAGGCAAATATGCTAATATACGCAAGCATACTGTCTACGCAAATATAATATGAAAACACACTCTTCCAACTAAGAAATTGCTTTTCAAAATATTTCCTTTTTATTTATTTGCACAGAAAGAGGGGAGGGAGAAATGGGTGTACCAGGGCTTCTTGCCACTGCAAATGGACTCCAGATACATGTGCCATTTGGCACATCTGGCTTTATGTGGGTACTGGGGAATCAAACCCAGGCCATCAGGCTTTGCAAGCAAGTGCATTTAACTGCTGAGCCATCTCCCAAGCCAAGAAATTGTTTTCTTTTCCTTCTGATTTTTTAAGTTTTTTAAAAGAATTTTAAATTTTTATTTACTTATTTGCAAGCAGAGAGAGAGAGAGAAAGAGAGAGAGAGAAGAGAGACAGACAGAAAAAAAATGGGCATGCCAGGGCTTCTAGCCACTTCACATGAACTCCAGATGCATGTGCCACTTGTGCATCTGGCTTATGTGGGTCCTGGGGAATTGAACCTGGGTCCTTTGGCTTCACAGGCCTTAACTGCTAAGCCGTCTCTCCAGCCCTTTTCTTCTGATTTTAAACAAAATAAGGACATCTTCATGAGCCCCTATTATTCAGTTCTGTGGGTCCCATCCTGGGACTCTCATGCTTCCTGGAGAAGCCAGGCCCAGATGGAACCAGAATCCAGCCTCAGCAGTCTGTCCACGTTCCAGCATTTTGTCTCTGACCTTCCTGCCTCTGTTCACACCAAAAAGCCAAGACTAATGTCTATGGCAGAGATGTAGAGACCCACCTTGCCTGGGACTGACCCTTGAGTTGGCCATATTTAGTCCAATGTATGTCTTTTATTTTTGAAAAGGTATTTATTCATTTGAGAGAGAGAGAAAGCAAAGAGAAAGAAAGAGGGATAAGAAAGAGAAAAAGAGAGAGAATGGGTGTACTACCACGGTCTCCTGCTGCTATGAACAAACTCCAGGCATATGTACCACTTTGTATATCTGGCTTTATGTGGATACTTGGAAATTGAACTCAGCAGTAAACTTTGCAAGCAGACACCTTTAAGCACTGAGCAATCTCTGCAGTAGCTGGGTGTGTCTTCTAAGGGGGTTTCTAATGGACTTGGCCCCACAGGATTGAGCCATCTGTTAGACAAGCACTCCAGTACATTCCCTGAAGGCTCACTAGGAGAAATGTCTGTTACTTTTCTGACCACTGTGACAAAATATCTGACGTCAACAACCTTCAAGGAGAAAAGATTTATTTTGGTTCACGGTTTTAGAGGGTTCAGTCCATGGTTGTGTGTCCGTGCATGTGGGAAGACATCATGGCTACCTGGGGTGTGGGGGTGTGTTGAAAGAGATTCTTTCTTGTGTGGGTTTTTTTTTTTTTTTTTGAGGTAGGGTCTCACTCTGGTCCAGGCTGACCTGGAATTAACTATGTAGTCTCAGGGTGGCCTCAAACTCACAGCGATCCTCCTGAGTGCTGGGATTAAAGGCATGCACCACCACGTCCAGCTTGAAAGAGATTCTTCATTTCTTGACAGATAAGCAGGAGAGGAAAGGGAATTCACACAGGGGCCAGGGTAAGTTACAGAACCACAAGACGCACCCTAGTCATTTACTTCCTCCAACTGGGTGCCAGCCACCTCCTGCCTTTTACCCTCCCAATAACACCTTCATATTCCAGACCCATCAGTGAATTGAATCATTGATTGGTTCAGAGCCCCCGTGATCTAATCCTCTCTGAGAACACCTCACAGACATACTGAAGCATGCTTGACCGATCTCGGCATCTTTCCATGCAATTACATTGACGACAGCTTAACTATCACACTGCCCATTAAGTATTAATTGCTACTTGATTGTTTTTGAGACAGGGTCTCATGTAGCCTCAAACTCCCTGGGTTGCCATGGGTGACCTTAAACTTCTGATCCTTCTGCTAGGATTATAGGCATGTGCCACCGTGCCCAGTTTAATGGTGCAAAGGATCAAACCTATGGCTTTGTACATGCTAGGCAAGCAATCTACTGATTTGAACTACATCCCAAGCCATTTGGCTTCCTCTAAAATATTTTGCTCAAAGGTAGTAAGAATGTAGTTCTTATCTGATAAAAGAGCTCATTTCAGCTATAGTCACATTTGGTCTCCCGAGACCCCTGGATGGGGAGTTAGTACTGTACCAACCCTGCCAACTTCCACAGGTGATAGTGGTGGGCACCAAGTGGCCAGATGGCTTCTGTGGACTCTACCTCTCACTCTCTTTTTTTTTTTTTTTCTTGAAGGCCTCATATACTATCCTGGACTTCATCCCTTTCCTCTTCAACCAGCCGCCACCCCAAAGTCCCTACGTATCTGCACAGCACTCCTACCACTGGGAGCTGCGATTCACGTCGCCTGCCTGTCCACTGCTACCAGCCCAGCGCCCCGGAGCCACTGCCCCGCTGACCGCGGGTGCCCTTCAGCTGATGGCCTGCACCACCCTGCTGCTGCAGACCTATGCCTGGCGCCTACGGCACACCATCGCCGCAGCCTTCTTCCCTGCCCAGGAGGCCAGGAGAGCTGGCCACCTGCGGGCCAGGCTCCAGCAGAGACATGAGCGGCTCCAGGGCCCTGGGGTCACACCGACCTGAATGATGACCTTGAGCCTCCTGCTGTCTCCGCGTGACCTTGGGCAGGTTCACTGCACATCTCAAAACCTCATTTCCCATATCTGAAATGATTGTGCCATTACGGTTGTGATCTGCCTTCCACGTGGGTTGGTGTGTCCCAGGAGCACATGGTCCAGGCCTTGGCGCAGGTGCAGTAAGGAGATGGGACGCTGTTTCCTTGCAGGTCTGACCCCATGAAATGATCGTAACTAATGCGTCTTGAACTCGCTGGGATGCCTCTGAGTTCTCAGAACTTACGGTAATCTAAAACCTTGATTTTACAAGTGAGAGTATTTATTACATGTTGTATTAAATGCCATTCCTCTGTTTCCAGCATCAGCAGGGGCCTTGCCAGGTTTATCAAGTAGAAATACAGAATGCCAACTCAATTCAAATGTCATATAAGTAACAAAACGTGTTTGATGTCCCTTCACCTTTGGGTATGTCCCTAGCCACTGGGCCAGTCAGGTGTGACCCACCGTGTGATTAGAGTAAGTGTTTTGATGTGCTGAATAGAGGACTTTGGCTTTAAAGACAGAAAAGTGTTGAGGCAAGCAGGCACCAAAAAAAAAAAAAAAAAAAAAAAAAAGAGGTACAAGCCTGAGACTACATAGTGAATTCCAGGTCAGCCTGGGGTAGAGTGAGAACCTACCTCAACAACAATAAGAAAAAAATAAATAAATAAAAATAAAAAGGGGCTGGAGAGATGGCTTAGCAGTTAAGGCACTTTTCTGTGAAGCCTAAGGACCAGGTTCGATTCCCCAGTACCCATGTAAAGCCAGATGCACAAAGTGGTGCATGTGTCTGGAGTTTGTTTGCAGTAGCTGGAGGCCCTGGCACACCCATTCTCTCTTTCTATCTGCCTCTCTCCATACCCTAATTTCTCTCTCAAATAAATAAGTAATTTTTAAAAAACAAGTAATACTTTATAAAAAGAAAATGGAAAAAGGACATTGGTCCATCCATCCTATATAATTACTGTGAAACACCCAAGTTAATTTTTTTCCAGTGGAGACATAGGGGAAAATGTAAGCTAGGGATTTGCTATGTGTTAATCCCCACCCCACGCTTAACAGAAGAAAGCTGTCTTGCTTGCTAGGTTCACAGCGAGGCCTTTTTCTGCACAGAGTTTAAGTAATTGGCAAAGAAGGAAATGAAGAGAAATGCAGAGCTCCAAGTTGATCTAAGTTGACAAACGATGTGGGTTTCAATGCTCTGTCCCTCAAGGCTTAGTTGCAGGCACAAGAAATGCTGTATCTCTTTTTTTTTTTCCAAAAAAATTATTTATTTGTTTACTACAGAGAGAGAGAGAGAGAGAGAGAGAGAATGGGCACACCAGGACCTCCAGCTACTGCAACTGAACTCCAAATGCATGCACCCCCTTGTGCATCTGTCTAAAGTGGGTCCTGGGGAGTTGAACCAGGATCCTTCAGCTTTGCAGGAAAACGCCTTAACCACTAAGCCATCTCTCCAGACCACTTTAGCTTTTTTTAAAAAAATATATTTTATTTATTTGCAAGAAGAGAGAGAAAGAGGAAGGGTGGGCACACCAGGGCTTCCTGCCACTGCAAACGAACTCCTGACACACACACCACTTTGTGCATCTGGCTTTTACATGGGTACTGGGGAATCAACCCTGGATCCTTAGGCTTCATAGGCAAATGCCTTAAAAGCTAAGCCATGTTTCCAGCCCTCAAACTCTTTTTTGTTTAATATTTTATTTTTATTTATTTATTTATTTGACAGAGAAAGAGGGAGAGAGTGACAGAGAGAGAGAGAGAGAATGGGTGCGGCAGGGCTTCCAACCACTGCAAACGAACTCCAGACACTTGTGCCCCCTTGTGCATCTGGCTAACGTGGGTCCTGGGGAATTGAACTTGGGTCCTTTGGCTTTGCAGACAGATGCCTCAACTGCTAAGCCATCCCTCCAGCCCCCTCAGACTCTTTTGACTAATCCTCACAGAGCAAATACCTTTTCTTTTGCAATCCCGTTCCAAAACATCCCAATTCACAACTGTCCATTGAAGATGCTAATTCTTGTGTGATGAACTCTGGTGTTTTCTGTGTTGTTCAACCCTGTCCTGTTCTGCCCTACTCCATTTAATCACATGGATTCTGATCTGTTCTGTTCTGCTTCGTGAAGAGAATTACCCATAAGGATCCACTAGATGGGAAGTCCTGCTGAGGAGGGTGGGTTGAGTCTTGGGGGAAGGTAGACTAGGCTTCAGACTTGCCCTAGAGATGAATGGTCTTGAGAAGTGGGACAGGAAGCAAAGAGAGGAAGCCCTGGAGTACACAGTGCCAAGGCACAGGCAACACAAAAGAGGCCTGTTATTACTATTTTGGTTTTTCGAGGGAGGGTTGCACTCTAGCCCAGGCTGACCTGGAATTCACTGTGTAGACTCAGGCTGGCCTTGAACTCACAGTGATCCTCCTAACTCTGCCTCTCGAGTGCTGGGATTAAAGACATGCTCCACCACGCCCTGCTTGCAGAAGAGGATTTTAAACAATGTGGTGGTTAAGTACCCCCCCTCTGGGGGTTTCTTGAGGTGCTCCAGTAAAAATAAAATGACTCCTCCAATTGCTCTGCATTGTTGCCAAAATGTTTATTTGGGTGCAGAATCCAACAGGGCCCTAACTGACATATGGTTACGGGGGAGGGACGCACACACCAAGCCTCCATCCAAAATGCCTGGGAGGTCCCACCCAGACGTCTGTATACAGTGACATCCCACAAAACTAGATGCACAAAGTGACATATACACCCAGAGTTTGTTAACAGTAGCACAACACCCTGGCACACCCATGATCACTCTTTTTCTCTCTCAAATAAATGACTAAATTTTTTTTAAAGTGTGGCATCCAAGGCACATCTGGACAGTTGTATTTGCTAGAGGATGGAGAAGAGAAAAGCTGCAAGCCACTCTCTGTCCCACACCCCTGCTCAGAGGTGGTTTTTAAAATTTTTTAAATTTAATTTAATTTATTTGTTTGAGAGAGACAGAGATTGGACACAGAAGGATCTCTAGCCACTGCAAATGCATGGGCCACCATGTATCTGCATCTGGATTACATGGGTACTGGGGAGTGGAACTTGGGTCCTTAGGCTTTGCAGGCAAGGGTTTTAACTGCTACACCATCTCTCCAGCCCTCAGAGGCGTTTTTAGGTTGAGTCACCCTGTGGTAGCTGAGGTCCTCTCCAGCCACTTCCTAGCCCTCACCACAACGTCTTGTCCCAGGAAGCTGCCTTTTTTGTTTAGGTGACGAATCATCTGCACTTTTCTTAATTGCACAAAGCATACATAAATCCTTTTCCTTATAAAAATCAGAGCTGGCCTGGAGACATGGCTTAGCAGTTAAGGCACTTACCTGCAAAGCCTAAGGACCCATGTTCAACTCTCCAGATCCCATGTAAGCCAGATGCACAAAGGTGAGGCAAGCACAAGGTTGCACATGACCACTAGGTGGTACAAGGGTCTGGAATTCGAATGCAGAGGTTGAGGCCCTGGTGTGCCAATTCTCTCTCTCTCTTTCTCTTTCTGTCTTTCACTGTCTCTCTAAAATTAAAAAAAAAAAACAGTAAAAAAAAATCAGAGCATTGCAGATAATAAGTAACACACTCAGCTTGCTGGGTGTTTCATTTCTCTGTCTCTACGCCCTTATTTATAGTGACTGCTGAGTCCTATATGGTGAATACTCCCCTCCCCAACCCCTGGGGCAAGTTTGAACTTCCAGGACCCCAGCCTCTCCCACTTCCTCAGCCACTTGGCCATCAAGGCAATGGGTTTTCTTTGCTGCACACTTTGAGATGCACCACAGCAGGCCCTGCAGCGAAAGGGACAACAGATCCTGTGAAACTGTGAGAAGATACAGCTGTCAATCCTCAGCTTCTATTAGATATGGAGGCAGAGTCCCTGGGCTTCCACGACAGGCCTCAGAGGCATCCACTGCTCAAGGGGGCAGCCTGGAGTTGAATCCAGCTGACTGGCTCACGTACTGTCCCTACACTAAATCTAGATTCCACACGGGAAAGGTAACGTGTGATATTTGTCTAGATTTAACTACATGTGTGTACGCATATATATTTATGTCCAGATACATAACAGTTTAAAGCAGAAGGGTGATTATTTAGGGGGAATAAGGGAACCGGCCAGAGGCTGGAAGCAGGCCAAGAGATGAAAATGAGGGGCATACATATGAGCAAATTCCAATGATATGTATGTGAAAATGGCATTATGCTAGCTAGATGTGGTGGTGCGTGCCTGCAATCCTAGCTCTTGGAAGGTGGAGACAAGAAGATAAGGAGTTGAAGGTCATTCTTAGCTACATAATGAGTTTGAGGCCAGCCTGGGCTAATTGAGACCACATTTCAATAACAAGACATAATTTAAACCCATCATTTTCCCACTAATTAAAAATTATTATTATTATTATTATTATTTGTGTTTTTGAGGTAAGGTCTTATTCTAGCTCAGGCTGGCCTGGAATTCACTATGTAGTCTCAGGGTGGTCTTGAACTCATGGTGATCCTACCTCTGCCTCTTGAGTGCTGGTATTAAAAGCATGTACCAACATGCTGGGCTAAAAATTATTAATTTTGAAGATACCATCACTGCATTCCACAGTCCCACCTCCATGCACCCTCTGCTTACTTCCAGGAGTCATTACTGGACAGGTAGCTCACAGTGGCCTTCTCCACCCAGGCCGCCCCACAAAGTGCAGAATGGCTCCCAGTCACTGACCCTCAAAGGCGTCATTTGCCTCCTCCTGCTCCTCTGTGGCCCACGGAAGTTTCCACATCAGGTATTGGCATGCAGCGACATGTCCTATGGGTTCTTCTGCAATGTGACCTCACCACTACCACTCAAGAGATGTGAGCCAGCTCCGTGACTTCTCAAGACATAGACACTGCACTCTGGATGTGGCTCGTAGATGGCGTGGCAGAGCTCCACTGTGCCATAGACGATGTGCCAGTTACTCTGTCCGGTCACTTGCAGAAGCCCCAGCACGTGTGTAAAATCCCAGCGTGGTGGCACATGCCTGTAATCTCGGCGCCGAGGGTAGGGACTCGAGGACCCGTAGGGCTTGCTGGCTAACTTCCGTGCGGGAGTATGGTTGCGTCTCTGAAAGCAGTTGCTATGCATTGTTCATGCCAGCAAAAAGAGACCAGAAGTTCAACCAGTGAAGGAAGGCCAGCAGCTGTGTCTCCCTTATTTTTCTCTACTTTGTCTGTGAAGGGAAAATTTTGTCTTCCCAAGCAGCCTGAAAGCAGCAGAGGCACAGAGCATTTGCAGATTGGATTCGCAGATAATCCTGTTCAGGAATTAAGTAAAACAATAAGAATAAGTGAGCTACCCCAATGGGGTGAGGTATTAGAGTGGATCTAAGGAGCTAAACCGCACGTCATAGCCACCAGGTGGCACCATGAAACCCCAGCGTAGGATTCAGCACCGGGGAAGCCGGACAGCTCTCCCCGAGAGCTACTTAAGGCTCTCCTCTGGCTTTACATGAAGGCTCACCCTTCAAGTCAGACTTTCTCCATAAACCCAGCCTTACTTTCCAACAGATTCTGTCATACTAAAGCGGATTTGAATTTTCTGTCTCCTCTTATTAGAGTTCAACCTAAATCATATTCCTCTCTTGCATCAAAGTTAATTCATCTAACGTAGATGATGGTTATGAACTTGAGCTCCAAACTCAGACAGCCTATGTTTAAATAAAAATGTTGTGACTTTTCATGGGGGGGGGGGCAGAAATATTGTAAGAGCCACAGAGTGGCTACCCCACAGGGACTGAAACCTTCATGACCCCACTGAGGAGGGAGCCCAGGGAAACAGGAGCAGGGGTGAGGGGATAAAAGAGTATAACCTGTTATAATGTATTTAAAAGAATGAAATTCCAAAAACAAAAACAAGCAACCAAAAAAAACCACCTCCATGACTTCTTGATGATGTGAGCTTGGACAAGTTCCTTTCTTATTTTCTTTTTATGTGAGTGAGAGAGAGAAGAGAGAGAGAGAGAGAATTGGCACACCAGGGCCTCCAGCCACTGAAATCGGACTCCAGACACGTGTACCTCCTTGTGTGCATGTATAATCTTGTCCACTTGTGTCACTGTGCGCCTGACTTATGTGGGATCTGATGAGTCAAACATGAGTCTTTAGGCTTCACAGACAATTGCCTTACCTGCTAAGCCATCTCTCCAGCCTGTTTCTTTTCTTTCTTAAAAATTTTTGTTTATTTTTATTTATTTATTTGAGAGTGATAGAGAGAGAAAGAGGGGAGAGAGAGACAGAGAATGAGCATGCCAGGGCTTCCAGCCACTGCAAACAGACTCCAGATGCATGCACCTGCTTGTGCATCTGGCTAATGTGGGTTCTGGGGAATGGATATTTGAACCGGGGTCCTTAGGCTTCGCAGGCAAGTGCTTAACCACTAAGCCATCTCTCCAGCCTGTTTCCTTTTTTGACCATGCTGACTCTTTATGCAATGGGTTCACTTAATAAATATTTATTTAATTCATCTTATATATAAAATGCTTGTCTGTGTGTTGTGTTTATGGTTGCGATTCTTTTTGTTTTGTTTTTATTTGATTTTTTTGTAATTTCTTTTATGAGAGAGAGAGAGAATTGGCATGCCAGGGCCTCCAGCCATTGCAACCAAGCTCCAGATACATGTGCCACCTTGTGTGCATGCACAACCTTGGGCATGCATCACCTTTGCGTCTGGCTTATGTGGGATCTGGAGAGTCGAACATGGGTCCTCAGGCATCACAGGCAAGTGCCTTTATCACTAATCTATCTCTCCAGCCCCTTTGTTTTGTTTTAAAGACAGAGTCTCACACTGTAGCCAAGGGTGGCCTGGATCTCCTTATGTAATCCAGGTTGGCCTCAAACTCATAGCAATCCCCTGATCTCAACCTCTTGAATGCTGGTATTACAGGCATGAGCCACCATGCCTGGCTCATATGTGATTCTTATGCACCTTAGATTTTCTTAGGGTGAGATAGAACACACATACATACCCAAAGAATTCCACAAGATAACTTCAGGCAAAGCCTGTGAAGGAAGAAACTACTGATAAGCAATAATTCAGGAGTCACTTCCTCTACGATGGTGAGGGGAAGAACCACTGAGGAGATGAGGCTTGACTGGAGACCCGAGGAAAAAGAGGGAAACACCCAGAAGAAAAGAGTTCCAGAGGCTGAGGAGATGGCTTAGTGGTTAAGGCACTTGCCTGTGAAGCCCAAGGACCCAGGTTCAATTCCCCAGCACCCATGTAATCCAGATGCACAAGGTGGCACATGCATCTGGAGTTTATTTGCAGTGGTTGGAGGCCCTGACACACACATATTCTCTCTCTCTCTCTCTCTCTTTCTCTCTCTCTCTTCCCCTCTCTCTCTCTCCCTCTCCTTGCAAATAAATAAATTAATTATTGGTAAAAAAAAAAACAAACAAACAAAAAAAAAAAAAACAGAAAAGGTTTCCAGCTGATGAAACAGTGGGACCATAGCAAATAACCTCAAGCTGAGTGGCTTGAAACAATAGTGTATTCATACCACATACATATACAAAAAAAGAGCATTCGTTTTGGGTGTTTTGTATGTAGAACTGAGGACCCTCTTAAGTATGTCAGTACTGGTTAGGGAGAGAAAGTCAGATGGTGATACTTTTTATTGTTGTTGTTTTTTTTGTTGTTTGTTTTTTGAGGTAGGGTTTCACTCTAGTCCAGTCTGACCTGGAATTCACTATGCAATCTCAGGATGGCCTTGAACTCATGGCAATCCTCCTACCCCTGCCTCCCAAATGCTGGGATTAAAGGCATGCGCCACCATGCCCAGTTCTGGTAATACTTTTTTACTAAGATGGAGAAAATGGGGTGGACAGAGAAGAACAGGAAAAAGTTCCTCTGGATACACTTATCCCATTGCCAGATTCTGTCCTTTACTACTGGCCACTGATCAGCTCAATGTCAGAGCCGGCTGGCGAGGAGTGAGAGAAATCCAAGCAGCTGCTTGCTGTTAACGTGGGTGGCAGGACTGTTCAGGACCACACTCAGAGTGGACTGCCGCAACTCAGAGTGGAGCCTAGGCTAGCTGCTACCTGTTACCTTGGGAAGACCTGAGTAAGAAATAACTAGGTTTATGGACTGGAGAGATGGCTCGGCTGTTAAGGCAATTGTGTTCGAAGTCTAAGGATTCATGTTTGACTCTTCAGATCCCAAGTAAGCCAGATGCACAAGGTGATGCAAGCACAAGGTTGCACATGTGCACAGGGTGGCACATGCATCTAGAGTTTGATTACAGTGGCTGGAGGCCCTGGCATGCCAATTCACCCTCTCTCTGTCTCTAGCTAGGTTTAGGGTACAGGGAGCTGTGGCTTCTGTTTCCTGTTTGATCCTGACTGTATGATTCTGGAGGTCACTCCCCTGTGGACATCAGCATTCTCATCTCCAAGATGGAAGTAAAAATCCTTGCCTATTCGGGCCTGAGGAAAGCAGAGACCCCAAGCCTAAAACACAGCATGGTGTTCAGGTCAGAGTAGGAGCCTCGCTCTTTTTATTGCTGATATCCCAGAGGATGGCCTGGTGCGTTGTGCAATGGGTGAGGACATGAACTGCCTAGTCAGGCTGCTGGGGATCGAGTCATAGCCCTTTTCTTTCCTCACTACCTGTGCATCCTTGGGCAAGTGGTCTAACTTCTCTGGGCCTCAGTTTCTTTGTCTTCAAGATTGGGATACTAATAATACTGTCCCATCAGGGGGGTCACAAATGTGGAATGAAGTAACGTATTCAACACGCCTAAGCCATCATCAGGCTTCTTCACACACAAGCCATGACCATTACAGAATAATGAGCAAGCAGAGTGTGGTGGCATGGCCGCATCCCAGCGCTCAAGAGACAGCAACAGGAGGATAGAGAGTGTGAAGTTACGAGAGAGAGAGAGAGAGAGAGAGAGAGATCTTGGATTGGCTGGGGCCACCAACTACTCCCCTTGTTTATTTACAGAACATATGAGCATATATGAATGAAGGTCGAAACTTGTGAATTTCTTTTATAATTGCTCCTAGTTGTCCAATGAAGTAGAGAATAAGATCATCATAAGAGAGAACAGGAGAGAGGAAATAAATATTAACCATTGTTGATATGACTGACATCTGTCCTCTCTTGTATATGTGATGTATGTGCATATTCATATATGTGTGCAGAAGCATGAACACGTATGTATAGGGAGGCCTGTGGTAGTTTGAAGGTATGTCCCCATAGACTCAGATGTTTTAAGAAAATTGAGGTTGCAGGGCTGGAGAGATGGCTTAGTGGTTAAGGCCCTTGCCTGCGAAGCCTAAGGACCCATGCTCAATTCGCCAGCTCCCATGTTAGCCAGATGCACAAAGGTGAGGCAAGCACAAGGTCACACATCCCCACTAGATGGCACAAGCATCCAGAGTTCAATTTCTGTGGCTGAGGCCCTGTCATGCCAATTCCCTATCTATCTCTATCTCTCTCTCTCTCTCTATCTATCTATCTATCTATCTATCTATCTATCTATCTATCTATCTATCTATCTACCTATCTCTGTCTCTCTAAAAAAATATTTTTAAAACTTGAGTTTGCATCTTCAGCCCCTAGCAAGCCGACTGCTGCTAGAGGGGGCACATCATTGGGTCCAGATCTGAATTCCAGCCCAGAGGTGTGCAAAGAGGTCTTGAGCTCTGGTGGGTTTTGTGTGTACCGGTGCTGGCACTTGCTGGTGGTGTGCCTCTCTGCTTGGATTTATGAATGGGAGCCAGCTTCTTCCACCTTTGATGGGACTCCCACTGAAATAAACCCCATTCCTCCCATAAACTGTACCTGGCTGGATATTCATCCTAGCATTGTGGATCTGACTACTACAAGGCTCAAGGTTAACATTGGTTGTCTTTCCCAATCATTTTCCACAGTTTTTTAAAATATATTATTTATTAATTTATGAGAGATGGAAAAAATGGGCATGCCAGGGCCTCCAGCTACTGCAAATGAACTTCAGATGAATGTGTCATCATGTGCATCTGGCTTAGGTGGGTCCTTGGGAATTGAACCTGGGTCTTAGACTTTGTAGGCAAGCACTTTAACCACTAAGTCACCTTGGCAACCCTGTTGTGTGTGTGTGTGTGTGTGTGTGTGTGTGTGTGTGTGTGTGTGTGTGTTGAGACAAGTTGTTAATTCACTTTGTAGCCCCAGGCTTATCTTAAACACATATCAATTCTACATCAGCCTCCCAAGCGCTGGAGCTAAAGGTATGCACCACTATGCCTGGCTTCCACCATATTTTTAAGGCAGGGTCTCTCATTGAACCTATAGCTCAATTATTCAGCTAGACAAGCTAGCTAGCAAGTTCCAAGGTTTCTCCTTTTCTTCTGCCAGCCAGCACTGGGATTATACACATGTGCCACCATGTTCAACATCTATGTGAGTGCTAGGGACCTGAACCCAGATCCTCATGGTTGCGTGACAAGCACTGTACCAACTGAGCCATCTCCCCAGTCCATCCATAATTCAACATTAATTTTCAATGCATCCTCACTGCTTTTTACTCATAAGCACATCTGTGACTTTCTTGCACTGCATAGCATTGTGGGATCATGTCTTTTGGTATTTAAGAAATTTTGTGTTTATGTTTTATCAGTTAATGACCTTATGTAATGTCTCTGAATCCCCTGATATTTTCAGGCAGGGGAGAAAGGATGTTATCTACTAGCTTTTTATAATAAGTCCATGTTGAAATTGCTTGGTCATCTCGTCTCTCCCTGTTGATCTGGAATCTAATTAAATGGGATAGCATATTCTTTTGTCAAAGAAGACACCGTGTCCCCTGAATGGTTTTGTTCTCACTGTTAGTCTGTAATCTTTGCAGTTGAAGATCAGTTGAAACCCCTTTGTTGGCTTTTCCTTTTGTTGCATATCCATTGCTCCAGTGCCAAATGTTGTTTGGTGTTTCTGAAAGCCCGCTCTCCCTCTAGAACCATGCTCCATCCCACTCCCCACACTTGGGGCAGACTAGGAACTGCGTCAGCCAGGATCTCTGGCCATCTCCTGCCTGGGGAGACCTTCCGTCAGTGGCCCTCTTCTATAGTTAGAGGTCTGTTAGGCCCCCAAGTTATTTCCTTCCTGTGTCACCTGGAATTCAATAAAAAGCAAAGCAATGGCCATGGATAGACTGATTGCAGAGATATGACCTTATGTAACTGTAGGGGACTTGTTATGTGATTGAGCCCCTGTCAGATGGCAGAGCAGTCAGGAAGGGAAGGTGAGTGCCAAATGACACAGACAAGCTGGACCACAAAGGCGAATGGATTTGTATCAGTTTTCACTGTTCTCAGGCCACATAATGTGAGTCTCCTATAAGAGAAGTGATACCATATGTCAAATTGCTAAACCACATTTATCCCACATCATGGTCACCTTCTCATTGCTAGGACAAATCACCCAACCAAAAGAAGCTGATGGGAGAAAAGTTTTTGTTTTGGCTTACAGTGTCAAGGGGAAGCTCCATGATGGTAGAGTACAGCATGCTATGAGCAGAAGCTGGACATCACTTCTGTCACAGCAGGTCGAAAGCAACAGAAAAAAGAGCAAGCTGAGCCCTGGCCATGGGGAGCTGGCTAAAATAACCCAAAGCTCTCCAACCAACAACACACTTCCTCCAGGAAGGCTCCATCTCCCAAATTACTACCAGCTGGAAACCAAGCATTCAAAACACATGGGTTTATGAGGTGCATATAATCCAAACCCCCACATTCTGTCCCCTTAAATTCATGACACTCAATCATATAAAATGCAATGCATTCATTCCAACTTTTAAAAATTCCCATAGCTTTTTCAATCCTGCTACTGTTAAAACATCCCCATAGACCAAGGGATCTTAACTACGAAGCCTATAAAACCAAAAACACATAAGGTGTAAAATAAACATTCACACTGAAAAAGATGGCATTTCAAGAAAAGATTGAACTAGTGAAAGGTCCAAAACAAACAGGGCAAACATCAAATTCTGTAGCTTCGAGTTCAACATCTGTAACCAATGATGAAGTCTCTGGGATTCCAATTCATTCCACCCTTCTAGCTGGGCTGCTTAAAGCCTAGGGAACAATCCGTCCAGAGCTAGCAGCTTTCCTTAGCAGTCATCCCATAGTCCTGGCATCTCCATAATCCCAGGGTCTCCTCTGCAACCCACAGTTTGTCCATGTCAGGTAAAACTGACTTTGAAGAACAGGAAAACACCTTCAACATTTTGGCCCCCTACTTTCAAAATAGCCAACATTCTTCCTACTGTCCCAATGCAGATCAGCTAGGCAAAGCTCCGTGTTGGTAATTTCTCAATTACAGCTGATATGGCTGCTATCTCCTGCACAAAACTTTCATTCCTTTGCTCACACCAATCCATTTATTCTAAAAACAACCCCAACCATGTCCTCAGGAGACAAGAAGATCACAGGCAGCCTCTCACACAAATTGCCTCTATCCCAGACTGGACAAAGCTCTTTCTTCTCCTCATAAACTGAGTCAACACAGTTCTTTCTGCATTTAAGTCTTTTAACTCTGACCAGAAATGATCTATCAAACTTTGCTTGTAGCCCTGCAAGTCTTATGTTAGTCCAAGATTTCAAGTCCTTCCACATTCCTCCCACAAATCGGTTCCTGAAATCCCAAAGCCACACAGTCAGGTTTTCAAGAAGCAACAACCCCCTCTCCTAGCACTAATTTTCTGTTGTAATCACCTTCTTATTTCTGGGACAAAGCACCAGACCAAAATCAGCTGATGGGAGAAATGCTTTTATTTTGATTTATAGTCTCGAGGGGAAGTTTCATGATGGCAGGGAAAACATGGCATGAGCAGAGCCACAGCAGGTGGAAAACAGCAGCAGGAGAGCAAGCTGAGCGCTGACAAGGGGGAGCTGGCTATAATACTCCAAAGCCTGTCCCTCTGCCATAAAGACTCTAAAGACCCCCCCCTTTTTTTGTTTTTTTGAGGTAGGGTCTCACTCTATCCCAGGTTGACCTATTCACTATGTAGTCTCTGGGCAGCCTTGAACTCATGGCAATCCTCCTACTTCTGCCTCCCAAGTGCTGGGATTAAAGGCATGGGCCACCATGCCCAGAAAGACTCTACCCCCTTAAATTGCCACCAGGTGCAAGCCAAGCATTCAAAACACATGGGTCTATTGGGATCATTTGATTCAAACCACCACATTCCAGGGGTTGTAAGAGTTGGAACAAGCTCCCTGGAAAAGGGAGAGAAGCCACAGGCCTGTCCACCAGTCCACATCAACAGTGGAGCCAACAAGTCAAACAACACAGTTAGGTACTGGTGCCTCTGAACATACTTATAGAATGAATCCTTCTCTGTCCCCACCTTCCAGATCTCACACAGACATATCCTCTGTGGTTCATGTTCAGTGGAAACAGGGAAGGTAACCTGGAGGCATAGATTTGGGCGAACTAATATGGTTCATTATAACCAGCATATTCCATTTTCCCTGGAGAGCTAGAGGTGAAAGATCCCCAGCTCAACCCACATGTTTTACCATCTCTTTATCTAGTTCTCATTCATCCTCTTGAATGTGTTGTTTCTTAATAGGACTGACTCTGTGATTGGTGTCAGAAGTAGCCATGAGAAACAGGTCCTCAAAACAGAAATAACAGGATGCTGGACTCTGTATGGGAGAGGGCAGGTACCGCACTAACCTTTGGAGACAAAGTGGACACAGTTAATATAGCGTGCCTTAGGACAGAGAGATCCTCAAATTGGGGCCTCCCAAATAACTAGTTTGATGTGGAGACCCTAGAATGAAACAAGATGGACAGCCTTCTGAGATGCAGTAAGTGAATGGTTTATGAAGCTCTGGGACAGAAAATGTGGCTAGAGGGGTCACCTTGACAATTCAGAACATGTTAGTCAAATCCAAGTGATGTGGGCGGTGGATTGAATGTAAAATGGTGACACTGTTTGGGATGGTTGTGGTACCTTTAAGAGGTGGAGCCTTGCTGAAAGAAATGTGTCACTGGGGATGGGCCTTGTTGCATCACTCTACATCCTCCCTGCCAATGTGACAATATAATGCCAACTATGTGTCTCTGCCATGCTTTCCCCACCGTGATAGATTCAACCCTCTTGAACTGTAAGCCAAATACACACCCTTTCCTGCAACCAATGAAAACGTAACTGATACACAACCGAGCTGCTCCCACCACCGTATTCCCCACCACAGGGAACTGAGAGCCTCTGAAATCATGCGCCAGACTAAATTCTCCCTCCTTTAAGTTGTTTCTCCCAAGTATGTTGCCAACATATTAAAAACATCAATAATACAAGAACCTAGTGCATGTGATGCAAGGACCTAGAAGGATCCTCCAAACCTTCCCAGGAGTCTATGGTCATGTGCCTGCATGACTTCTCTGGAGGAAGGGAAATTCCCAGACATCCACAGGTGATTCAGTGTGGGCTCTGAGAAGATGCCCTTTCTGACAGGTCTACAGCACCACCACAGTCCATGGAGTGGAGAGCGGAAGGCTAGAAGGTAGAGTTTGGGCCCCAAACCTTCTCAAAGAGGGTTCACTTCTACCAGTGGAACCAGAAGCCCTCTCTCAGTACCAGCATGCCTAGGAGAGACAGGCTGAATGGATGGAAGAGGGGCTGGAGAGATGGCTCAGTGGATAAAGCGCTTTCTGTGCAAGCATGAGGACCTGAGTTCAGATCCCCAGTACCCACATAAAATCCAGGTGTGGTATCACACACTGGGGAGGAAGAGATAGGAGGATCCCCAGGGCTTGCTGGCTAGCTAGTCTAGCCAAATCAGTGAGCTCCAGGTTTGATCAGAGACCCTGCCTCCAAAAACAAGATGGAGGGCTGGAGAGATGGCTGAGCAGTTAAGGCACTTGCCTGCAAAGCCAAAGGACCCAGGTTCAACTCCCCAGGACCCACATAAGCCAGATGCACACAAGATGGCACATGTAATATACATTCTTATTAAAACTATACAAAAAAAAAAAGATGGCACATGTGTCTGGAGTTTGTTTGTTTTCAGTGGCTGAAGGCCCTGATGTGCCCATTCTCTCTCTGTCTTTCTCCCCTTTCTCTCTTGCTCTCTCTCTCAAATAAATTGAATTAATTAAATTAAAAACAAAGTGGAGGGCTGGAGGGATGGCTTAGCCATTAAGGCACTTGCCTGCAAAGCCAAAGAACCCTGGTTCGATTACCCAGGACCCACTTAAGCCAGAAACACAAGGTAGTGCATGCATCTGGAGTTTGTTTGCAATGGCTGGATGCCCTGGCATGCCCATTCTCTCTCTTTCTCTCTCTCTCTCTCTCTCTCTCTCTCTCTCTCTCTCTCTCTTTCTTGCTCTTTCTCTCAAATAAATAAATAAAAATAATTTTTTTTAAAGATGGAGAGCAACATCAGTCTCTGGCCTCTTTATACATATACACACATGTGCATGCACACCTGCACACATGTGGCCATATACATATGAACATGTGTGCACACACATATAACACACACACACACACATATATCACAAACACACACACACGATGCAAGAGAAAGGAAGAATACCTACACAGGTTTCCTGAAGAGTTTTGTCTTCATAGAGCGTGCTTACACAAACCTCAACAATGTATTCTGCTTCACGCCCAGACTACATGACATCCGCTACAAACCCATGCAGTATGTTACTGGGTTGAATCCTACAGGCAGTTGAACCTCGCTGGCTTTTGTATATTTTAACACAGGAACGGTACAGTAAGGATACTAGATCATAGGAACTGTTGTGCTCCACTATAATCTTATGGGACCCTGTTGCACACGTGGTCTTCTGTTGATCTAAACCCCATTACTTGGGCACACAACCATGGACGTCCAATAAACACACTCATTTCTGTTCATAAAACAAGGTGATATTGGTAATGAGAGTCTCGTTGGCCACTGACAGTCACAGTCACCTGCGGAGAGGTAAGTGCTGCCTTCGTGTCAGGCTGCAGTCCTTGATTTGCCAGTGTCACAGTTACCTTCTCATTGCTGAAACCCAACATCCGGCTAGAGCAGCTGACGTGGGCTCAGAGAGCATGACCCTTCTAACAGTTTGTTTCAGCTGATAGTAAGTCGGGGGTGGGGGGTGGGTATGGGGAACTTTCATCGTGGTATGGCAGAGCAGAGGCTGGGCATCACATCTTACCACAGAAGCAGGGGGAGGTAGGTAGCATCAAGAGTGAGCTGGGGGTGCTGGAGAGATGGCTTAGCAGTTAAGCGCTTGCCTGTGAAGCCTAAGGCCCCATGTCTGACTCTCCAGATCCCACATAAGCCAGACGCACAAGGTGAAGCAAGTGCGCGAGTTCGCACACGTGTACAAATGTCACACGCATCTGGAGTTCGATTGCAGTGGCTGGAGGCCCTGGCACACCAATTCTCTCCCTCTCTTTCTCTCTCTCTCTCTCCTAAAAAAAAAAAAAAAAAAGAGTGAGCTGGCTCCGGCAAGGGGGGCTTGGGTTATATTACCCCAAGGAGCACCATGAACAACCCATCTCCAGCAAGGCTCCACTTCCCCACTTGTTACCAACTGGGGATTCAATATGAGACTTAATCACAAACAACGTGAGGCTATGGGGCTGTCACTTCACACTCAGACAACCACGCTTAATTTTTATATATGCACGTTTGAACTGTTATTGTGGCAAATATCTAGTACAGTGCCATCACAGGAATTTCAATGATACACACTGGAAATGATACCAAAGAATGGGGTGATGGTAATGTTTTATTCTGGGTACAGGTTTCAGCATGATACTAGTCTTCTGAAGACATAAAGTGGTAAAGGGAGTCAATAACTTAAAAGGAGCACTAACGGTGAAGTGAATACACATTCCTGACATGCAGCTCCACCATGTTTGCATATAAATCACAATGTGGCCAGCTAATGATCAGGACCGTGATTGTCAGTGTCCTGTGAATGATTCCACTGCTGCCACTGTGTTAGCTTACATAGAGTCACTTAGTAACTTGAATTATCATGTTAACATTTGTTTTCACTAAAATTTTAAATCGCTTAATTACTATGCCAGCCTCCTGCAAATAGTTATTAAATGACAGCACTTTTAGGGGCTAAAAGAAAAGACTCGTGAAGACCAATTACTTTGAAGTGGAAATTGGATGCAATAATGTACAACAAAGACACTTAAACAAACACCATAATGCACCATGTGGTTCCTTTAGTGGAGAACGCTAAATACATCAGAGCTAATGCTGAGAAAATTAAAAAGGCAGGAGCAGAGTAATGCCTTCCACGATGAATGTAAATTTATGCTTCCTGCAAACACAGCCTCCCTATTCAAGGTTGTCTCTTGGGAGGTTAGCACTGAATGGCTTGGGTCTTGACAATTCCAGACGTTGATAACAAAATCCTTGCTGAGACTGCTTTATTATTAGGGTTGAGAATAAGTGGGTTTTCAACTTTTGGGTGCAGTTTTGCCCCTGGACTTGGTGCTTACATTTGCTTTTAAACCTTAGTAGGGGCATAGAATTTTCACCAAAAAAATGATGGTTGTGGGCTAGAGAGATGGCTTAGCATTTAAGCACTTGCCTGTGAAGCCTAAGGAACCTGGTCCAAGGCTCGATTCCCCAGGACCCACATTAGCCAGATGTACAAGGGGGCGCATGCATCTGGAGTTTGTTTGCAGTGGCTGGAAGCCCTGGCACGCCCATGCGCTCCCAATCTTTCTCTCTCTCTCTGTCACTCTCAAATAAATAAATAAAAATGAACAAAAAAAAAATTTTAAATGATGGTTGTACTAACTTGTATAATCTATATCTTATTTTAAAATACATTGCAGGACTCTCACTTCAATTTATCATAATTCTAATACTTTGCAATTTACAGTGCATGTTTAGTGTTTACCTAGTGTCCTACTTTGTGGGTTTCTATGAGGATTTTTTTTTTGTATGTGTATATTTGTGTGTGTGTGTGTGTGTGTGTGTGTGTGTGTGTGTGTGTGTGTGTTGCAGTCAGGTTCACACTGCTGGCAGAAATCACCCGACCAAGAGTAGCTTGTGGGCAAAAAAGTTTATTTTGGCTTACATGTTCAAGGGGAAGCTCCATCATGGCAAGGGAAAGAGATGGCATGAGCAGAGGGTGGACATCATCCCCTGGCTGATATCAGGTGGACAACAGGAACAGGAGAGTGTGCCAAACACTGCCAAGGGGAAACTGGCTATAATACCCATAAGCCTGCCTCAACAATACATTGTGTCAGGAGGCATTAATTCCCAAATCGCTATTGGCTGGTAACCTAGCATTCAGAACACCTAAGTTTATGGGGACACCTGAATCAAACCACCACATTCCACCCTTGGCCCCAATAAACTATTAACCATCCATGATGTAAAATGCAATGTATTCAGTCCAACTTTAAAAGTCCCCACATTTTGTCAATCCCAATGAAGTTCAAACACTCCTATATTCCAAGGTCTTTTAACTGAGCCATAATACCAAAAAATCTCCCCAAAACCCATAATGGCACAGAATAAACACTCACACTGCAAAAGATGGCATTGGGCATTGCAAAGAAATATTCAACCAATACAAAATTTAAACAGGGCAAACATCTGTAGCTCCAAGCCAAACAACTCTAGTCAATGAAGTCTCCAAGTCCGATAATTCTAACCAACAGCAAGTCTCTGGAGTTCCAATTCTGCCCCTCCAGCTAGGCTATTCACAGTCCTGGAAAACTTCATCTGGGGCCAGCAGCTTTCCTCAGCAGCCATCACATGGTCCTGGCATCTCCACTGCAACCCACAGTTCATCCTCATGGCTCCATC
Source organism: Jaculus jaculus (assembly GCF_020740685.1). Classification (NCBI taxonomy): domain Eukaryota; kingdom Metazoa; phylum Chordata; class Mammalia; order Rodentia; family Dipodidae; genus Jaculus; species Jaculus jaculus. Next base: position 126,555,039 of record NC_059109.1, on the reverse strand, counting down.
GGGTCTCCATGTAGGCATCCAGCAAACAGTTTCCAAAACACAAGGCCGCATAGCAAACTCAATGGCCCTCTCTTTCCTGCACTTCTTATGTTCCACAATACCATGTAGGGTACCAATTTGTTAATCCGGGGGGGGGGGGAATAAAGCAGACTTTGAAGAACAGGACACTCCTTGAGCACTCAGGCCCCTTCAAAAGAGTCTACATTCTTCCTGTTGTCCCAATGCAGATCAGCTAGCCCAGTCGCAATGGTTGTAATCTCTCATATGATTGTGGTTGAACAGGTAGAAGTTTTGGCTCACAGATTTATTTCTGTGCCATATTCCTCTGCACACACCAGTCCATTTCTACGCACTGCAACCCTATACAAGTTCTCAGGACATGGGTATAACAGCAAGCCTCTCACACAAACTATTTCTAACCCAGTCCAGACAAAGCTCCTTTTTAATTTCATAAGCCAAACCTCACAGTCCATAGTTCTTACTGCATTGAGGCCTTTCAACTCTGACCAGAATAGTCCATCAAGCTGTACTTACAGCACTGCAAGGCATCGCTTAGGCCAAAATTTCAAATCTTTCTACATTCCTCTTGAAAATCAGCTCCAAGAGGCCAAAGCCACACAGTCAGGCATCTAGCAGTAATCCCACTCCTCTGGTACCAACATTGCTGTTGCAGTCAGGTTCACATTGCTGACAAAAATCACCTGACCAAGAGCAGCTTGTGGGGGGGAAAAAAAGTTTATTTTGGCTTACCAGCTCAAGGGGAAGCTCCATGATGGCAGAGGAAAACGATGGCATGAGCAGAGGGTGGACATCAGCCCCTGGCCGACATCAGGTGGACAACAGGAACATGAGAGTGTGCCAAACACTGGCAAGGGGAAACTGGCTATAACACCCATAAGCCTGCCCACAATAGTACACTCCCTCCTGGAGGTGTTAATTCCCAAATCTCCATCAGCTAGGGACCTAGCATTCAGAACCCCTAAGCTTATGGGGGACACCTGAATCAAACCACCACAGTGGTATAGCGATATATGCCATGTGTGTGCAATGTGCACATCCCATATACACACATGCAGAGGCCAGAGGAGAACGCCAGGTGACCCCACCATCACTTATCTATCTGCATATTTTCTTGGGACACATCTCTCACTGACCTCAGAATTTGCTGTTTTCACTCGCTCCAGGAATTCTCTGCTCCCTGCTCCCCACAGGACTAAGGTGTAAATCACACATGACCACACTTGGCTGTTTATGTGGGCACTGGAGAATTGAACTCAGGCAGACTCAGGTCCCCTCAGACCCTCATGTTTGCGCGGGAAGTGTTCTTACCTGCTGGGCCGTGTCTCCAGCTGGAAGGTTTTGCTTAACTGAGGTGTGTGTGTTGGTGCACTGAGATCACAGGTACTTGTGCTACGTGGTCCAGCTTTACGTGGATTCTAGGATCCAAACTCAAGTACTCACACTTGCAGGGCAAGCATCTTCCCAGTATAAAGCTTAGATTTCGTACACTGTATTACCATGAACATAAACTGAGCAGCGAAGCTATATGCGTAGGATTGGTGCATTAAATAAAGTACGTGCGCCTGTTGAATCTTGGGATGGAGCAGCCTCCAAATACTTTTATAAATTACATTCCCAAAAGATATTTATGAGAATGAACATTTTTCCAAACTCATGCCCATGCTGGAGATCATATTTCTTTGTAATCTTTGCCTACTGCGACGGCCAAAAATGTATTTAAACACATGCATTTTTTAATTTGTAGTTTATGGACTCTTTTCATGTATTTATTCCTCATTTGCATTTCCCTTTTATTACTTGTCCTTTGTATCCATAGATCATTTTTATGGGAGAGTGATCTTCTTATAAATGTGTAAGAGATAATTAAATGAAGCCAGTAAACCATTGCTTTCATATACTTAGAAAAAATATATTTTTTAAGTGTGTTTTACCTTTTTTTCTGGAAATAAAGTTTTACTTTTTTATTCTGGTGTAAAAGTAGCCAGTCATTTCACTGGTGTCTACTACCCAAGACCCCTGACCATACATCCAGTGGGAAGTTTTGATAGTTTCTGGAGGTACTTGGTGATTTATCATCAGAATATCAAATCATATCTGTATGAGATCTGTGTGTTACAGCATTATGTCCATGCTTCCTCATCTATCTCCATCACCTCCAGTTTCCTAACTTTTTAAGATTTTTTATTGATTTATTTATTTGAGAGAGAGAGAGAGAATGGGCACACAAGAGACTTCAGCTGCTGCAAACAAACTCCAGACATATGCACCACTTTGTGCATCTGGTTTACATGGGTCCTAGGAATTAAACCTGGGTCCTGTGGCTTTGCAGGCAAGTGCCTTAACTGCTAAGCCATCTCTCCAGCCCTAATTTTTTTTTTTTTTTGTTTTTGTTTTTGTTTTTGTTTTGTCAAGGTAGGGTCTCACTCTAACTCAGGTGGACCAGGAATTCACTATGTAGTCTCAGGGTGGCCTCAAACTCATGGCAATACTTCTAACTCTGTCTCCCAAGTGCTGGGATTAAAGGCATGAGCCACCATGCCCAGCTCCTAATTTTTTTTTATTGACAACTTCCATGATTGTAAACAGTATTCCATGGTAATTCCCTCCTTCCCCCTCCCCATTTTCTCCTTTGAAACTCCACTCTCCTTCATATCCCCTCTCTCTCTCAATCAGTCTCCCTTTTATTCTGATACCATCATCTTTTCCTCCTATTATGATGGTATTGTGTCAGTAGTATCAGGCACTGTGAGGTCGTGGATATACAGGCCATTTTGTGTATGGAGGAGCATGTTGTAAGGAGTCCTACGCTTCCTTTGGCTCTTACATTCTTTCTATCACCTCTTCCACAATGGACCCTGAGCCATTGAAGGTGTGATAGAGATATTTCAGTGCTGAGCACTCCTCTATCATATCTTCTCAGTACCATGGTGCCTTCTGAGTCATCCCAAAGTCACTGCCATCTGAAAAGATAAGGTTCTCTAACCAAAAGTGAGAGTAGCATTAATATATGGGTATGAACATTAAGAGAAGTGCTTACTAGGCAGTTTGATGAGCATAGTATATACATTTAGCCAGACAGCAGCAGATGTTACGCCCCTGGAGCTCATGACTACCCCTGTTGTAGGTTTTCAGTATCAGGGATGCATTCTCTCCCATGGAGCAGCCTCCAGTCAAATTAGCAGGTGGTTGGTTTCCACCATGACAGACATGCCACTATTGCACCTGTTGGCTCATTTGGTCTGGCTGGCCAAATATAAGGCTTGCAGTGTCCACTGTTAAGTATCATCACTGGTGATTTCTCTCTCTCCCATTGAACTGCATGCAGTGTGGCTTTTTTCCAGCTTTCTGTCAGCTGGTCTACATGGAAGAGGTTTTCAGCTCAGTACCAGCAGGACTTCTCAGTGACCTTACAGCCCGAGTGTGTGGAGTCTTCAGCAATAGGGTCTTATCATCTATTCCTGGTGGGAAGCTAAGGGCTTTGGCCTGTAATGTTTTGGGGGCATTAGGGACCTCCCTGGCCAACAACTCACTGGAAGGTATCCCATCCTTGGCCCTGAATATTTTCTAGTAATAATCTATGGCTCCTGATTGTTCCATTGTCCAAAATAGTAGGTTTCCATATGACTTATTTATATCCTCTTAGACTTTGATTAGCCCTCCCTCCACCTTTCCTTTACTCAAGCTCTTCCCTTGACCTCACTTAGACCTTTTCACCCACATTAATCTGTTCTTGTACTTACATGTATACAATACCATCCTATTAGGTTCTCCCCCTCCCTCCCTTTCTAGTCCCTTTATATCTCCTTTCTACCTTACTTTTTTTGAGTTCTTCATTTCTCTCCTCCCCCATCCAGCCCCAGATTTGGACATTTTACCTTTATTATACACTACAAATTCTTACAAACTCAGCTTGGTACCCATTCTTCTAAGAAGTGGTGTCAATATTCATGTCTAGTAGGTAATGATCCAAATTGTCAATTTAAAATTCCTGGCTGGGGCTGGAGAGTTGGCTTAGTGGTTAAGCACTTGCCTATGAAGCCTAAGGACCCCGGTTCGAGGCTCGATTCCCCAGGACCCACGTTAGCCAGGTGCACAAGGGGGCACACGCATCTGGAGTTCGTTTGCAGTGGCTGGAAACCCTGGCACACCCATTCTCTCTCTTTCTCTCTGCCTCTTTCTCTCTCTCTCTCTGTCGCTCTCAAACAAATAAAAGTAATAATAAAGGCGTGTGCCACCAGGCCTGGCCAAATTTATAAAACAAAAAAAAAAATCCTGGCTGCTATCTAGGGAGTTTTGTTCTTCCAGATGAAATTTTGATGTGTATAGCAAAACAAAATAAAATAGGAAAAGAATCCACATCACTCAAACAAAATTAAAAAAAAAAAAATTAGAGACGGAGAGAAAGAATTGGCACACCAGGGCTTCAGCTGCTGTAATCGAACTCCAGACACTTGCACCACCTAGTGGGCATTTGAGACCTTACAGTTACCTCACCTTTGTGGTTCTGGCTTATGTAGGATCTGGAGAGTCTTACATGAGTCCTTTGGCTTTGCAGGCAAGTGCCTTACCTACTCAGCCATCTCTCCAGCCCTCTACTGAGATTGTGTTTTGAAATATTCCTCTCTAGGAAAGCAGCCCTCTCTGTATTTACAGCTTGAAAGGCCCATCTTAGAGAGTCATGCTATCTTCTCTGTGAGCTCTGCCCAGTTCTTGTTAACTTGGTCCTGGATACCAGCTGCTACTGTGATTGGGACTTATACTTAGTAAGCTATCATCTAACTATCATTGGCAGAAGAAAATTAGTTGGTATAAAAGTCTGTTAACTTGTGGGTCATCTTAAACATAATTTATATTACCAAAAATGAGGTGAGATGACGTCATGCGTGTGGAGTCAGTTCCTGGGGAGAACCAAGCATCACTTCTGTAGGATTCCTTCCCATAAATGCATAACCTGCATCTAAGCATCAGAAAACAATTGGAAAACTGAAATGAAGGAACATTCCTCAAAACAAGCTGAAGGTCCTCTTCAAAATCAGCAATGTTGGGGCTGGAGAGATGGCTTAGTGGTTAAGCGCTTGCCTGTGAAGCCTAAGGACCCCGGTTCGAGGCTTGGTTACCCAGGTCCCACGTTAGCCAGATGCACAAGGGGGCACATGCATCTTGAGTTCGTTTGTTTGCAGTGGCTGGAAGCCCTGGCGTGCCCATTCTCTCTCTCTCCCTCTATCTGTCTTTCTCCCTGTGTCTGTCGCTCTCAAATAAATAAATGAACAAAATCAGCAATGTTGTAGCTGGGAAAATAAAGCCAGATGTACAAAGTGACACATGTGTCTGGAGTTTTTTGTTTGTTTGCTTGTTTGTTTTTTGCAGTGGCAGGAAGCCCTGGCACACCATGCTCACTCTTCCTTTTCTTAAGATTTTTTTCCTTATATTTTTATTTATTTACTTGAGAGAGAGACAGGCAGAGAGAGTATGGGTACGCCAGGGCCACCTGCCACTGCAAATGAACTAACTCCAGATACATGCACCACCTCGTGTATCTGCTTTATGTGGGTACTGGGAATCAAACTGGGACCCTCAGGCTTTGTAATGAAGAGCCTTTAACCACTGAACGATCTCTCTAGCCCTCACTCTCTATTTCTCATAAAGATAGATAGGTAGATAAATAGATAAAATTTTTAACAGCATTTTAAATTGCTGTGGTAGTTTAAATGCATATCTCCCATTGACTTGGGTATTACAATTTAACCTGTAACTTGTGTCTCCAGTCACCTGGCTGGAGGAGGTGTCACTGGGGCTGGATTCTGGAGTCTAGCCCTAAGGTATCATTTGTTGTGCATCTAAATTCTAGCCCAAAAGTGAGGTGAGCAGTCTAAGCTCTGGCATATTTTTGTGCTTGCTGCTTTTTTGGTATTTTGCTGGTTGGTGTTTTTTTTTTTCCCCCCACTCTCTCTGATTGAATTTATGAATACGAGTCAGTTTCTTCCTCCATTAATGGAAATTCCTTTGACCTATAAGCTTAAATAAATCCCTTCCTCCCATAAACTGTGTTTGGTTGGATGTTCATCCCAGCATCGAGGGCTGCCTACTACAATCACCCATGGCCTCAAACACAGAGACAAACTAAGAGATTAAAGGGTGTCACAAATCACTCAATTGGAATCTGAGTCAGGAAAGAAAAAAAAAAAAAAAAAACCTGTGACAAAGAATATCACTGGGACCAGGGTGAACTTTGAACATGGTAGGATGCCTCAGACAGCACCGGAAAAAGAGCTGGTCCCAGTTCACTGAAGACACAGCAGGCGTTGAGCAGAAAGGCCGGCTGGGGAGAGGACATCATGGCAACGCCTCTGCCTCTCAGCCCAGCATGGTGCTGTTCTTAACAGGCACATAGGGAAATGATGTGAAAGCTACATTAAGATACAATTGCTTCTTTAACTGTGTCTTATGTTAGTATTATTGGGGATTTAGTAAAATCTTTAACAAAAGCATGTTGACCTAAAAACAAGATCATTGTGACTTAAACTTAGCAAACAAGTGGCCCATGTATCTGGAATTTGTTTGCAGTGGCTAGAGGCCCTGGCACATCCATTCTCTATCTTTCTGTCTCTCTTGTCCCTATCTATCTATCTATCTATCTATCTATCTATCTATCTATCTATCATCTATCTACCTATCTATCTCTGCTTGCAAATAAATAAATAAAAGTATTAAAAAATCTTAGCAAACAGGGCTGGAGAGAAGATGGCTTAGAGCTTAAGGTGCTTGCCGGCCAAGCTTGAGGACTAATGTTCGACTCTCTAGGTTCCACATAAGCCAGGCGCACAAGGACACAAGGCCACACACGTGCACTAGGTGGTGCGCGCATCTGGAGTTTGATTATAGTGGCTGGAGGTCCTGGCACACCAATTCTCTCTCTCTCTCTCTCTCTTTCTGTCATAAATAAAAAGGGGGAGGGGCAGTCGGTTGGAGTTGCCTGAAAAAGAATTTTGGCAAACAGAAGTGTGACTTGTCTGGGAAAAGCGCTGAGAAACTTGTGGACTTCATGTCTAGCATGGGGTCAGCAGCTCCCCTGAGAATACTTGCAGTGTATTTACTTGAGAATGCTTCCCCCCACCCCTCCTCCTGCCGTGCAGGACAAAAGGGGGAGCTTAGGTGGCTCCGGACCCTTGCTATGGAATTGGTCTCCAACAGTGGAGCGATTCGATGGCACACGGCCATGCTTGGTTTCTTGGGCTTGATCCTCGTGTAGCGGTTCTGTGCATGTAAAGATGTGTGCGCGCCCTTGTTCTCAGGAGCTGTGTGCCAAAGCTCTCAAGTCTTTTCATCTCTTTGCTTTTCTTTTGTGGCACGTGTGTGTGGTATGCATTGTGCTGCGTGTGTGTGCGGTGTGTTAACGTACGGGTGATATGTGTGATAGGCTCTGTATGTGCGTGGCGTGTACACATGTGGGGGCCAGAGAACACCCAGTGCCCTCCTCTGTCACTCTTTTCTGTTGTTTCCTTCCAACAGAGCCTTTCACTGAGCCTGGATCTATCATTTTTGGTCAGGCTGTCTGGCCAGTAAACCGCAGCAATTCTCCTGGCTCCATCCCCTCACAGGATGAGTGTCACAGGCCACACTGGGCTTTTTGTGTGTGTGTATGGGGGTGCCAGGGATCAAACTTAGGGCGAGTCAGACCCTGATGCTTGCATGGTGAGTGCTCTCACTTGCTGAGCCATCTCCCCGGTCCTCTGGGTGTTCTTGTTTTAGGCTGTAATTCTTCATTTCTGTTGCATTTGTTCAGCCCTCTGCGAGACTCGTCCCAATGCTTTACTTCTGAGGCGGTTTCATGTCGTGTCTGGGCCCCTTCGTGGTTTCCGGGTGGTGAGGAGAGCAGAGAGGCCTCCCTGGACCAGCCTAAAAGGGCTCTGTGTTCATCCAGCAGCACGAGCTCGCTTTCCATGACAAGCTTTCTCTTTGAGTGAAGGCCTGGCTTGGGGCCTGAGTTCCAAGGGGATGTCTATAGACATCATCACCTTGAGGCTGTCACAGATGGAGCAGGAAGGCAAACTCAAGAGAGCCCTTCCCTACTAAAGACAGCAGTATTTTACCTAATGGTATCACACATTTGTCTGTTTCCTCAGAATTACCCTGAAAGACTTTATCGGGCGGGGCTGGGAAGATGGTTCAGTGGTTAGAAGTACTTGCTTGGTAAGCCTGCCAATCCAGATTCAATTCCCTAAACCAGGTAGGAATTAATCTGCTGTAGCAAAAGACCCTGATGCATGTAGGTGTGCAATCACACATGTGCTAATAAACAAATATTTTTTATTAATTAAAATAAAAAGAAAATCTGGGGCTTCTCCCTATAGCTGCAAACCTCACAGCCTCTCTGTGAGAGTTTCCTCTGATTACAGGAAGCAAGCTCTTTTGTCTTAACCGTCAGAGATAAGCATCTGCCAGTCCATCTGGTAACCCCAGCCCTGGCCACCCCCAGCCCCTGCCCATGGAATGGGACGAGCCCTCCCATCACAACTAATTTAATCTAGAAAATCTGTCATAGACAAGCCCAGAGATTTGTTTCCATGGTGATTCTACAGCAATTTGACAACAAGAGATTAACCATCACAAATTCCTAAGTGTCTCCCACAGCTAGAACAGATCCTGTGGGCAGAGGAAATGGAAATTCTTGTAGGTATTAATCAGAAAATTACAGGTGACCACTGAATATTTCTACGAGGGCTTCTGCTTCTCTCCCCAAATACAACATGAGGGGAGGTTAGGAAACCTCTGTACCCCTTTCTGGTAAACAGCAGGAATTACTTCTCCGATATCTCCCATGGTGCTCGGTCTTGAGCCTTTCAGACTGAGCAGGACGTGTCTGTTGCAGGGGCGAATGTTCAAGTTGTGTCTGTGGCCTTCACCCAGGAGACACTGCCCAGAGACCCCTGTACAGCAAGAGGTGCTAGAGACCTGCAGGTACCTGGAAGTAACAGATAAGTCTCACCTCCCACGCACTTTCCAGCAAGAGCCTCCTACCTTCGGAACCAAAGCCCTGTCAAGAGCAAAGAGTTTTAGGACTGGAGAGATTGCTTAGTGGTTAAGGCGCTTGCCTGCAAAGTCAAAGGACCCAGGTTCAATTCCCCCGAACCCACATAAGCCAGATGCACAAGAGTAAAGACTTTTAAGCTTGAGATGTTTGGGCCTGAGACTCTTTTAGGTACTGAAAGAATACTACATCCTTTCTCCCGGGTGGAGGGGTCTTTACCAGATGTCTGCTGTCCCAGCAATAGTCTTCGATGCACGCCTTTAATCCCAGCACTTGGGAGGCAGAGATAGGAGGATCTCTGAGAGTTTGAGACTACCCTGAGACTACATAGTGAGTTCTAGGTCAGCCTGAGCTAGAGTGAGACCCTACCTCAAAGAAAGAAAAAAGAAAAGAAAAAGGAAAGAAAGAAGGAAGGAAAGAAGGAAAGAAAGAAAAGAAAAGATGGGGCTGGAGGGATAGCTTAGTGGTTAAGGCATTTGCCTGCAAAGCCAAAGGACCCAGGTTTGATTCCCCAGGACCCATGTTAGCCAGATGCACAAGGTGGCGTACGCATCTGGTGTTCATTTGCAGTGGCTGGAGGCTCTGGCACACCCATTCTCTCTCCCTCTCTCTCTCTCTCTCTCCCCCTCTTTCTCTGTCAAATAAAAATAAAATGATAAAAAAGAAAAGAAAAGGAGGAAACACACTAGGACCTTCTTATTCTTCAACGAGCCTTGAACCCTATGCAGCTTTGCCATTTCTGCTGTCATTTCCCATCTCAGGGTGCCATGTTGCCAAACCTGAGCTGGTTGGCAATTTGGAGCAAGGAGGAGGACTGTGGCAGATAAAGAAGGGACCACAAAATCACAGCCTCTCGGATGAGCTGACATCATATAGAAAGAAGAGTACAAAGGCTGGAGACATGGCCCAGCAGTTAAGGCGCTTGCCTACAAAACCTAACAACCCGAGTTCGATTCCCCAGAACCCATGTAAAGCCAAGTATATGAAGTGGTACACACGTCTGGAGTTCATTTGCAGCTGCTGGAGGCCCTGCCATGCCCATTCTATTTGTCTGTCTATCTCTCTGTGCTTGCAAATAAATAAATAAATAAATATTTTTTTAAAGCAAAGAGCTAGCCGGGCAAGGTGGCACATGCCTTTAATAGAAGCACTTGGGAGGCAGAGGTAGGAGGATTGCCATGATTTCGAGGCCACCCTGAGACTACATAGTGAATTCCAGGTCAGCCTGGGCTAGAGTGAGACTCTACCTCGAAAAACCAAAATAAATAAATAAATAAATAAATGCCAAGAGCTGAGTGTGATGGTGCAGGCCTTTAATCCCAGCACTCCAGAGGCTGAGGTAGGAGGATCATTGTGAGTTTGAGGACTACATAGTGAATTCCAGGTCAGGCTGGGCTACAGCGAGACCCCCCATGTCAAACAACCACAAAAAAGGAAGGGGGGAAGAATAATGGAAATGAAGTCTTGGGTAGCTATTCAAGACCTGATGTCTTCAACAATGTGCCTTAAAATCTCTTCCTGAGGTACTGGACTGTCAGAAGTGAGCCTGATGCTCAGACAACTCGACACAGCCCTGGAGCTATCACTTTCATGTACAAGCAATCTTTGTTTCTATGTGAATCTTACGGAGAGATTTTATTTTACTTTTTAATAAGAGCCAACCACAGCTTGTTTCATTCTGCCCCTTTATTTCTGTTTTCCTCTCTGTTCAACAATAACTAGCCTTCATCTCTCCTCCAGGGTCAAATGCTTTGGAAATATTCTATTGTTCTAATGTTCTATTTATTTGACAAGTACTTGTGAGCCACTTGCCATGCACCAGCCCCATTCTAAACATGGGAGATGCAGGGCTGGAGTGGTGGCTTAGAGGTTAAGGTGTTCGCCTGCGAAGCCAAAGGACCCAGGTTCAATTCCCCAGGACCCACATTAGCCAGATGCACAAGGGGGCTCATGTGTCTTGAGTTTGTTTTCAGTGGCTGGAGGCCCAGGCACTCCCATTCTCTCTCTCTCTCTCTCTCTCTCTCTCTCTCTCCCCCTCTTTCTCTGTCAAATAAATAAAATACAATACAAACATGGAACATGCAGAAGCAAAATCCCCACCCTCGGTAAGATGTCCACTTAGTCAACGACTACATGATGGCTACACGTGATGGCTATACATGATGACTACACATGATGGGCAGGCGACTCAGCAACACAAGAATTCAAGTCACATGAAAGAACGGGAGATGGGTAGCGTGTCTTGGGAAGGGAGGGTGGGGGGACGTCTCCCGGAGGAGAGGAACATCTGAACAGGGGAACATGGTTGGAACTTGGCGTGAGCCCTGGGTTATCGGAGGGGATTTCCAAGCCAGAGGAACAGTAGGTGTCAAGTCTCTGAGACAAGAGTGTGCGTGGTGTGATAAGGAACAGCAGGGAAGCCAGTGGGACTGGGATGGGGGTGAGTGAAGAGAAAGATGACCTCACAGACTCCATGGGGGCAGGATTTCTAGATCTGAAGAAGAATTCTGCATTTATTTTTGTTGGTTTTTGAGTATCTCTCTAGGTCAGGCTGACCAAGAATTTAATATGTAGTCTTGCTTTATTACATATGGGTGGCCTTGAGCTCATGGTGATCCTCCTACCTCTGCCTCCAAAGTACTAAGATTAAAGGCATGTGCTACCAAGCCTGGCTGAATTTCACACTTATTAAATTTATTTGGGGTGAGTGTGTCTGTGTGTGTGAGGTTGAGGGAGGGAGAGAGACAGGTACACTTGTGCTGCAGCATGTGGCGCTCAGAGGACAACTTTTAGGGTTGGTTTTCACCTTACACCTCTCCCTCCTTCTCTCTCTCTCTCTTTCTCTCTCTGTTTCTTTGCTGTTGTTCACAACTCTATTCACAAGTTTATAGGAAGTTCTGTCTCCTGCTTCCCTATTGCTGTAGGAGCCTTGGATTACAGAAGTCCACCACATGGAGTCTGGAGATCTGAACTCAGGCACTCAGAGACACAGCAAGAATTTTATCCATCGAGCCATCTCCCTAAGCCCTCTAAAGAATTTCAGTTCTCCTGCACTAGATGGCTGATAAAAGAACTGTCATGGGCAACACCTTTGTGGCCTAGGTTTGCAGGTCAGGAATGCAGGCCACAGGACCTTAGCAAGGGAGTCTGAAAAAGACCATCCATCTGCGGTGGTGTGGGAAACCAGAGAACCGTGTCCTGGAAGCCACGGGAACAGTATTGGATGGAAGGAATAAATTCCAACATAGAGGTGAAGGTGTGAAGTCAGCGTGGGCCTTCCTTTTCATGTATATTATCCAAAAGCCACAAGGAAGATGAAAAAAAACATCTACTCCATTTTCACTGGAGGTCAGTAGCAGCAGAAATATCAGTTATAAAAAAGTTTTAAAAGTGAAAGAAAAATACTGCCCAAAGCAGTGAAAATCAGGCTTAATTGTAAAAGAAGTAGAGGGGGAAAGCCATAGAAACTGTTCCTACCACAGAATATTTCTCTGTTACAATAATACTCAATGAAAAGACTAGACACGAGATTTGTTTAAGATGGCTATCTTCCCATGAAGGTGTGCCTGAAACCCCAGAGCTTGCTCAGCATGGGGCGTTCGTGTGCAACCCGTTTCCTTAACGTATACTAAGGTTTATCCTGTACAGTTAACTTTTATACTTCTAGAGGTCAAGAAAGTAACATGAAAAAAAGGTGAAGAAAACGAAGACAAATATTTGAGACAAGCTTTATTTGTCAGCAACAAAATACTAAGGAGCTAAGAAAGACCGAGAGAGAGATAGAGAGAGAGAGAGAGAGAGAGAGAGAGAAAGAGAGAGAGAAGGAGAATGTGTGTGTGTTAATCTGGTCACAAACCCAGTGTCCTCAAGAGAAGTATATCCTAAATGTGACTCATTTGAAATAAACTTGAAAATGTCTCCGGATTAATTCTTTGTCATAGAAAAAAGTCTGATGATTTCGGCAGATCTAGGTCCTTTGATACTAAGCATAAAAAAAAACCCTCACACAAGGAACAAAAACTGAAAATGATCAGAGGAAATCCAACAACCCTAATGAGAACATTACACAACATCAGAAGAATTCATCTTTGGAGAGGTTTCTTGAATATAAAAACCATGGGAAGGCCTCACAGGGAAGGAAAGCCTTTGTCACACGCGACGGGCAGGACAGGAAGCACTGGAAGGTAGCAAATGCAGATGAGCCGTCACCTGGGCTTTTCCCAGAACCCTTGGGCAGAGGGAGGCCCACAGCGCCAGCAGGAGCGGGAGATTCTCATGCCTAAGGGAGAAACGTGGGCATCAGAAATCCGAGAGATCTGATCTTGCCCAACAGCAGAGAAGGCACACAAAAGAAAAGCCTGATGAATGGAATGAAAGTTAGAAAGACTTCGGGGAAGTCACCCCTAACTCAAAATGGGAGGAGTCTTGCGGGAGGGAGGCGGTGTCTGCAGGAAATGTCGGGAATCCTTCCGCGAAAAGCCATGCCTTCCATGATCACGGAGCTCACACAACAACAAAATCCAAGTGTGCTTACGAAGAGCCTTAAAGAAGGAGCCATTCCTGAATCTAACTCCGAAGATTAGCACAAGAAAGAGAGAGAACCCACAAAGGAGGTGACTGTGAGAAATCCTTCAAGGAGTCAAACTGCATTCAATATCAGAAAACAACCTTGGAGGGGCTGGAGAGATGGCTTAGCGCTTAAAGAGTTTGCCTGCAAAGCCAGAGGACCCTGGTTCAGTTCCCCAGGACCCACGTAAGCCAGATGCACAAGGGGGCACACATGTCTGGAGTTTGTTTGCAGTGGCTGGAGGCCCTGGTATGCTCATTCTCTCTCTCTCTCTTTCCCTCTCTCACTCTCTCAATTAAATTAATTAAATTTTTAAAAAATTTTAAAAAGAAAACAACCTTGGAGAAGAAACCTGATGAGTGTAAGGAAAATGGGAAGCACACCTCAGTGAAAATCGGGGGACTTACAAAGGACAGAAACCTATGACAATCATTAAGTGTGGGGAGAGCTTCCACGAGGTGCAGACCTTACTCATCACCCGAACACATACACGGGGGAAATCCTGTGTCCAGTGAATATGAGAAATCCTTCCTAGTGAACATCAGAGAACTCACACGGGAGAAGCCCCTCTCAGAGTAATGACTGGGAAGTCACCCTGCCAGAAATCTGCCCGCACAGTACATCAAAGGACTCACACAGAAGAGAAGCCGAACCGGTGCAGAGAACGTGGGAAAACCTCCTCCGTGCAGAACTCAAACCTTATGCAATATCAAACGACCCCCACACAAGAGAGAAAATCTATAGATGGGAACAATGTCAGAGATCTTCCTGTGTGAAATCCAACCTTGAAGTACATCCGAGAACTCATACAGGAGAAAATCCCTATAAATATGCCAAGTGTGGGAAAAACCTATGAAAAGCCAGCCCTCAAAAGAAACAGTGAATTTACATAGGGAAAAAGCCTTATGAATGTAACGAGTGTCAAAAAACCTTCAACCAGAGGCCACCCCTCACCAAGAATCAAAGAAAAACACACAATTAGAAAACTGCCACCACCACCCTTCAGGTACAGAAATCTGCATCAACCATCCAAACTCATGGAACACCAGCGAGATCCGAGTGCAGAAACCCTCACAGGGGAACTCATGCGGAAATTGTTCCTCAACAGGCTATAACTAACCAGAGAGTTAATGTAGGAGTGAAACCACATGAACACTCCAACGAAGAAACACTTTTAACAGGTCTTCCAAATTGTTGTGAGAAAAAATGTTTATTTTAAGGAATATGGAGAAATACGTCCCTGTGCAAATATTGTCTAATTAGAAGTTGTATTTCAGATTTGATGCCAAACTTATTACATAAAAGACAACGGAGAATTTTTTTTGTTGAACAAAAATGAAATGTGCATCTTTTCTAAAAGGGTGAATAATTTGAGTCACTGATATGGTAACAATAAAGAGTCATTTGGGCCCAGATTTCTTGATGTTTTTTATTGCATTTTGTTTTCTAGTAATACAGCCTAATCTTTAAAATAATAAAGTGGGAACTGGCAAAGATAGAAAAATGTCCTCTGTGGAGGCAGAGGTAGGTGGATCTCTAGAGCCTGGCGGCCAGCTAACCTAGCCTAATTGGTGAGCTCCAGGACCATTGGAAATCCTGTTTTAAAACTGGATGGGTGTGGTGTGCCTGAGGGACAGCCCCTGGGGCTGTCCTCTGACCTCTGCCTGCACATGCACCAACGCTCAGGTGCGTGTAAGGAAAGGGAGAAGCCCATGAGGCTAGTGATGGCAAATACGAGCAGGAAGGTAAATTCTCACATTAAAGGCTAAAGTACCTTATTGAGTAATTTAATGACTACTTTAAAAATTGAAAGGTCTAAGTCCAGCATGGTGCCACCTTTAATCCCAGCACTTGAGAGACAAAGGTAGGAGCACCACCATGAGTTCAAGGCCACCCGGACCCTACATAGTGAATTACAGGCCAGCCTGAGCTAGAGTGAAACCCTACCTGGAAATAAAACAGATAAAAAGCCAGGCATGGTGCATGCCTTTAATCCTAGCACTCAGGAGGCAGAGGTAGGAGGATCACTGAGAGTTCGAGGCCATCCTGAGACTCCATAGTGAATTCCAGGTCAGCCTGAGCCAGAGTGAGACCCTACTTCGAAAAACCAAAAAAGAAAAACCAGGAAAAAAAAAAATTGAAAAGTCTAAAACCAGTTAAGAAAGGGAGTTTAGAGGTTATAGGATGACAAAAATATGTTTTTATTTTTGCTTTTGTAAAATATTTTTTAAAATTTTATTTATTTATTTGAGAGCGACAGACACAGAGAGAAAGACAGATAGAGGGAGACAGAGAGAATGGGCGCACCAGGGCTTCCAGCCTCTGCAAACGAACTCCAGACGCGTGTGCCCCCTTGTGCATCTGGCTAACGTGGGACCTGGGGAATTGAGCCTCGAACCGGGGTCCTTAGGCTTCACAGGCAAGCGCTTAACCGCTAAGCCATCTCTCCAGCCCGTAAAATATTTTTTATTTATTTTCAAGCAGAGAGAGAAAGAGAGAAGAAAGATAGGCACAGGGAATGGATTCACCAGGGCCTCCAGCTGCTGCCACAAATGAACTCCAGACACACACACCTCCGGCTTTTACATGGGTACTGACTGGGGAATTGAATCCAGGTTGTTAGGCTTTGCAGGCAAGTGCTGTAACTGCTGAGCCATCTCTCCATCCCCAAAACATGTTTTTTTTTTTTAAAGCCACACAATAAAGTGTGCTGCATAATAGAAGTCTTGAGGTTATATTTTTTAACTCAATTCCTATGAAGTTTAGTCTCGAGGGAAGATGAATGCTCAAAGTCCTATGTGTGGGGGCTGGGGATATGGTTTAGTAGATAAAATTTCTTGGTTCAAGCCTAAGTGCCAGAGTTCAATCCCTGGGCCACAACAAATTGGAAATCAGCGAGAACAAGAAAGAAACCTGACCTCAAAATGAGGAGGAAGGTGAGGACTGACTGAACGTTGTGCTCTGACCTCCATCTGCACCACGTGATACGCTCACATACAGACACACACAAAATAATGAATGAATAATAGTAGCTTAAAAACACCTCTGTGTGTCTGGGTATGGTAGCACATGCCTGTCAGGCAGAAGGCTCAGAAGTGTGAGGACAGTCTTGACTAACGTAGTGAGCTCTTATTTCAAAACAGAAAGAAAGAAAGAAAGAAGAGAGAGAGAGAGAGAGAGAGAGAGAGAGGGAAAGAAAGAAAGAAAGAAAGAAAGAAAGAAGGAAGGAAGGAAGGAAGGAAGGAAGGAAGGAAGGAAGGAAGGAAGGAAGGAAGGAAGGAAGATAGAAAGAACATGGGCTGGAAAGATGGCTTAGCAGTTAAGGTGCTTGCCTGAGAAGCCTAAGGACCAAGGTTCAACTCCTCAGAACCCACATAAGCCAGACACACAAGGTGGCACACTCGTCTGGAATTTGACTGAAGTGGCTAGAGGCCCTGGTGCACTAATTCTCTCTCCCTGCTCTCTCACGCTATCTCATTAAAAAAAAAAAAATCTTATGTGCACTTGACACACGGTAACCATGGTCAAGCGTGCCGATTTGCTCTTCTGGAAGGGTGGGTCTCTTCATGCTCCAGTAGACGTCCCTGCTTGGCATGCGAACGTTCTTCTAAGTTCTCATGGGAAGAAATACGAAGGGATCTCCTTATTCATTGTAACTCTTATATTGTCTGCAGATATTCGTTTCCAGTGGGTTGGTTGAGAATTTGCCCTTCTTTGGACACCAAAATAAGTGAAGGTCACCAAATACACAGTACCAGAGGTGGCTAAATAGTTATGGCATAGCCAAAGTGGAGAATGTCTCGCTGCTGTGACAGTAAGGAGACTTCTCCCTCTGGGCAGTGCCCCTAACAAGGCACACACGTGCTAACGGCCGTGATTAAATTGCTAGCTGATCCTATTAACAGCCTATCAGCAAGTGCTGTGAGCCCCGAAGAACAGATAGGAAAACTGAAGCCCAGGGGTCTGTTGGCCCCTCATCCAACCTGTGAAAGATGGAGCGAGGACCTGGGTGCAGGCAGTGTGCTCCGGAGCCTACGCTGCTCCTCCTCGGCTTTCCCAGCCTGTCACCAAGGATGACCTCGAAGGGAAATGACCCCTGACCAGAAAATATGCCTCCAGGGTGATGGTTTTCTGTCTTCAACTGACATTCTAACCCTTCACGGGCAGAGAATCCACAGAAAACTCTGGAAACTGCAAGGCAGGGAAGAGCTTTTCAGGAATATCTTTTTTTTTTTTTTCTTCACCATGCCAGGAATGGAACCCAAGGCCTCACACGTGCTAGGAAACTGCTCTACCACTGAGCCATATCCCAGACCCTCTCTTCATTTATTTTTATTTTATCTTATTTATTTATTTTTGAGGTATGGCCTCAGTCTAACCCAGGCTGACCTGAAATTCACTATGGAGTCTCAGGGTGGCCTCAAACTCACAGCGATCCTCCTACCTCTGCCTCCCGAGTGCTGGGATTAAAGGTGTGCGCCACCACGTCTGGCTCCTTTGTTTGTTTGTTTGTTTTTGTTTCACAGGTAAGGTCTCACTCTGGCCCAGGCTGACCTGGAATTCACTATGTAGTCTCAGAGTGGCCTTGAACTCATGGTGATCTTCCCATCTCTGTCTCCTAAGTGTTGGGATGGGATTAAAGGCATGTGCCACCATGCCCTGCTTTTTAAAAATTCTGAACAGACTCTAAGTTGCCCAGGTGGACATTGAACTTGTGACCTTTCTGTCTCAACCTCTTGAGTTCATTACAGCTTGTGTCAGCAAACCAGTGTGCCTGTCCTTTGGTCCTCACTATTATTAATTTTTATTTTTGAGAGAGAGAGAGAAAGAAAGAAAGAGGCAGAGACAGAATAGGCATGCCATGACCTTCAGACTGCAGCAAATGAACTCCAGGCATGTGCGCCCTCTTGTGTGCATGGGAAACATTGTGCACTGCACTTGGATCACTGTGTGTCTGGTTATGTGGGACCTGGAGATTTGAACATGAGCTTTTAGTCTTTGCAGGCAAGTGCTTTAACTGCTAATCCATCTCTCCAGACCATTTTTGGTCCTCATTTCTATTAAGAAACTGTATGCGCGCGTGCGCACGCGCGTGTGTGTGTGTGTGTGTGTGTGTGTGTGTGTGTGCACTCCTGCCATAGCATATATGTGGAGGTTAATGGACAACCTCAGATGCTAGTCCTTGCCTTGAAAGAGATCTGTTCATTGTTTTCCACTGCATTCACAAGGGGAAGAGAAGAAAGAGAAAATGATCATGCCGGGCGTGGTGGCGCACACCTTTAATCCCAGCACTCGGGAGGCAGAGGTAGGAGGATCGCCATGAGTTCAAAGCCACCCTGAGACTACAGAGTTAATTCCAGGTCAGCCTGGACCAGAGACCCTACCTCAAAAAACAAAAAAAAGAAAAAAAAAAGGAAATGATCATGTCCTTTGTAATTGGCATATAATCTACTTAAAGATGGGGCCCTCCCTCATGACCTAACGCCTCCCACAAGGCCCCATCTCCACCCTTTGTTGCTTTGGGGGGACTCATTCAAACCTGTAGTCTTGCTGATCCATGGTGTGGCACCGCATGACCAGCACTTAGCAACAAGACTATCCTGCCACATCGTGACCCTGCGTGGCTCATGGAACATTATAAATCGGCTAGCTGTACTTTTCTTGTTCACTATCCCTTTAAATTTGTACTGCGGGTCTCATTCTCTTTCCTGCCTCTGGATGAGAGACCTCAGGCAGTCCTAACTTCTCTGCCTGTGCTGAGGCAATAAACAACCAGCAATAATTGACTAGCCCTGCAGGTGGCTGTGTAGGTAAAGGGACTTGGCAGGACTGCTGTCTGGGGAGTGGGTGGCGGCTGGCGTGTTTGGATCCGGATATGCTGAGTGTTTGGTCATGGGTGTCTCAGCTTCATGACAGTCCAGTAGGTGGGAACATCTATCTGAACCCATGGCACCGCCCCTTGGGACCTGGGGGGCCGGACACGGGAAGGAGGAGCCTGAAGCGACCATACCGTCCGCTGAGGCTCCAAATGATGATATGTCATCCAACGTCCCCTTTGGCTACTAACAAAATCATGGCCGCTAACCCCTGGCTGTCCTGAGGCTGAACCCCTCCCTTACTGTGAACATGGCCTCAGGCAGAGGGGTGGCCTCCTTCAGGGACTCAGCTCTCCCGAGGACCACCTCGACCTCCAAGGCTTGCTGAGCCCCTAACCCCTCGCTCCTCCCACGTGACTTAACCTTACCTGCAAGTCTCACCTGTGCTGGGAATTCTGCTGCCTTCTCTGCTGGGTAGTCCTCCACCTCTCTAGAACAGTCTCTTGCAGCAAGCCAGCACAGATAGGGCTTGGCCCAAGTCATCCCCGCCCTCTGCTGCCCCAGCTTCTAGAATAGAGGCATCATTAGACGGCAGTCCCCCAGATGTCCCCATCTTCTTCCATAAAGCCACTACTGCCGGTGCCTGCCCTCCCTTCTGTCCCACAGACCAAGAAGGTGGCTCTCTCCAAAGTGCGTAAGAATGCACCATGGGGAGGAGGAAGCTGGCGTTTTGGTCTCAGGGGAACCTGATTCTGAATTCCAGATTCATCCCTGACCACTGTGCGCGGCTGATTCGGTTATGAGGCCTCGGTAGGCCTTAGACCTAGATTGACTCTCAGCAGCACATGGTTCGGGATGCAAAGACAGCAGACCAACGAATGGGCCCAGCACACCTTCTGGAAGATATTCCCATCATGCACAGCAGAGGGCTCTGGTCACAAAGGAAAGGCTGCAGCTTCCCAGGACTGTGCACGCTGCCTACCCACCGCCGCCCCTCCCCCACCCCCCTTCTCATTTCAGCCTCCCCTGTTCACTAATCCGCAGTAATGAGCAGTTCTGGGGACACTTCCACGGACAAGCGTGTCACTAGACTTTTGTCAAAGAATTCAATCACACAGCTTTGCATCTTAATTACACATAGCTTCATCCCTGCTTACATTTGTCTGAAAGAAGACATACATTCTCGACAGTCAGTATCACTCCAAGGGGGCAGAAAAGTCTTACCCTCTGCAAAACTCTAGGCTGTCTCAGCTACTGTCAGTCTGTACCTCGTGGAGGTCTACTGGAGAACTAAGCACACACACAACAGATATAAACATAGTAAGCAAACAAATGCACAACATATTTGTGGGATTATCATGCCATGAGAAAAGGGGAAAGCTAAGAAAAGAAAATAAAGAGGCTTGTTGGGGAAGCTAGAATTTAAAACATAAAACTAGAGGAACACTGAATTAAAGGAGTTGGCTGAATTAAGGGGGGGAAAAAAAGTTAGGCGTGGTGGCGCCCTCCTTTGATCCCAGCACTGGGGAGGCAGAGGTAGGAGGATCACCGTGAGTTCGAGGCCACCCTGAGACTAGGTAGTGAATTCTAGGTCAGCCTGAGCTAGAGTAAGACCTTACCTAGAAAAACAAAACAAACAAACAAACAAAAAAACTACTGTCATTGTGCCACCCTTGAAGTTAGAGGTGGATATGTACATAAGGCAATTCTTCTAGAATTTGAGGTTTGCCATGATGTGACTCAATTCAACAATTTCTTTTTCTTTAATCTTTCTTTATTATTTATTTATTTGAGAGAAAGAGAAAGAAGAAACAGATAGAGAATAGGCACTCCAGGGCCATCAGCCATGGCCAACATACTCCAGACACGTGCCACTTTGTGCATCTAGCTAACGTGGGTCCTGGGGAATCGAACCTGGGTCCACAGGCTTTGCAGGCACTAAGCCATCCCTCCAGCCCCAGCCTCAACAATTTCTAACTGGAGGTCCTGTCTTGCTCAACACGGACCCACCCTGATTGTCCCCGGCGTTCTCTGATCCTTCGGCACTCCCACCCTCCTGTTCCCTACCCCCATCCCCAAGCAACCTCCGTCTTCCGTATTTTCTAGACACATGGCGTGGAACTCGCCACTAGTACGTTTTCCTTTTCTGACCTCTGTCATTCATCGGCTGCAGCAGTGGTCCAAGCGGGCCTGGCTACCGCGTGAGCCGGCAACGGCCCTTGGCAGTGTCCATATGATACTGGTTTGGCAGGACTGCAGAATGCAAGCACTGTGGGGGGTGGGTCACAGAGGCTTCCAAAGGAGAGTTGACAGGAATTATGGGTAAGGTAGTATTAGCTCTAGGGCCTCCATATTGCCATGACAACCCCCCAGAACTAGAATACCTAGTTCTTGTTCTTATGTCTTCTCCCGCTCTCTCTCTCTCTCTCTCTCTCTCTCTCTCTCTCTCTCTCTCTTTGGACAGAGTTTATTATAGAGCTTAAGAGAAGGAAAGAAAGCATAGCTCCTATAAAACAGGAGAGGTCCCCAGGGGATAATCCCATAGTTTTTTCTCTTTAGACTGAAACTTTTTGCCCCTCTTTCCTTTCTCCTAATGGGATCATATCAACCAGCCCCACTTCATTTCTCCTAATGGGATCAGCAGCAGTCACTCCCATTTCCTCCTCTAACGGGAGTAGCTAGCTGCAAAGCTCTCCACATCACCCCACTTCCTATGCTCTAAGAGGCCTATAACTAGCCCAGTCCTGGAAGCAGAATGTGGGCTTAGGATCCTCTGCCAGAGAAGGCCATTGCAGGAGTCTACATTGAGTAATAAACTCGTACCTTTCAAGTAGCCCTGGTCTGTAGGCAGCTAGCTACAGGCACAAAGGTAATAAATAGCTAATCTGAGTGTCTTTACAAGCAGAGAGAAAATGAGAAGTGGAGTTGAGTTATAAACCTCAAGGCCTACCCCCCACCCCAACATTCGCCACTTCCTCCAGCAAGGCTCCATCTCCACAGCCTTTCCAAATAGTGTCACCAGCGGGGGACCAAGTCTTCAAACACATGAGCCTATGGGGGACGTTTTCACATTTATCCCACAACATACGTGCCATGTGTGAGAGTACACAGAGAAGGAAAGCGTTCTATAGCAGGTGCAGACTGCTGTGATACAAGTGGCCTCAAAGCTGGGGATCCTGTGGTATTCAAAATATGGGTTGTGATAAAAGGCAGAATAGAGTTTATGACAGAACTCACTAGGAAAATGACAACTCTGCTCCCGAGAGCTCCGAATCTGGTCTGTGTCATCTGCATTGAAGAGTCATACAACTTTCAATAAATAGTACCTGAATGCTGCTGGGCCCAGGTAGGCGTGGATGGGGAATGGAGGGGGGCCTGTACATTTGACCTTGGGAGATTAAATGGCCTTGCAGCCAGTCGTCATATCAACTAAATCACATGTTGAGATGAGCCAAACAGCATGCCAGGACAGAAGTGAGGCCTCAAGGGTTAAGCAAAAGACCATGACCAGGTCACCCAGACCCCATTCCCTCCACCTGTGGCCTCTTCCCCAGCTCACACCCATGGCTTCATGGAGTAAGGAGCCTTAGGAAGATACCTGGGCTTGGACTAAGGATTGGCTGCCCAATTTTGATGATGAATAGGTGTGTGCAGCCAATCTGGCTTTTATGCTGAGATGGGCGTGGTAACCAGCATGGGCCAGATCACACTACCCGGCAGGCACTGAGTCCAGCCCAGAGCGGGAGAGAAGCTAGAAGAGAAGGAGAAATGAGACTTTCTGAGCTGCCTCGCTCAATGCCACTTGCCCTGGACTCTCGTTACAAGAGGGAAATTAAATCTCTTACATGTTGAAACCGCTGTGGGTCGACCCTCCATCACACACTTCTGAAAATGCAGAATTCCTTACAGTAGCATAAGCCTGGGTTTTGTTCTCCAATCCTATGCAGTGGGCTTTTTGTTTGTTTGTTTGTTTCATAGAACTCAGCCCATTTGATGTCTATGTAAAAATATATATTCATTTTATGCTTCCATTTTTAATGTAGGCTCACCATTTTACTTTTTTTTCCTTACTTTTGCTGGCGCAGTAACATGACCATTTTTCCCTTTTCTTCCTATAGATTTTAATGTTTTCTAGACTTTTCCATTCTGCTAGTAGTTATTTTCTTCTCTCTCTCTCTCTCTCATCTTTTTTCCTCCTCTTGTTGCTTTTTGAAATACACAAACCATGATCACCATCTTACTAGAAAGCAGCATGCCAGAATGTCTTATTCATATATAAATACATCTTAGTACCAATCTCCATCCATTCCCTATCTCTATCACTACCATTCTGCTCTGACGTCTATGTTTTAATATTTCGTGTATGCAGGATTGCCTTGTCTTCTTCTTTTGAGACAGGTTCTCACGTATCCCAGGGTGGTCTTGAACTCACCATGTCATCAAGGATTACTTTGAACTCCTGAGCCTCCTGCCTCTACCTCCAGAGTACTGGGATTAGAGGTGTGCACCACCATGCCTGGTTTCTGCAGTGTGGGGATCAGACACAGGGCTTCCTGCATGCTAGGCAAGCTCTCTACCAATGGAGCCATACATAATAATGTCTTCATGCTTGCATTTGTGCCTGGTTTAGTTCACAAACCGTACTGATCTCTACTTCTGTCCATGTGGTCATGAGTGATACAGGACTTCATTCCTTTGTAGCTGCAGAGTATCCCGTGGTTCATATACACGTTCTCTTTTTCTCCATTCATCGGTTGATGGACATTTAGCTTGATGGCTGTTGTAAGTAGTGATACAATAAACGTGGAAGTGCAAATGTCTCTTTGACAGGTTCATATTATTTCCTTTGGGGATATATACCCAGTCGTGGAGTTGTAATGTCATTAGTAATGTCATTCCTTTTTTTTTTTTTTTTTTTTTTTTTTTTGAGGTAGGGTTTCACTCTAGCTCAGGCTGACCTGGAATTCACTATGTAGTCTCAGGGTGGCCTTGAACTCACGGTGATCCTCTTACCTCTCCCTCCAAAGTGCTGGGATTAAAGATGTGTGCCACCATGCTGGGCTCATTTTTAATTTCTTTTAATATTATTTATTTGCAATCAGAAAGAGAGAGAGAGAGAAGAGACACAGAGAGATAGAGAGAATGGGTGCACCAGGGCCTCCAGCTGCTGAAAACAAACTCCAGACACATGTGCCACCTTTGCAGGCAAACACCTTAGCCATTAAGCAATCTCTCCAGCGACCTCCCCCGCCCCCTTATTTTTTTGGTCAGTTATGGCTCTAGCCTAGATGAACTTGGAATTCACTATGTAGTCTCAGACTGGCCTTGAATTCACAGCTGTCCTCCTACCTCTGTCTCCCATGTACTGGGATTAAAGGCGTGCATCACTATGACCAGCTGGTTTCTTTTAATATTTATTTGAGAGATGGAGAGAGAAAGAGTCAGATAGAGAGAGAGTGGGTGAACTCCAGACACATGCACCACCTCGTACGTCTGTCTTTATGTGGGTCTTTATGTGGGTCCTGGGGATTCAAACTTGGGTCCTTGGACTTAGCAAAGAAATGCCTTAATTGCTAAGCCATCTCTCTAGTCCTGTTTTTAATTTGTTGAGGTATCTTCACATCTGTTTTCAACAATGGATATACTAATTTACATTTCGCCCAGCAGTGGACATCCTCACCAGTACTTTCTACCTCACTGGAATAAGACAATAGTACATTGGTATCGATTTGCATTTCCCAGCTGATATGAGAGACTTGTTGGTTATTTAAATATCCTCTTTTCTTTTTCCCTTTAAACATTCAGAATCAAATACATAATATCAATATGATTTTCCATGATATGAAAAACATTAGTTATTATCACACATGAAGATGACTGTGGTGGTTTGATTCAGGTGTCCCCCATAAATTTAGGTGTTCTGAATGCTAGGTTCTCAGCTGATGGAGATTTAGAAATTAATGCCTCTTATAGGCAGTGTGTTCTTGGGGGCAGGCTTATGGGTGTTATAGCCAGTTCCCCCTTGCCAGTGTTTGGCACACTCTCCTGTTGCTATTGTCCACCTTATGTTGGCCAGGGGGTGATGTCCACCCTCTGCTCATGCCATCATTTTCCCCTGCCATCGTGGAGCTTCCCCATTGAGTCTGTAAGCCAAAATAAACCTTCCCCACCACCACCACCACAAGTTGCTCTTGGCCGGGTGATTTCGGCCAGCAATGCAAACCTGACTGCAGCAATAACCTATCCATGGGCTGGAGATGTAGCTCAGTCGGTTAGAGTGCTTGCTCGGCGTGCGAGAAGCCCTGTGTTGAAGGCCCCACCACCAAAGACACTGGGGCGCTGTGGTGTACACCTTTAACGCCGGCACTCGGGAGGCAGAAGCAGGAGGATCAGACGTTCAAGGCCGTCCTCAGCGTCAGCTACCTAGCACGTGTGAGGCCAACCTGGGCTACGTGAAACCCTGTCTCAAACAGCAAAATGACAATCCATTTTATTCTCCATCTCCCTCTGTCCTGTCCTCAAATCTAGGCTAGCTCCCCTCAGCACTGACCTTCCCCATGGACACCAGTCTTTTCCTTAGGGTTCCTCATTTCTCAGAAGTCTATAGGTACCACTGCCCCACCATGTGAGTCCACTGTAGCCGATGGGAAGAACAATGCCAGCTTTGCCATGCCTCTTTGTAAGGTACTTGTTCTCCCTCTTAGGAAACTGGCAAGCCTTCCTGTTAATACTGTGATGCCGGGAACTTTTCAGGGCATGACTGATAATGAGTGTTTTTCTTTGTAAGTTCTGGTTGGAATCCAGTGGGCCCTTTAAAGCTATAGGTTGGGTCTTTGTTGAAGCCATCTCAGGGAAAATGTCTTCCAGTGTTTGCTGGATCATGCCTGTCTCCTATCTGCTTTATGTGGGATCTTTCATTATGCTAAGCATACATGCAGCATTGTATGAACCAGCTATGTATTTATTTCTTTGCCTGTATCACTACCACCAACCCCTTCTTATTCCCCAACACCACTACAAGTCCCATCTCTTTGGAGTTTTATTTGTTTATTTTAGGTAGGATCTCACTGTAGCCCAGGCAGACCTGGCAACCTGGCATTCACTATGTAGTCTCAGGGTGGCTTCGAACTCATGGTGAGTCTCCTACCTCTGCCTCTCGAGTGCTGGGATTAAAGGTGTGTGCCAACCATACCCGGCTTCACTTTGGAGTTTTGATCTGTGTTTGCTTTTTTTTTTTTTTCCTTTTTCTTTCTTTCTTTCTTTCCTTCTTCCTTTCTTCCTTTCTTCCTTTCCTTCTTTCTTTCTTTCTTTCTTTCTTTCTTTCTTTCTTTCTTTCTTTCTTTCTTTCTTTCTTTCTTTCTTTCTTTCTTTCTTTCTCCATTTGGTCCCAGGTCAGATTTCAACAGTACTCACCTTCTCCTTTGAGTCATTTCTTGAAATTTTTTAGTCTGAAAGTGAGATCCAAGGCACACGTGTACTCGCGCAGGTGTGCATGGGGCAAGCGTGTGTGTGTTTTGCACACGCTATGAAGGGTTGATGCACTTTCTTCATGAAAGATCGATGGACTTTCTTTAATTCAAAAAGCTCTGAGGAACTGAAACAATTGAAGACATTCTGCCCTACAGAAAACCACTAAGGAAGCTCCTCTGACTCATTGTAAAGAGCCAACTAACCAAACATCGCTATTATGCAGCTACCTGTCTACCCCCACCAGACTGCTCCCCACTCCTGTCTACCCCCTCAAATAGCTCCCTTATAAGCCGAGCTCCTTCCCCTGCTGAGCGCTTCGGCCTCCATCCTGCAGGAAGGCGGCGGCCGCTCGCTGTGCTTCAATAAACAGTCTCTGTCTGTTGAGATCAAGTCCGGGATGCTTTTCTCTTCCACTTTCCTTACACACCGCTTGTCGTTCCTTAGCGCCCTGATTATTTGCTCTCCTCCACAGGATGTGTGTGGCTATTATCTGTGATATTCCAGTTTGTTCTTTTTCTCATTACCAGATCACCCTGGATGATTAGTATTTCTCTTGCCGGCTCGTTGGGGCCCACTGTCAACTGTTGGCTATATAAGAGGTGGTCCAGCTGGCCTTGTCTCGCCAGGTCCAAGGCTCACAGGTGCCTGGTTGTTGTTTCTAGAAGGGTTCCCTCACCCCTCTAGCCTCCTGGGCCATAAAAGGCAGCATGTTCCCAGGGGAGAAAGGACACAGCACACAGACTTCCTCCCACACCTCTGAGGCTAGAGCAGTGAGCTTTCCAAAGGCTTACAGGGCAGGTGTTATATCAGCTTCTGGGGCAGGGATGGAATTCTCTAAGCCAAATGTCCCCAGATTTCACCATTTTTCTTCTCTTTTAAAAATATATTTTAGGGCTGGAGAGATGGCTTAGCAGTTAAGTCGCTTGCCTGCAAAGCCTAAGGAGCCATATTCACTTGCCAGATCCCACATAAGCCGGAGGCAAAAAGGTGAGGCAAGCGCAAGGTTACACATGCCCACTAGGTGGCACAAGCGTCTGGAGTTAGATTTCAGTGGCCGAAGCCCTGGCACACCAATTCTTTCCCTCTCTCTCTCTCTCTCTCTCTCTCTTTCTCTCTCTCTCTAAAATTTTTTAATTAAAATTTATTTATTTATTTACAAGCAGAAAGAGACAGAGAGAAAGAGAGGCAATGGCTATGTCAGGGCCTCTAGCCACTGCAAACGAACTCCAGATGCATGTGCCACCTTGTGTACCTGGCTTTATGTGGTTACTGGGGAATCAAATCCAGGTCGTTAGGCTTTGTAGGCAAACACCTTAACTGCTGGGTCATCTCTCCAGCCCCTTCTTTTATTAATATTTATTTATTTATTTATTTATTTGAGAGAGGGGGGAGAAAGAGAGAGAATGGGTGCTCCAGGGCCTGGAACCACTGCAAATGAACTCCAGATGCATGTGCCACCTTGTGCATCTGCCTTACGTAGATGCTAGGGAATTGAACCCAGTTCCTTAGGCTTCACAGGCAAGCATCTTCCCTGCTAAGTCATCTCTCTAGCCCACCACTTTTTCTTCTTACCATCTCCATTGCACCCTGAGTCCCTAGTCCCTGGGCTATTATGGGGCTTGGAGGCAGAAGGTACCACTGCCAACTTCTCTGGACTCCAGAGATGTACTGGCTCTCACATCTACTCCACACTCCAGAAGCAGCTCAGCTCACAGAAGGCTCAGCAGCTGGTTTTAAATTGATGGATAGGGTCTGGAGAGATGATTTAGTGATTAAACGCTTGCCTGTGAAGCCTAAGGACCCTGGTTTGAGGCTCAGTTCCCCAGGACCCACATTAGCCAGATGCACAAGGGGCACACGTGTCTGGAGTTTGTTTGCAGTGGTTGGAGGCCCTGGTGCACCCATTCTCTCCCTCCCTCCCTCCCTCCCTCCCTCCCTCTCTCTCTCTCTCTCTCTCTCTCTCTCTCTCTCTATCTGTCGCTATCAAATAAATAAATTAAAATGAATAAAATATTTTTTAAAAATTGAGGGATAGGGCTGGAGAGATGGCTTAGTGGTTAAGGGGCTTGCCTGCAAAGGCTAAGGACCCATGTTAAATGTCTCTCCAGATCCCATGCAAGCCATCTGCACAAAGGTGATGCAAATGCAAGGTCACACATGTGTACTAGGTGGCACAAGCATCTGGAGTTGCCCTGGTGCGCCAATTTTCTCTCTCTCTAAAAAAAAAGAGTTAAATTGAAGGATATTCATAGCAAAGATGCATCTGAACAGCCATCCCCAGGGTTCTAGGAGGAGATGCCACTGTGTTCCAAAAGGCAGAGATGTCACTTGAGGCAGTTCCACAGGCCACAAGGAAGTAGGACCGGAGCGGGTCAAGCAGAGAAGAGGCGAACAATGAACGAAAGCCTCGCTGCCAGCAAAACCCCTCTAGACACAAATAAGCAGAAGTGTCTCCTTTCATCACCTAACCACGCAGCTGAAGTCACAACCATAAACAATTTCTAAAGAATTACAATGAGAGCCCTATATAAAAAAAAAAAAAATCTATGAGCTGTGACCAAACCTCAATTCAAACAGATTTATTAGAAAAACAAAACACAAGATGAAAAATAACAAAGAGGTCTCAGGTAAGGACAGTAGATTGAACATATAAGTCTAATTTTCTCCCCACTGAAACACCCATTACAAGTAGAGGAAAGGCTGGGTGTGTGATGCACGCCTTTAATCCCAGCACTCGGGAGGCAGAGTTAAGAGGATCGCCGTAAGTTCGAGGCCACCCTGAGACTACATAGTGAATTCCAGGTCAGCCTGAGCTAGAGTGAAACCCTACCTCAAAAGAGAGAGAGAGAGAGAGGAAATGAGCCAGGTGTGGTGCCACACACCTTTAATCCCAGCACAAAGGAAGCAGAAGTAGGAGCATTGCCATGAGTTCGAGGCTATCATGAGACTAAATAATGAATTCTAGATCAGCCTGGACTAGAGTGAGACTCTACCTCAAAAATCAAAACAACAACAACCAAAAAAAAGTAGAGGAAAGGGCTGGAGGGATGGCTTAATGGTTGAAGGTACTTGCTTGTAAAGCCTGAAAGCCTGATGACTTGGGTTTTGTACTCCAGTATCCACATAAAGCCAGGTGCAAAAAGTGGTGCACGCATCTGGAGTTCATTTGCAGTGGCTGGAGGCCCTGGCATGCCCACACTTACTCTCTTTCTATATGCCACTTTATCTCTCTCACAAATAAATAAAATATTTTTTAATATTTTATTTTTATTTATTTGACAGAGAAAGAAGGAGAGAGAGAGAATGGGATTGCCAGGGCCTCCAGCCACTGCAAATGAACTCCAGACGCCTTGTGCATCTGACTAATGTGGGTCCTGGAGAATCGAACCTGGGACGTTTGGCTTTGCAAGCAAATGCCTTAGCCACTAAGCCATCCCTCCAGCCCTAAAATATTTTTTTTTTAATTCAGGAAGGATTGGAAGGTTGCTCAGTGGTTAAAGGTGCTTACTTGCAAAGCTGGTGGCCTGGGATTAATTCCCAAGCTGCCTGCATAAACCAAATGCAAAAAGTGGTGCATACGTTGAATACGTAGCAGTGCGACTCCCAAGCACATCTACACACACACACACACACACACACACACACACACACACACACACGAACGTACGCACAAATAAAACAACATGTTTTTAAATAGAGGAAGGGATTTTGTTTTACCTTCAAATTTTCTAAAATGGTTGAATTCCCACGAAAGGCAGAATACTACAATAAACATTTACACATGAGCCATTCAAATTTGCCACTTGTTAAGATTTTGTACACTTGCTATATTTGTCTCTTTTTTTGCAATACAAATATACACATTGTTTTTTTGAACTATTTGAAAATGTAAGGCCAGGCATGGTGGCACATGCCTTTTAATCCCAGCACTCGGGAGGCAGAGGTAGGAGAATTGCTGTGAGTTCAAGGCCACCCTGAGACTCCATATGAATTTCAGGTCAGCCTGGGCTAGAGTGAGACCCTACCTCTAAAGTCAAAAAAAAAAAAAGTAATCAATATGATGACATTTCCCACTCAAGCAAGCATCCCCCAAGAATCAGGCTAACTCCCTAATGCCCACACTGGCTTCTCTCAAGCAGAGATGCAGAAAGTGCACCCGTGGGAACCTCATGAAGGAAGACCTGAGGTCAACAACTGTGAAAGGGAAAGAAGGTGGGTTGGGCCCAGGGAAGCAGCAGGCTGTGACACAGACTCGATGTAAGCAAAGCCACCTTCACAAGGAGATTTAAAGCTCTGGTGGCAGTTTTCCCAAGAGCTAAGCCTGTATAGGTTCACAGCAACCAGGAGTTGGTCATGGACTGACCCAGGAGTTCAGTCTTGGGTCGGCAGGACTCTTTGGCCAGAGTCCTTCCTAAAGTGCTGACCCTGGGGCCCATTTACCACCAGCAGCTGTCCCTTTACTCTTATTCATTTTTTTATTATTATTTGAGAGCGACAGACACAGAGAGAAAGACAGATAGAGGGAGAAAGAGAGAATGGGCGCGCCAGGGCTTCCAGCCACTGCAAACGAACTCCAGATGTGTGAGCCCCCCCTGTCCATCTGGCTAACGTGGGTCCTGGGGAATCAAGCCTCGAACCGGGGTCCTTAAGCTTCACAGGCAAGCGCTTAACTGCTAAGCCATCTCTCCAGCCCATACTCTTAAGAGAACTTGGACAGTGCATCGGTAGAGCCCTTGTCTCCCCCACTCAGAAACACTTCACTTAGGTGCTCAGAGCTACAACTCCCTATTCCAGGGTCATGCTTCTTAGGGCGGGGGGATCCTTTAAGAGGAAGGTTGGAGGAGGAAAAATACAATCCCTGTGTGTTAGGTACTTCATGCATTGTGACCATACACCTGATACAGCTTAAGTTCCAGGAGATACATTTGGTCATGGTGGGGACGGCCTAGCTGTAGGAGGCTGCTGGTCACATTGTGCCCACAGTCTTACAGATCTAGGAGGTGCAGCCCACCGTGGTGGGGGCAGGAGGACAGCGGGTCCCATCACATCCACAGTCCAGAAGTGGGGTGATGATGCTACACTCAGCCAGCTCTCTCCTTTTCATGCAGTCCAGGATACAGACCCCAGGAAATGACGATGCCCGTGTTTGAGCTGGCTCTTCCCAGCTCAAGTAATTTACCTCGCAGCCATGCTCAGAGATTTGTTTCCATGGTCATTCTAAATCCCACCAAATTGACAAGATTAACCATCACATCCTACCAGTGCAGCTGGTCTCAGCTGGCATGCTTAGGATCCAAATAGTGGCTTGTGCTTGAAGATAAACAGAAAACACAAGTAGCAAAATTCCCATCAGAGATATTGTTGTTCTAAGAACAAAGGTCTAAAGTGGTCCCGGAGGGACGTACTATGATACAACGTAGAGAGAGGATGCCATGGGCGTAAAACTTTTGGCATCAAACAACATATCAGATAATTATAGAAATCAAAACTTGAAAGACAGTCCTGGTGGTACAGGCCTGAAATCCCAACTACTAGGGGGACTGAGGCAAGAAGATTGCAAGTTCAAGGCTAACCTAAGCAACTTAGTGAGACCCTGTTTCAAAATTAAAATTAAAAAAACAAGCTTAGGATATAGCTCAACGGTAGGACACTTGCCTAGCATAGCATGCATGAGGCCCTATACTCAATCCTCAGTATTGAAGGGTGTGGGGGAGGGGGCTTAAGAGAGTCTATTTAAAATCAGTAGCCCATTTAGGCCTACAAAGCTTAAGGACTTCACCAGTACCCACGTGAGCCAGATACACAAGGTGGGCCATGTATCTGGAGTTTGTTTGCAGTGGCCAGAGGCCCTGACATGCCCATTATCTCCCTCCCTCTCTCTTCTTCTTTCTCTCTCTCTCAAATAAATAAAATATTAAATAAAAATAGTTTACAATCAGTAGGCCAGAGAGAGAAAATAGGTGCATAGACGAATTAAACAACCCACAAATTCAAATAGATAAAGATTTTTCTCAGACACAGAATATGTATTTTTAAGGATGCATGAGACATTTATCAAAATTTTTTATCGGCTGGGGCATAAGGAAAATCTTGTAAAATTCAATAAACTAAATATTTGATAGCTATCTTTTCGGCTCACCACCTAATATAAAAAGAAGAAAACCGAAAAGGTTGCCAACAATACGCTCACAACTTGGAAATGAAGAGAGAGGCACACTGTTGGATCACCTTCAGATCAAAGGAAATAAAAAAATGAAATAACAGGGCCGGGGAGATGGCTCCGTGGATAAGGTGCCCGCTGCGTTAGCATGAGCACCTGAGGTCTACGGAACTCATCTAAAGCCAGATACCATAGCACTAGCCTCTGGAATCCCCGTGCATCTAGGGCAAGCAGCAGGGTAGAAACAGGAAAATCACCCGGAATCTCATGGGCCAGCTGGCCTGGAAACGCAGCAATGCGTAAGGAGAGGCCCAGCCTCAAACAAGGTAGAAGGGCAAAGATTGGCACTCAGCATCTTTTTTTATTTTATTTATTATTTTTTTTAATTAATTTATTTATTTATTTGAGAGCGACAAACACAGAGAGAAAGACAGATAGAGGGAGAGAGAGAGAATGGGCATGCCAGGGCTTCCAGCCTCTGCAAACGAACTCCAGACGCGTGCGCCCCCTTGTGCATCTGGCTAACGTGGGACCTGGGGAACCGAGCCTCGAACCGGGGTCCTTAGGCTTCTCAGGCGAGCGCTTAACCGCTAAGCCGTCTCTCCAGCCCGACACTCAGCATCTTTTGCTGACCTCCACACGCACGCCGTGGCACGGTGCCTGCACTCACACTAACGAACACACACCAGAAGAAAAGAAAAAAAAAAAAAAAGAAATTACAAATTACCTAGAAAACAGTGAAAAGAAGACGTCCTCATGCACGTGCATGGGACACAAAGCTGCCCTCCAAGAAAATTTTGCAGGCCAAGCAACATCATCGATAAATGAAAAACACTTAGTGCTTAAGCACGACACACTCTACCTGGTGCTCTAGGCCCACAGCCAACCTCCTTCCCCACCCGTTTCCCCCCTCCCTCCATCACCCTGCTCCAGGGACCAGTGCCTTGGCTTTCCACGAGCACCTGTTCTTCTCAGACTACCAGGGGAGGATCTTGTTGTGATGCAATTCTGTTTCAGTAGGTCTGTGGTGGGGCCTGGAATTCTGCATTTCTTCTTTTTTTTTCTTTTTATTTATTTATTTTATTTACAGAGAGAGAAAGAGGCAGAGAGAGAAAGAATGGGTGCCCCAGGCCTCCAGCCATTGCAAACAAACTCCAGACGTGTGCGCCCCCTTGTGCATCTGGCTAACGTAGGTCCTGGGGAATCGAGCCTCGAACCGGGGTCCTTAGGCTTCACAGGCAAGCGCTTAACCACTAAGCCATCTCTCCAGCCCGGATTCTGCATTTCTAACATGCTCCCAAGTGCCTGCTGCCCATGCCCCCCCACATACATGCACACACATACTTGTATATACATACCCTCACACATACACACATACTCATGTACATGTAAATGGATACATACACATTGGCACACACATGCACATGTACACGTGCATATACACATACTTGCAATACATTTATGTCCACACACACACACACAGTTTGAGTAGCAAGCATGTACACTACCACCAAACACAATCAGGCACAATGGCACAGCCTCTCTCAGCTTGGACATGGCTCCTTTTGGGGTCAGAATGTCTTCTCCAGCATAGGGCACTTATACAAGTCTATGGACTACACGTGCTATGTCTCTTAGGAGCAAAAAGTGGACACAAGCTGGGTGTGGTGGTGCACGCCTTTAATCCCAGCACTTGGGAGGCAGAGGTAGGAGGATCACTGTGAGTTCGAGGCCACCCTGAGACTCCATCATGAATTCCAGGTCAGCCTGGGCTAGAGTGAAACCCTACCTCGAAAAATAAAAAATAAAAAAGTGGACACAACTCTGCCCTCTCTGTGGTGGTTTGAATGTGAAATGTCCCCCATAGACTCATGCGTTTGGATATTTGATCCCCAGGTAGTGGTGCTGTTTGAGAAGTTGTGGAGCCTTTGGGAGGTGGAGCCTTATAGAGGAAGTGTGTCACCTTGTCACTGGGAGGCCTTGAGGTCTTATGGTCCAGCTGTGCCTGGTGCTCTTTGTGCTTTTTTTTTTTTTATTACTTCCTTCCTATTGATGTGAAGATGTGACATCAGCTGTCTGCTCTTGCCCTGCTTCCCCTGCCATGATAGAAATTTCCTCTCAAGGGCTGGAGAGATGGCCTAGTGGTTAAGCGCTTGCCTATGAGGCCTAAGGACCCTGATTCAAGGCTCGATTCCCCAGAATCTATGTAGGCCAGATGCACAAGGTGGCACATGTGTCTGGAGTTCATTTGCAATGGTTGGAAGCCCTGATGCATCTATTCTCTCTCTCTCTCTTTCAATCTCAAATAAATAGATTAAAGAAAAGAAATTTCCCCTTAAAACTATAAGCCAAAATAAACTATTTTCTTCCATAAACTGCTTCTGATCAGGTATTTTTCCCCAGCAATGAGAAAGTAACTGATACAGAAAATTCCCACACCACGTGGTCATGTGGTGACTTTCATGCCAGAGGAGTATCCAGGGAAAGAAGAAACGGATACATCACCCCAGATAACCCACCCTGTGGTATAAGGAACTGGAAAGCTGCTGCCTAATGGGACTCAGAGCACCATCAGAATGCCTCTTAGGACTTCATGCCACTTGACAGTTTTAGCAAGCACTTAGACAAAGGTCAGGGGTAAGAACTCAGAGCCCAAGGAATAAGATCTGGGTCTCCCACCAGCAGAAATGATGGCCAAGGGGGAAGGGAATCTAGACCAGGTGACAGAGAAGATAGAGGGTGAGTTTGAACCACCCTGGAACCAGTGACAGCAGTAGACACTAGTTTGCTTACTAACCCTCTTCAGGATGTTCAGAAACAGCCAAGCCTCCACATGGAAGGACAGACCTGCATCTTTCCTCTCGGGAAGAAAGGAGGGCATCTCACTCTCCTGTGTGCTCCAAATATGTAACATGAGGTAAAGCTAGGTCTGAACAGTGCAATGTGGAATGGACCAGATTTGGCATGCATGTACCACCATAGAATCTCTGGAGCATCCTTTCCTAGACACACACACACACACACACACACACACACACACACACACACACTTTCATCAACTTCAAGAGGCCTGAACCACTTGCTTCCCAGATGGAGGCCCCTCTGCATAGGACCACCAGCTACTCCTGGGTCGTCAAGCCAGGTCACTGCCTCTGCCACTCACTGCACTACAGATGGTGGACGCCTTCCCACATTGAAGGTCCCCTTTCGAGGAAGATAGACAAACCATCTCTCTGGATGGGTTGGCCTGGAGAGCCTGACTTCCCCTCTGCAGTCTGGGAAAGCTAGTCAAACAGTCTAGACCTGCCAAAGGGTGAACACCCTACTGGGGCTGACACTGAACCACAGGTGGGGAACAGGAGGAGCAAGGAACACACCTCTGAAGTTGCTCTGTTCCAAGTCACAGTGGTCCACAGAGCCCCTCTAAGGATGCCCTGGTGCAAAGCCATGAGCTGCAATAGTAACAGCTCTGGGCCTCTGAGGAACACCTCTCACCCTTACCCTCCTCCATCCTTCCATGCTTCTAGTTCCCCTCAGCCTAGTCTCCCCAAGGCTTCACCACCCAAAGAGGTGTTTGAATATGTGTACATATATACATATACATATACATATGTATATACACATATATTTTTTGCAGCTTCTATTTTCTGGAGAACCCAGGTGAAGACAATAATCTCCGTGGGAAACACATTAAAATAGAAGACAGTATTTAGAAATAAGAAAAAAAATCAAGATGAATTTGTTTGAAGAGGATAAAAACAAGATCTAACAGCTATCAAAGCAAAGAGCTCTTGCAAATTAGTATCAGAACAAGAATGATCAGAAGTTATCACTAGACAATTCATAGCAGAACAACACGTCAGTTAAGGCTCCATCTGCCAGTGATGGGAGCCAATTTGGCTAACTGAGCAGAGAGCACATTCATAAAAAGTAAACAAGGGCTGAAGAGGTGGCGTAGTGGTTAAGGCGCTTGATTGCAAAGCCAAAGAACCTTGGTTTGACTCCCCAGGACTCACGCGAGCCAGATGCACAAGTTGGTGCATGTGTCTGGAGTTCAGGGCTGGAGGCCCTGGCATGTCCATTCTCCCCCTCCCTCCTTCTTTCTCTTTCTCTCTCAAATAAATAAGTAAAAATAAAAAAAAAACTTTTTAAAAAGTAAACAAGTCATAAGATGAGATAGTGCACATCTGCAGTCTTCACACGGAGGAGGCTGAAGAAAGGATTGGGAGCTTGAGGCAAGCCTGGGCTACAAAACGACACAGCGTGATGTGGGCGGGGGCAGGGGAGAGAGAAAGGGAATATAAATGAGTGTTCAACACTAGTCAGTACTGTGGGGTGGTGGTTTGATTCAGGTGTCCCCCATAAACTTAGGTGTTCTGAATGTTGGGTCCCCAGCTGATAGCAATTTGGGAATGAAAGCCTCGCGGAGGCGGTGTATTGCTGGGGGCAGTTTTATGAGTGTGATCTCCAGCTTCCTCTTGCCGGTGTTTGGCATACTCTCCTGTTGCTATTGCCCATCTGATGTTGGCCAAGAGGTGATGTTCAACTTCTGTTCATGCCATCATTTTCCTCTGCCATCATGGAGCTTCCCCTTGAGTCTGTAAACCAAAATAAAACCTTTTTCCCCCACAAGCTGCTCTTGGTTGGGTGTTTTCTGCCAGCAACATGAACCTGACTACAACATGTGGAAGGGCTAAAAACTCAGAGTTAAAAGTAAACAGCACCTCTAAACTGCATCCAGTATCAGCCTGGTGAAGAAACTTAGTTTTATCATAAGCCTCTTGTCAATAATATATATATATATTGTTTTGTTTTGTTTTTTTCGAGGTAGGGTCTCACTCTGGCTCAGGCTGACCTGGAATTCACTATGGAGTCTCAGGGTGGCCTCGAACTCACAGCAATGCTCCTACCTCTGCCTCCCAAGTGCTGGGATTAAAGGTGTGCGCCACCACGCCTGGCTCAATAATATTTTTTGAGGCAAGCCCAACAGACTGGCCTTTTTAAAATATATATATATTAGTTATTTATTTGAGAGAGAGAGAACAGGCACTCCAGGGCCTTTAGCCACTGCAAACGAACTCCAGATGCATGTGCAACCTTGTGCATCTGGCTTATGTGGGTCCTAGAGAATCAAACCTGGATCCTTTGGCTTTGCAGGCAAATGCCTTAATCACTAAGCCATCTCTCCAGCCCCAGACTGTCCTTTTATTTTAATGCAAGAGAGTGAGAGTAAGAGCGAGAGCAAGCAAGAGAGAGAGAGAGAAAATTGGTATGCCAGAGCCTCCAGCCACTGCAATCGAACTCCAGACACATGTGCCCCCTTGTGCACATGTGTGACCTTGTGCACATGTGTGA
Source organism: Jaculus jaculus (assembly GCF_020740685.1). Lineage (NCBI taxonomy): Eukaryota > Metazoa > Chordata > Mammalia > Rodentia > Dipodidae > Jaculus > Jaculus jaculus. The sequence goes on along the minus strand of NC_059109.1, from coordinate 126,516,622 downwards.
CCTTGTGCACATGTGTGACCTTGTGTGCTTGTGTCACTGTGCATCTGGCTTACACGGGACCTAGAGAGTTGAACATGAGTCCGGAGGCTTCACCAAGAAAGCACCTTAACTGCTAAGCCATCTCTCCAGTCTGAATAATTTTTAAAAATATTTTATTTTATTTATTTATTTGAAAGAGGCAGAGAGAAGGCGAGGTGGGGAGGAGATGGAGAAAAGGGGCCTCCAGGTACTGGAAACAAGCTCCAGACACATATGTCGTCTTGTGCATCTGGCTCATGTGGGTTCTGGGGAATCAAAACTGAGTCCTTTGGCTTTGCAGGCAACTGCCTTAACCGCTAAGCCATCTCTCCAGCCCTTATTTCAAGAACTTGATCTTAAGCAGGGCGTGGTGGCACACGTCTTTTTAGTCCCAGAACTCAGGAGGCAGAGGTAGGAGGATTGCTATGAGTTCAAGGCTACACGGAGACTGCATAGTGAATTCCAGGTCAGCCTGAGCTAAAGCAAGACCCTACCTCAAAAACCAAAAACAATTTAAAAAAAAAAAAGAAAGAGAGAGAGAGAGAGAGAGAGAAAGGAAGGAAGAAGGGGGAATAAAAAAGAATTTGATCTGTCTGGACTGTCACCATCAAAGCTGGTTGCCATGCCACCCACCCAGATTGGCCTACAGGGATGGAATCTCAACCCAGGACCTGTTTATGTAGATCACTTCTAATTCATTCCAGAAAGGTCAAGTATGCACACCTTAGTGGTGAGGGAGGCTGGAGTTTGAGTCTAACTTCTTCCCTGGAGAGGCGGGCCTCAGACTGTGAATCTCTCCCCGTATAAAAGAGTCACTCAGATGGTGACAGAAAGTGATGAAAAAGACAGATGTCTGCTCTAGGACATAAAATAGAGCCACTGCTCATGAGACAGATAAAAGATGAGTGAACAAGGACAAAAAGAAAAGTCTGAGAAATAGCTGATTATCTAGGATAGAGCTGTCCAAAGGCAATATAATGGAAGCTATGGATACAATTAGAATTGTTTCCCACTGGCCACACTTAGAAGAGTAAAATGAAATATGTGAAATAAATATTAATAAAATGGTGTTCAATCCAACGCTTCCAAAATGTTGTCATTTCAACCCAGAATCAATATAAAAGTTATAAATATGATGTACTCAACCTGCAGTCCATTTCAACTCGCACCAGTGACATTTCAAGTGCTCAGGAGCTACATGTGGCTTGTAGCTATTATATTGGACATAACGAAGATAAAGGAAATAGACCTGGGACCCTATCTCATGTCATTATTACAAAAATGAATTCCAGTTGAATAAAAGCCTTAAATATATTTTTTTTAAAGCCAAGCATGGTGATCCATGCCTATAATAGCAAGCACTTTGGAGGTGAAGGCAGGAGGATCAGCAGTTCAGGCTCGTCCTCTGTTACAGAGTGAAGTTGAGGGCTGAAGAGATGGCTTAGCAGTTAAGGTGTTTGCCTGCAAAGCCAAAGGACCCTGGTTCAATTCTCCAGGACCCACGTAAACCAGATGCACAAGGTGGCGCATGTATCTGGAGCTCTTTGCAATGGCAGGAGGCCATGGTGGGCCCATTCTCTCCCTCTCTGCCACTTTCTCTCTCTCTCAAATAAATAAATTATTAAATATATATTTAAAACAGAGTGAAGCCAGGTGTGGTGGTGCATGCCTTTCATCCCAGCATTCCGGGAGGCAGAGGTAGGAGGATCACTGTGAGTTCAAGGCCACCCGGAAACTACATAGTGAATTTCAGGTCATCCTGGGCCAGAGTGAGACCCTACCTTGAAAAACAAAAACAAAAAAACAAAAAACAAAAAACAAAAAAAAAAAGAAAAAAGAGAGAGTGAGGTTGAGGCCAGTCTGGGATACTTAGGAAGCTGTTTCAAAAAATAAATAAATAAGCCAGGCGTGGTGGCGCATGCCTTTAATCTCAGCACTTGGGAGGCAGAGGTAGGAGGATCACCATGAATTCCATGCTAACTGAGAATACATAGTAAATTCCAGGTCAGTCTAAACTAGAGTGAAACCCTACCTCAAAAAACAAAGAAAAGAATAAGAATAAGAAAGGCATCAAAGCATTATAATTTTATTGTTTATTGTTAAAGTTTTTTTAATATTTTTATTTATTTGCAAGCAGAGAAAGATACATAGAAGAGAGACAGGCAGAGAGAATGGGCACACCAAGGCCTCCAGCTGCTTCAAATGAACTCCAGACAGATGCACCACTTTGTACATCTGGCTTTACTTGGGTACTGGGGAATCAAACCCTGGTCATTAGGCTTTGCAGGTAAACATCTTAACCACTGAGCAATTTCTCCAGCCCCTAAAGATTGCTTATTTGTGTGTGTGTGTGTGTGTGTGTGTGTGTGTGTGTGTGTGCGTGTGTGCGTGCATGCTCATGGGCATGCCAGAGCCTCTTGCAGCTGCAAAGGAATGCCAGGTATCTGTACCACTTTGTTCAACTGGGAACACATGGATACAGGGGATTTGAACCCAGGCCTGTCAGGCTTTGCAAACAAGCACCTTGAACCACTGAGCCATCTCCCCAGACTGCATTACAGTTTAAAAAGTATGAAGTAGGAGGATCACTGTGAGTTTAAGGCCAGCCTGGGAATACAGAGTGAATTCCCAGTCAGCCTGGGCTAGAGTGAGACTCATCTTGAAAGCACACACACACACAAAATAATAATAATAATAATAATAATAATAATAATAATAATAATAATAATAATAAGTGGGGAGGAGAGCAGCTAAAGAGATGCCTAAGTGGTTAAAGACACTTACTTGGAAAGCCTGGCTGCCCTGATTCTATTCCCCAGTACCCACATAAAGCCAGATGGACAAAGTGGCACATGCCTCTAGAATTCATTTACAGGGGCAACAGGCCCTGGTATGCCCATTCTCTCTCTGTCTGTCTGTCTGTCTGTCTCTCTCTCTCTCTCTTTCTCTCTCTCTCTCTCTCATAGTAGAAAAGAAGCTGAAAGTTGGACTGATGCACTAAGTCACTGAACGAGTTAACTGCTGAGGAGCTGAACTTATCTGTCAGTAGCTGAAGGAATCCCGAGAGAACTGTCTAAGGGGACCCAGAGGGACAATAAGAGGTAAGGGCAGTTTAGACTAAAATAAAATAAAATAGAGCTCGTGGTTAGGGTGACCCAACTACATGATGCATACGCATGTTGATTCATAGGTATGTTTTTCAAAGCGTACAGACTGCACAAGCTAACTCGCATCCTGCTCCTGTAAACCAGCCGCCCGCTTGCTCGCTCGCTCCTCCCCTTGACTGTGAACGCTGTAGAATGAAAGTGAAATCTCACCAAAGTTACTTGGGGTGGGGGCGATCCCAACTTCGGTCCCTGGGAAATAAACTCTGCTCTCACTCAGGTTGGCATTGGAGTGACCTTTTCAGAAAAGTTCCACAACACTCTTTCTTCTTTGCTTGCAAAGAAATAAGAAAATACTAAGGGTAAACTTATGACGGAGTATCAACCTAGCGGCGGATGAGCTCTCTCTGTCCACGTGCAAATCAGGTATCAGAGAAAGACTCAGCACCCAGCTAAGCGAAGAGTTCTTACCGATGAGTAACAGGATCAAGGTGATCACTTGCTCTCATTAGACAACTCAAGGAAGAACAAATCCAAAGGGACTCAACAAAAAGACTCCTGTTTCCCTGTGATTGAGAGAAATGCAAATGAAACAACAGTGTGATCTCGCTTTCCTCACCTCAAGAAAATGCAGAACTGTGACAACACCCCAGCCCCCCCCCCAAAGGGCCACCTTCTCACCATATCTCCAGTAGCTGCAACCTTGTTGGAGAACAATCTGGCAACATATATCAAAATAAAACAACTGTCTCAACTCCTCTCTTGCTACAACCTCACACTGGGAATGCGTCGCGGAGGTGTGAAGCCAGAATGTGAATGCATGTGGATGTTCACACAAACAGGGGTCATGATGGTGATGGAGGAGATCCTGAAAACGAGGCGAAGCCTCCGGGGCTGGAGGAATGGCTGAGTACATTGCTTCAGGGGGGCGCGTTCCTCAGTTTTCTTCCCTCTTGCCTCAGTTCTTCCTCTAATTCCTATGAATTAAAGAGTATCTCTGTCCTCCATGGCTCCTAACGCTGGCTCATTCTTGCAATCATTTCTTTGTCATCACTGTTTGCACTCCATTCTGGGAGAATTCTGTTTTCCTGTCTCTCTCATAATGTCACAGACTTATAATAAAAAATAAAATGGGGCTGGAGAGATGGCTTAGCGGTTAAGCGCTTGCCTGTGAAGCCTAAGGACCCCGGTTCGAGGCTCGATTCCTCAAGACCCATGTTAGCCAGATGCACAAGGGGGCGCATGCGTCTGGAGTTCATTTGCAGTGGCTGGAAGCCCTGGCACACCCATTCTCTCTCTCTCTCTCTCTCTCTCTCTTTCTATCTGCCTCTTTCTCTGTCTGTCGCTCTCAAGTAAATAAATGAAAATAAACAAAAATAAATAACTGAATAAATAAAATGACCGAGACTTCATAGATAATTCCAGGTCACCCTGGGCCAGAGACCCTACCTCGAAAAAAACAAAAAATAATAAATCAGTAAATAAGATAAAAATGATTCCTCCCAGCTCCAGAGGTTGGCAGGTCCACCTTTAACATGCCAGGACAACGTCAGGCTGCACCCTCGCATGGTGCACTCAGCTGGAACTCACAGTGACAGCAAGGGACCTTGTCAGGCTAAGTTTCTCTTCCTCTTCCTCTGCTTAGGAAGCCACACGTCCCACCCAGGAGTTCACACCCCATGACCTCCCAAAGGCCCCACCTCCAAACATCACCATATGAGTTGGGGGCTTGTAAACTGTGGGAGGTAACGTCAAGGCTGCCCCAGGGCACCCTCTGTTGTGTGAGTCTTCTCTATTGGTGGGTGATTAGTGGCTGCCTCAGCTCCCCCCCCCACGTCCCCCACCCCCACACACAGTGTTATCTGCACTTTCCCAGCTGCTCGGACTTCCTCCTTTACCTCTAACCCAGTAACTCGGCATTCAATAAGGAAAGGTCAAGGCCCTGGTCTGGCCAGACTGCCAGGGAAGAAGGGGAGGTCTTCTAGGCTCCGCTCCAAGCGGTCTGTTCTGACCTGCTGGGACTTGTAGCAGCTATTTTCTCGTCGCTGGGACAAAACACCCAGCCAGATGCAGCTGATGGGAGGAAGGGGTCTATTTCAGCTGACAGCTTCAAGGGGCGTGTCACGGTGGCAGGGAAAGCATGACAGGCCCGTGCAGGAAGCCTGGGTCGCATCTCCACATCAACAAGAAGGAAGTAGTCTGGGGGCTGGGCTTGGAGCAGGGCTATAGTTACCCCTAATCCACCCACGACACCCCTCCTCTAGTAAGGCTCTAGCTCCCCCCCTCCAACTTTCCCAACACCAGCTGCGGACCAAGTATTCAAAACACAAGAGGGCTGGAGAGATGGCTTAGCCGTTAAGGCGCTTGCCTGCAAAACCAAAGGACCTCGGGGACCCAGGTAAGCCACATGCACAAGGTGGCACATGCATCTGGAATTCATTTGCAGTGAGTGGCTGGAGGCCCCAGAGCACCCATTCTCTGTCTCTCTCTTTCAAATAAATAAATACATTTTTTTTAAAGGAAGGAGGGAAGGAAGAGAAAAGAAAGGAAAAAGAAAAAAAGGAGAAAGAATTCTGAGCTGGAACCGTGCGGCTGGTGAGGTCATTACGAGGAGGAGTGCCAGGGGGCGCTCTTGACCTACAGAACGGCTCCGTAGCTGTTCGCAGAGCTCTGACCTCCAAGGTTAGAGTCCGCTAGTTCCCGCCCCAGATCGGCTCCTTAATAGCTGTACAGCCGATGACTCAATTCCTGTATGCTTCAACTTTCTCTAGTGAAAAGTGGAGGCAATAATCATAATTCCCAACTCCAAGGGCCAAGGTGAAGGTGAGAAAGACACAGTGTGTAAAGTCCCTGGGAGTAAATAAATTAATGCGAAATTCTTAAACAGTGCCTGCCCTCTACCCTAATGCTACGTTGGTAAGTGCTGGCTATTATGTTCATTTACTGTGTGTGAGAGAAAATTTGCAAATCTCGCGTACTATGCTCCCAAAATCCTCCAGTCCCTCCCCTCCCCCTGCAACCAAGATTCGCCCCCTTGCATTGGAAGAGGCCTCCTGTGTTCTACAGTAGAGGGCGCTAGACTCACGCAGGCTGGCTGAGCTCCCCCCGACCCACATCGCTCTGCTCCCCACCGTCCCTGAGTTGCACACACACAAAGACGCCATAAACCCCAGTTCCTGGAAGAACAATCTTCTCAAATTAAGTTATCGTGAGTTATGTGAACCCCAGCCTGCAAGAGCCGAAGCTAGACTGGCTGGCTGCCGCCTGCCCTTTGCTTCCCGCTTGAAGAACCAAGTCGCCATGCATTGTCTTCAGGACGCTGAATTTGTCTGTTTTAGTCACTTTTCTTCTCTTTCTAGCTGAGGCTGAGAGCTGTCCTAAGGGAGCCAGTGCACTGCTGCAGAAAAGGACCCAGGCCTTGAAGTCAGACAGAACTGGATTTGATACTGGCTTCACCATTCAGTTTAAAAAAAAAAAAAAAAAGCCGGGCCTGGTGGCGCAGGCCTTTAATCCCAGCACTCAGGAGGCAGAGGTAGGAGGATGGCTGTGAGTTCAAAGCCACCCTGAGGCTACAGAGTGAATTCCAGGTCAGCCAAAAAAAAAAAAGCCAGGATGGGCTGGAGAGATGGCTTAGCCATTAAGGTGCTTGCCTGCGAAGCCTAAGAACACTGGTTCGGTTCCCCAGTACCCACATAAAGTCAAGGTGGTGCGTCATCTGGAGTTCTTTTGCAGTGGCTAGAGGCCCAGGCATGCCCATTCTTTCTTTGTCTCTGTTTCTCCCCCCCCCCCACCTCTCTCTGCTTGCAAATAAATAAATAAATGAAAAAATTTAAAAATGGGACAAAGATCAAAACAATCGGTGCCTCAGATTCCCCACTTGTAAAATTGCTTCAGAGAAACGTGAGGATCAAGTTAGATGTCACAGAAGGACCTTATTACCATCGACTCTGCAACCAGAGTAGACTGGGTGGGGGTAGTCATGTGTGGTGGCCCTGACCTGTAATTTCAGCACTTCTTAGGCAGATCAGGAGTTCAAGGTCATCCTCAGCTAGATAACGAGTTTGAGGTCAGCCTGAGCTACACAACCCTCTCAAAAGCAAAGAAAGTGCTGGATAGATGGCTCAGCAGGAAAGTGCTTGCTTCACAGGCATGGGGACCTGAGCTTAATTTCCGGAACCCACATACACATGCTGGCCATGGTGACCTGTGCCTACAACCCCAGCCCTGGGGGAAGAGGTGTGGAGACAGGAGACCGACTGGGGCTTAAAGTCAGCCTCACTGGTGGCGCTGCAGGCCAATGAGAGGCCCTAGCTCAGAAAAGGCAGACATGAGGAACAACTCCCAAGCTTGTCCACTGATCTCCACACACTCAAACACATGCACCTGCACACTCCTGTGCCCAATCACATGTGAACAAGCATGCACGCATGCTTACCACACACACAGAAAACAATGTGTGGGGGGAAAAAAAGTAGTGTAAAGACAGGCATGAACCTTGAAGTCACACTTGGCTGCCAGCCAGCCTGTGTGGCCTTATTGAGTGTCTTTGCATCATTAAGCCTCAATCTTTCTCATCTGCAAAATGGGCACACTAATAGCTATTAAAACTTGACTGTTTTAGCTGGGCGTGATGACACATGCTTTTAATCCCAGTGTACCAGAGACTGAGGTAGGAGGAGGATCACCATGAGTTTGAGGTTAGCCTGGGGCTACAGAGTTCCAGGTCAGCCTAGGTTAAAGTGAAACCCTGCTTCAAAAAAAAAAAAAAAGAAGTTAACTGTTTTAAAAATGATAATGTGGGCTGGAGAGATGGCTTAGCGGTTAAGCGCGTGCCTGTGAAGCCTAATGACCCCGGTTCGAGGCTCGGTTCCCCAGAATCCCACGTTAGCCAGATGCACAAGGGGGCGCATGCGTCTGGAGTTCGTTTGCAGAGGCTGGAAGCTCTGGCGCGCCCATTCTCTCTCTCTCCCTCTAACTGTCTTTCTCTTTGTGTCTGTTGCTCTCAAATAAATAAATAAAAAATTTTTAAAAAATGATAATGTAGGGCTGGAGAGATGGCTTAGCGGTTAAGCGCTTGCCTGTGAAGCCTAAGGACCCTGGTTCAAGGCTCGGTTCCCCAGGTCCCACGTTAGCCAGATGCACAAGGGGGCGCACGCGTCTGGAGTTCGTTTGCAGAGGCTGGAGGCCCTGGCGCGCCCATTCTCTCTCTCCCTCTATCTGTCTTTCTCTCTGTGTCTGTCGCTCTCAAATAAATAAATTTAAAAAAAAAAATGATAATGTAAACCAGGCATGGTGGCGCACCCCTTTAATCCCAGCACTCGGGAGGCAGAGGTAGGAGGATCGCTGGGAGTTCAAGGCCACCCTGAGACTCCATAGTGAATTCCAGGCCAGCCTGGGCTAGAGTGAGACCCTCCCTCAAAAAAAAAAAAAAAAAAGATAATGTATGTAACAACCTTCATTAGAAGTCTTGACACACAGAAGACCCACACTTAATGCTGAGTCTATTTCTTTTTCTTCTTCTTTTTTTTCCCCTTCTTTTTGAGGTAATGTTTCATTCTAGCCCAGGCTGATGATTGGAACTCATTCTGAAGCCCCAAGCTGGCCTCAAACTCACTCACGGAGCTTCTCCTGCATAAACTTCCTGAGCACTGGGACTCAAGGCATGCACCATCCTCCCTGGCTTCTGGTTTTATTTCTTTCAGTAAATAGATACAGGTTTGATGTTTATAACCAACCATAGCAGAAAATCCTTCTAGTGTGGAGGCAGGGATTGGATGTCGACAATAACGGTATGCAAAAAGGGTTCTGCTCAAGTATGAGTATTTAAAGGGATTCGAACCTTAGGCAAGTCACAGCCCACAGAGGCTTTCATAGTTTAATTTGTTTATTCAAAATTGCAATAAAGAAGATATTGAGCCGGGCGTGGTGGCACATGCCTTTAATCCCAGCACTTGGAAGGCAGAGGTAGCAGGATTGCTATGAGTTCGAGACCACCCTGAGACTACATAGCCTGAGCTAGAGTGAGACCCTACCTTGAAAAACCAAAGGAAGAAGGAGAAGGAGGAGGAGAAGGAAGAGGAGGAAGAGAAGGAAGAGGAGTAGGAAGAAGAAGGAAGAGGAGGAGGAGAAGGAATTGGTTGGATTGAGTGCACTTTGCATGGTGGGATGGTCATAAGTCTATGAGGCCAGGGACGGAATGTGATTGTTTGAATGTAAAAAAAAAAAAAAATGTCTGCATGGCCTCAGGTATTTATGATTAAGCTTCCTATTTAGCCCTCCCTGGAGGAACATTTAGCAGACAGAGCCCAGCTGGAGGAGGGGTGTCCTGGGGGGTGGATCCTAAGTCCATGCCTGAGGCAACTTGAACTGTGACTAGTCTCTTTCTCTCTCTACTGTGGATGTGTGAAGCAAGCCAGCTTCTTCCACCATGACACAGCTTCCCCTGGAATGTGTAGATCTGAAACAACCCCTTTCCTCCCATAACACAAACAACCAAAAAGATACCACGCCCGCATCATGTCTTTGGCACGGTCTGTGGACAGGGGAACCCAGCTGTTACCCGGTCGGCCAAGTGTCAGGGAACTGACGGTTAATGTGGAAATCAGGAACCAAAGCAGCACTGTGACATAGTGGGGCTGGGAAGGTGACTAGAGCAGGCTGGGGGACGGAGTGGGGTGCAAGGGTTGCCTTACAGGAGACAGTGATCAGACAAGATGTGTGTGATGCAGGGTCGAGGCAGGAGCTAAGTGGAGGGAAGAAGGCCGCATGAGCCTGGCAGGCACCCCGACAAGGGAGCAGCAGGTGCGCAGGTGCGGGGGTGGATGCAACGGTGGGACGGGGAAAGATGCAACAGATCAAGTCAAAGAGGTGAGCGAGGGCCAGGTCATCTTGTAGACCACTGTGAAGCTTTCGTCTGGCTATGTTCTCCACCACGCTAAAGATGGCCACGTGACAGCGTGCGTGGAATGACAGGAGCGTTGTCATGGTGATGCTTTCTGTCTCTCCCTCGGCCTCTGTCATTCCTGCTGCCTCTCCTCTCCTCTCCGTTCCCTTCCCCCTCTTCTTCATGGGGACAAATTTCCGAAATCATCAGCTTCGAGAGACAAAAGGTTTCTATGGACTCACAGACGGGGAGGTGTCAGCCCATGAAGAGGCGGGTCCTGCCACCTTGGGGCCTATGGAGGCAGGCAGGGTGCATCAAGGCCTAAGCATGTGGCAGAGGAGGTCCGCTCACATCACGGTCACTTCCAAGAGACAGAACAGACTGATATCCCACAATCCCCTTTGAGGATCACCCATGACCTAAAGCTCAAGGCTGAGGAGAAGACAGTAACAAGTGGTCCTTTAAGGGCATTTAAAAACCAGACCTCTGAGCCAGGCGTGGTGGTGCATGTCTATAATCTCAGTACTGGAGAGGCTGAGGTAGGAATATCGCCATGAGTTCAAGGCCAGCCTGGGCTATAGAGTGAGTGCCAGATCAGTTAGGGCCAGAGTGAGACCCTGCATCAGAACCAAACTTCTGACTGTGGAAGCAGACTTGGAATGGGCGAGTGGGGTGAAAGCTGGACATGCTTGCACAGTTAACCCAGGAGCAGGCCCAGGGCTTTTCTAGAGGTGGGGGAGGGGAGCCAGAGAGCCAAGAGGCTGAATCTGGAGAGAGATGAGGTTGTTTACTCCTTGTGGTTTTGTTGTCGGTGGTCACGGACTGGACCAGATGTTCTCAGGGTCTTGGCATCTTGTTCAAAGAACCAAAGAAATGGGCTGGAGAGATAGCTTAGAGGTTAAGGTGCTTGCCTGTGAAGCCTAAGGACCCAGGTTCTACTCTCCAGAACCCACGTAAGCCAGATGCACAAGGAGGTGCATGTATCTGGAGTTCGTTTGTGGCTGGAGACTCTGGCGTGCCCATTCTCTCTCTCTAAATAAATAAAAATAGGGCTGGAGAGATGGCTTAGCGGTTAAGCGCTTGCCTGTGAAGCCTAAGGACCCCGGTTCGAGGCTCGGTTCCCCAGGACCCACGTTAGCCAGATGCACAAGGGGGCGCACGCGTCTGGAGTTCGTTTGCAGTGGCTGGAAGCCCTGGCGCGCCCATTCTCTCTCTCTCCCTCTTTCTGTCTTTCTCTCTGTGTCTGTCTCTCTCAAATAAATAAATAAATAAATAAATAAATAAATAAATAAATAAAATAATATTTTAAAAAAAACAAGAACTGAAGAAGCTCAAGCAGCAAGAAGTTTCATTAGCAAGCCAGCAAAAGTCCAAGTGGGATATGTCGCAGGCAAGCAGCGGACCTCTTGAGTCAGAGTGCTCTAGAGCAGCGGGTTACCATTTGGGGCTCCCCTCTGTGGGGTCTTCAAGGAGGATGAATCAGTTCCTAGGGAGAGTAGCATGGGTGGTTCATTCTTATGATTGAAATGCATTCCTGACTGTGTATATGTCTTCCATGATGCATCTGATTTTATTATTTATTTATTTATTTATTTTTTGAGGTAGGGTCTCACTCTAGCTCAGGCTGACTTGGAATTCACTATGTAGTCTCAGGGTGGCCTTGAACTCACAGTGATCCTCCTACCTCTGCCTCCCACATGCTGGGATTAAAGGCGTGCGCCACCACGCCCGGCAATGTATCTGATTTTAATCATGCATATCCAGTCATGCATAGGCATAAGATGGGAAATATGTTTGTTTTCCCCTAAAAGTTCACTCAGAAGAAATAGTTTGTCTTATTGCATGTGCTCCCAAAACCAGTTCAAGTCAGTGTTTTGGGACATGTTTGAATGGACTTGAGATGCTGCAATAGGATGGGCAAAGAGGAGACACTCACTCCATTGTTTGAAGCAGGGTGTACTTGCAGCTTGAGGTAGGAAAGGGTTCCAGGTTGCTAGGTACATTATTGGAAAGGGGGTGTAGTAGTTTGAATAGGTGGTCCCCAATATATTCAGGATTTTATTAAAGTTTGTAATTTAGATCTTCAGCCACCTGGCTGGAAGAGGTGTCACTGTGGGTGGATACTAGGGTCCAGCCTTAAGGCGTGGGGGTGGATTTTTAATTCTAGTCTAAAGATATGCAAAGTGCCTCAGTTCTGCCTGGAGTTCCTGAAGTGTGCCAGCTTGTGCTGGTGATGGTGGTGGTTGCTCTCTCCGTTTGGACCTGTGAAAGTAGGTCAGCTTCTTCTGCCACTATGGAATTTCCCCTCTATCTTCCATAAATCCCTTCCTCCAGAACTGTGCCTGGTCTGGAAGATCATCCCAACAACCTGAGGCTGTCTGCCACAGAATTGGTACCAGAAGTGGGGTATGGCTGAGATTAATCTTGTTGTGCCAAGACCCCTGACCAGAAGCCAAGTCACCCAGGAGTCACCCAGAGAACCACCACAGAAGCCGAGACACTCGAATGCAAAAGCAACAGGCTTCTTTATTGCAAGCCTAGGCCTGGGCTCTGTCCCCACAGTCCGGCACAGCGGCAGTGAGGGAGAGAGCCCCTTTCTTTTGGGGGAAGGGGTTCATATAGGAATTTGAACAAAGAAGCAGGGGATAGATACATGATTGGTTGATTTAAACAGTTCTGATTGGCTTGGGGTTTCAGCGGGCAAAGTTGGGGGCAGGAGCTAGGGGCACTCCAGGCAGATGAAGTCATCTCCATTGTCCTAGAAGTGGAGAGTCCTCAGTTTCTTATCTAAGCAGGTGGTCGGAGGCCCCCCTGCCCCCCCCCCGCAGTGGCGTGTTTCTGCAATGTCCTTGAAGTGGAGATTCCTCAGAAACTTTAGGGGGAAAGGCAGCAATTAAGCAAGCAAAGTTTACAGAAGCAAAAGGTCAGCACATTGGCTGGCTAGTTCTCTATCTAAGTCAGGCCTGGGCCTTTTTTTTTTTTTACTTAAAATGGTTATATTTGGTCTCTCAATCTGATCATATGAATTTTGGTCCTATTGAAGTTTTGTTTTACAGGAATGGCATGGACCTGTTAGGTGCAGATCAAGACGCCATCTGGAGTATTATAAACTATTCTGATTAGAGTTTTAAAATGCTAAATGCAAATAAAACCATATTTAGAGGCTTGACTTATGACCTTTCTAAGGGAAAATAAAAACTACAAAAAAAAAACAAAACTTGTTGAAACCGGGCTAGTGGCATAAGTGTTGGCTGTGTTCTGCTGCTGAGGCCCAGAGAGTTTGATCAAGGTTAACTTTGTAATAGACTGATGTGCTTGGCTAAATATATGGGACTGAGAGATTTAAGATTTAACTTGGAAAAAAGTAAAGCGAATTTAAAATTTACTGGCATGGTGACTGATTTTAGGTTACTGAAATTGCTAGTATCAAACGCATTAACAATCTTCAGCAAGATGGTCCAACTGCTTTACATTAAAACAATAGAAAGGATGCCTGAGAAAAGACTATGATAGAAGTACAAATTCTTTTGGAAAGAGTTGACTGAAGAAGGAACCTGCTTTTCAAGGTTACAATTTATTTTGTTCCTAAATTAAGAATGTGGTTGTGTCCTGCACACCTGGTATTGGTTTTGGGAACATGAAAACATGCATGAAATTGTCATGAAGTACACACACAGTTCCAGGAGCCACTGCTTAGATGTGACATATAGACAGGTCATGATGACCCTGAGGAGGAGTCTGGCAAAGCCATTGAAAAATGGACTGTGGTTTTCAATGGAGACTCAAGGATGTTTTGGATCTGCCAGGCTTATACAAGGGCTACCACAGAGGCTATTGGTTTATGTAGTGTTTTGATTCAGGTGTCCCCCATAAACTTAGGTGTTCGAAATGCTAGGTTCCCAGCTGATGGAGATTTGGGAATTAACACCTCCAGGACGCAGTGTATTGTTGGGGGCGGGCTTATGGGTGTTATAGCCAGTTTCCCCATGCCAGTGTTTAGCACACTCTCTTGTTGCTATTGTCCACCTTATGTTGGCCAAAGGGTGATGTCCACCCTCTGCTCATGCCATCATTTACCCTGCCATCATGGAGCTTCCCCCTCAAGCCTGTAAGCCCAAATAAACCTCTTTTTCCCACAAGGTGCTCTTGGTTGGGTGATTTCTACCAGCAATGCAACCCTGACTACAACAGCTTGGGATGAAAGTTTTCCCTGGCTACTCAACCCAGCTAGGGGAGCAAAATTGAAAAATCTGGAGACTGTCAGTCACTGGTTATGATATTGGACTTGAACTGCAGATGTTTGGTGTTTGCTTGATGATTATTGAGTTTACATTGTTCCAGTCTCTCCTTGCTATGCCTTATAGCAGTCAAAAATATTTACACTGTGCCTTTCTATGTTGACTGCATATAACTTGTTTGATTTTATAGGACTCACAGCTAAGGGCCAGTCTTAAATCTCAAATAAGACTTAGGACTTAGAACTATCTTAAGCTGGTAAAGGTGAGGGGACCTTTGAATTTGATAATTTACAACATGAGTTGATTATAAATCTATTGAGGGTGAGGGGCAGAATGTGGTAGTTTGAATGGATGGAACCCAATATATTCAGAATTTTATTCTTTTTTTTCTTCTTTTTTCTATTAAAAAAAATTTTTTTTCTATTCAGGATTTTATTAAAGTTGGTAATTTAGATCTGTCGACCCCTGGCTGGAGGAGGTGTCACTGTGGGTAGATCCTAGGGTCCAGCCCTAAGGTGCTTGGGGGAGGGGTGAATTTGGAATTCCAGTCTAAAGACATGCAAAGTACTGGAGTTCTGAAGTGTGCTTGCTTGTGCTGGTGATGATAATGGTGTTGGCTTCTCTCCCTGCTTGGACCTGTGAAAGGGAGCCAGCTGCTTCTGTCACTATGGAATTTCCCCTCTATCTTCAACAAATCCCTTCCTCCAGAACTGTGCCTGGTCTGAAAATTCATCCCAACAACCTGAGGCTGCCTACCACAGGGGCTGTATATAGTCCAAGCCAAGTGGAGTCTCAGGTTGTCAAGCTATCCCAATGCTTGCCTCAGTTTCTTTCCTCCACCCCATAAAACTAAGAAGTCACTAGCGAGAGCGAGGAGTCACAGGCAGAAGGGAGAAGATGCAAGACAGCAATGCAACTGGGCGCTGCTCTCATGGCACATCTGCATTTCTCCACAGGGTAGAGAGGACCTGCTTGGGCCAGAAAGGTTCCCTGTTTTACCTTGACCCTGTTCAGTACTGGGCACAGGTATGAACCAGTGGTCTAAGGAGAATTGGGATTCCTCCAGTGAGTGAGTAATTGACAAACTAGGATGATATCACAGTTGAAGATAGGAGGGGTGGTGATTAAGACTAGGCCTCCGAGCTGGGAAGATGGCTCAGGGGTTAAAGACACTTGCTTGTAAAGCCTGCAGGCCCAAGTTCAATTCCCTAGTGCCCATGCAAAGCCAGATACACAAAGTGGGACATGCATCTGGGGTTTGTTTGCAGCATCAAGAGACCCTGGCACACACATACCTACTCTCTCCTAAATAAATAAATAAATTTGGGAAAAAAAAAAAAAGACTGGATCTCTGAGCTGGGTAAGGCTGGAAGTAAGACTACAGAGCAGGTAGAAATCTTCACAAGTGGAGATCAAATGGATTGGGGAAGTGGGAGGGGCATTTCCGTGTGTATCAGTTTCAGATTTCATTGTAGAGGAACTCAAAATCCTATAAATAGTTCACTCACACAATAAATCCTGAAGCCTTGAAAAACTTACAGTTAGGGGCTGGGAAGATGGCTCAGGGGTTAAAGGCACAGACTCTACAAGTCTGCTGGCCAGTTCTGATCCCCAGCACCTATACAAAGCTGATGTGCAGTGGCACGCATGTCTGTAATCCCAATGGCAGCCGGGCATGGTGGCGCACGCTTTTAATCCCAGTACTTGGGAGGCAGAGGTAGGAGGGTCACTGTGAGTTCCAGGCCACCTTGAGACGACATAGTGAATTCGAGGTCAGCCTGGGCCGAAGAGACACCCTACAGTGAAAAATAATAATAATATTATTATTATTATTATTATTTGTTTTTTCAAGGTAGGGTTTCACTCTAGTCCAGGCTGACCTGGAATTCACTATGTCATCTTAGGGTGGCCTCGAACTCACGGTGATCCTCATACCTCTGCCTCCCAAGTGCCAGGATTAAAGGCGTGCGCCACCATGCCTGGCTAAAAATAATATTCTTATTACGATAAAAATTACAGTAACAGAGTACCTGCTCTGTGACAGGCTCCAAGCTAAGTGACATATAGTCACTGTGTCACATTGAGTTCTCAAGGCAATCCATTAAGTCTGAGCTATTCTACTCCCCCTTGTGCGGAGCTTCAGAGAGAGACGGGACCTCACCCAAGGACACAGAGCTGATAAGGTCTACATGATCGCAAAGCATGACATCTTAACTAGAAGGTTCTCTCATGTGCCATATAATCATGCCTCTGTACTGTCTTACCTTTTACCTTGTCTCAGCCTAAATTGGGATGCCTGACCTCGGGGGCCCCAGAGGTAGCAGCTGGGGTAGTGGTGGAAGGATCTGGAACTCTGCATCTCCTACTGAGTGGGGCTGAGAGTCTAGGTGTCTACCTCCTTAGCTGAAAGATGGACACACTGTCTAAACTTAGCCAATCAGATCTTTGTTCCAGGAACTCCAGGTCTGGGCACAGGAAGTTCTACCCAAGGAAGAAAAAAGTTATGGAACTGATTGGCTTGCCCAGGTACACTCCCAAAGTGTCTCTGGTCTCTCTCATTTCCTAAGTCAGATTCTTCAGTTTCCTGTCACCCAAATGAGGTAGCCACTAGCCTGCCACTTCTTGCTAAAGTGACTCCAAGGCTCCTAAGACTTGCAAGGAAGAAAGGGAAGACAGGGTGCTGGAGAGATGGCTCAGCAGTTAAAGACGTTTGCAAAGCCTGCCAACCCAGGTTCAACTTCTGGGCCATTAACAGATTTATTTTATTTATTTATTTATTTATTTATTTATTTGAGAGCGACAGACAGAGAGAGAAAGACAGATAGAGGGAGAGAAAGAGAATGTGCGCACCAGGTCTTCCAGCCTCTGCAAACGAACTCCAGACGCGTGCGCCCCCTTGTGCATCTGGCTAACATGGGACCTGGAGAACCGAGCCTCGAACCGGGGTCCTTAGGCTTCACAGGCAAGTGCTTAACCGCTAAGCCATCTCTCCAGCCCCAGATTTATTTTTTAAAGTGACAAAAGCACATCTGGCATGCAAGAAGCCCTAGCATGTCCACAAACATGTGCACACACACAAATAAATAAAAATTTTTAAAAAAGAAGAATGGGGGATGGAGAGATTGCTTAGTGGTTAAGGCACTTGCCTGTGAAGCCTAAGGACCCAGGTTTGATTCCCCAGGACCCATGTAAGCCAGATGCACAAGGTGGAGCACGCATCTGGAGTTTACTTTCAGTGGCTAGAGGGTCTGGCATGCCCGTTCTCTCTCTCTCTCATTCTCTCTCTCTTTTTCCCTCTCTCAAACAAACAGACAAATAAATAATAAATATATATCTTTTAAAAAAAACATATAAAAAGAAGAATGTAGGCCAGGTGTGGTGGCACACTCCTTTAATCCCAGCACTCAGGAGGCAGGGAGGAGGATCGCTGTGAGTTTGAGGCCAGCCTGAGACTACATAGTGAATTCCAGGTCAGCCTGGGCTAGAGTGAGAGCCTACCTCAAAAAACCAAAAAAAAAAAAGTCACTGATAGGGCTGGAGATGTGCCTGGTTCAGTTGGTAGAGGGCCTGCCTAGCATGCACAAAGTCTTTTTACAAATATATATATATATACATATATATATATATATAATTTATTTAGAGAGAGAGAAAGAGAGTCAGAGAAGGGGCACACCAGGGCTTCTAGCAACTGCAAATGAACTCCAGAAACATGCGTACCACCATGTGCTTCTGGTTTACTGGTGTTCTGGGGAATCAGACCTGGGTCCTAAGGCTTCACAGGCAAGCACTTTAACTGCTAAGCCATCTCTACAACGCCCTCCCCCCCACCCGTTTTTTTCGAGGTAGGATCTTGATGTAGCCCAAGCTGACCTGTAATTCACTATGTAGTCTTAGGGTGGCCTCGAATCATGGTGATCCTCCCACCTCTGCCTCCCGAGTGCTGGGATTAAAGGTATGCACCACCATGCCCAGCTCCCCCTTTTTTATTATTAAAAATTTTACATAATCCTGTCCTACTACCCTCCTTTGTCCCCCACTTTACCCCTCCTCCACTGAACCTGTGGTGGTTTGATCCAGGTGTCCCCCACAAACTGAGGTGTTCTGAATGCTAGGTTCTCAGCTGATGGAGATTTGGGAATTAATGCCTCCTGGAGGCAGAGTATTGTTGGGTCCAGGCTTGTGGGTGTTATAGCCAGTTTCCCCTTGCCAGTGTTTGGCACACTCTCCTGTTGCTATTGTGCACCTTATATTGGTCACAGGGTGATGTCCACCCTCTGCTCTTGCCATCATTTTCCCCTGCCAGTATGGAGCTTCCTCCTGAAGCCAAAATAAACCCTTTTTTCCCCATAAGCGGCTCTTGGTTGGGTGATTCCTGCCAGCAATGTGAACCTGACTGCAACAATAATATTGCTACCGAGGAATGATGTCATTTGCTGCTAGACACCTAACTGTGTGGCTTTGGCCTCTTGCAGCTGATTTTCAAGAAGAATGTGGGAGGATTTGAAATCTTGACTTAAGAGACACCTTGCAGTGCTGTAAGTACAGCTTGATGGACTATTCTGGCCAGAGTTGAAAGACCTGAATGCAGTAAGAACTATGGACTGTGAGGTTTGGCTTGGGAGGGTGAGAAAGAGCTCTTGCCTGGACTGGGCTAGAAGCAGTTTGTGTGAGAGGCTTGCTGTTATGCCTGTGTCCTGAGAATTTGTGTGGGGTTGTTTTGTGTAGAAACAGACTGATGTGAGCAGAGTGATATGGCACAGAAAGAAATAATCAGGCCAAAACTGCTGCCTGTTCCACTGTAATTGAGATATTACAACCATTGAGATTGGGCCAGCTGACCTGCATTGAGACAACAGAAAGAATGCAGTCTTTTGAAGGGGCCAGAATGTTGGAGTATCCAGTTCTTCAAAGTTTGCTTTATTCCCCCTGGATTAATAAATGCACCCCACCTGCTACTATGGAGTATAAGAAATGCTAGAAAGAGAAGCTCATTGAGTTTACAGTGCAGTCTTGTGTTTTGGAAATGGCCATGGGCAGTGTGAAGCAGGTTTGCTGGATGCCTGCATGGAGACCCCATGGGGCCATAAGGATGAACTGTGGTTTGCAGGGGGAGACCAGTGGAGATGCCAGGACCACGAGATGGCTGCTAAGGAAAGCTACCAGCCCCATATGAAGTTTTCCAGGACTATGAGTAGCCTAGCTGGAGGGGCAGAATTAGAACTCCAGAGACTTGTCAATGGTTAAAATTCTCAGACTTGGAGATTTGTCATTGACTAGAGTTGTTGGACTTGGAGCTACAGAGTTTGGTGCTTTCCCTGTTTTCTTTAATTTTTTTTTTGTTTGTTTATTTTTACTTATTTGAGAGTGACAGACAGAGAGAAAGAGGCAGATAGAGAGAGAAAGAATGGGCGTGCCAGGGCCTCCAGCCACTGCAAACGAACTCCAGAAGTGTGCGCTCCCTTGTGCATCTGGCTAACTTGAGTCCTGGGGAATTGAGCCTCAAACTGGGGTCCTTAGGTTTCACAGGCAAGCACTTAACCGCTAAGCCATCTCTCTAGTCCCTGCTTTCCCTGATTAAATCTTGTATTGCCTGAGCATTTCTTTGCTATGCCCAATGCCATCTTTTGCAGTGTGTTTATTCTCTGCCATTATGGGTTTGGGGGGGGATTTTTTGCTATTATGGCTCAGTTAAAAGACCTTGGACTATAGGAATGTTTGAACATCACTGGGATTGATTACAACTATGGGGGCTTTTAAAGCTGGATGAATGCATTGTATTTTACATCATGTATGGTTATCAGTTTATGGGGGCCAGGGGCGGAATGTGGTGGTTTGATCCAGGTGTCCTCCATAAACTTAGCTGTTCTGAATGCTAGGTTCCCAGCTGATGAAGATTTGGGAGTTAACACCTCCTAGAGGGAGTGTATTGTTGGGGGTGGGATTATGGGTGTTATAGCCAGTTTCCCCTTGCCAGTGTTTGGCACACCTTCCTGTTGCTGTTGTCCACCTTATGCTGGCCGGCGGGATGATGTCCACCCTCTTCTCGTGCCATCATTTTTCCTGCCATCATGGAGCTTTCCCTGGAGTATATAAACCAAAATAAACCCCTTTTTCCCCACAAGCTGCTCTTAGTCTGGTGATTTCTGCCAGCAGTGTGAACCTGACTGCAAAAGGACTCTTACCTATTTCTTCTTGTATTTTGATGTCTTCTATCTTTGCCTTCCTCCATTGTCCATGACAGCCTATTGGTGGCCTCTCCATTATGCAGGTCACAATCCCTTCTGTGAGGTCAGACCACTTTGTATCTGGAAGGCACCATTTCAAAGCACTTCCCTCCATCCTTAGGCTCTTACGTTCTTTCCACCACCTCTTCCATAATGATCTCTGAGCCTTAAAGTCTGTGACTGAAAAGTTTCATTTAGTGCTTAATGAAACACTCCACTTCTTCTCAGCACTTTGACTAGTCTTTAGTCATCCCAGTTGTCACTGCCAACTGAAAAGAGAAGCTTCTTTAACCACAAGTGAAAGCAACACCAATATATGGGCATAAACCTAAACAGGGAGAGGGCAATTTGGTGAGCATAATATATCCACTTAGCCAAACAGCAGTAGCAGCTTCCCCTCCTAAGGCTTATGATCTTTCCAGCCACAGGCCTGGGAAAATTATTGACTAGGTTTTCAGCATGGGGCCTGAATGTCTTTCCATGGAACAAGCCTTAAATCCAATCAGAGAGCAGTTGTTTACCCTCATAACAGAAATGCCATTATTGTACTAATGGGCACATCTTGCTTAGCAGATCGGTTGTGTAGCTTGCAAGGTATGATGGTTTGATTCAGCTGTCCCCCATAAACTTAGTTGTTCTGAATGCTAGGTTCCCAGCTAATGGAGATTTGGGAATTAATGCCTGCTGGAGGTGGTGTATTGTTGGGGGCAGGCTTATGGGTGTTATAGCCAGTTTCCCCATGCCAGTGTTTGGCACACTGTCTTGTTCCTGTTGTCCACTTATGTTAGCCAGGGGGTGATGTCCACCCTCCATCCATACCATCATTTCCCCCTGCCATCATGGAGCTTCCCCCTCGAGCCTGTAAACCAAAACAAATCTCTACCCCCCATCCCCAGTAGCTGCTCTTGGTTGTGTGATTTCTATCAGCAATGTGGACCTGACTGCAACACAAGGTCTCCTGCTGGTTAAGGCTGTTGATGACTCCCCGACCCCTCCCTGCCCAGCAGGCTCTTGTGGGCAACCAAGACCCTGTGATTCTTGGCAATAGCCTGTGTTGTGTTGGGGGCCACCCACCCTTCGCACTGAGCATTTTTTTGTGTAACAACCTATGGCTTAGCATTATCTACCCACGCAGGATACTTTTGCCCAAGCTCTCTCTTTTTAAAAATCATATGTTTTTAATTAACTAACAAAGAAGTAACTTTCCATATGGCTTATTCACAACATCTTCAGTTTTGATTAACTCTCTTCCCACGCCCTCCTCTCCTCCATCCCCCTCCCCTAACCTCACTTACACCATGTGAGGTGGCACACACCTGTAGTCCCAACTGCTCAGGAGGTGGAAGCAGGAGGATCAGAAGTTCATGGTCATCCTTGGATACAAGGTCAGCCTGGTACATATAAGAACCAACACAAAGAGATGTTGAAAAAGAAGAAAGACATTTATTTAATTATTTCATTGTTCGCATGAGAGTACGAAGTGAGCCTTCCAGGCCAGCAGGGAGCTTTCTGTTGCATTTGATCCTTCAGAGACCCCACTGCCCTCTATGCTTTTGCTCTGTTATGCCCCAACACATCATCACAATAACAAGGCCAAAGCTGGGTCCCACCCATGAGAAGGAGAAAGAGCAGGGAGGAGGTAGCCACTGACCTCAGGCCTCAGCCTAAGGTTTCACACCTCATGTCCCCTGGTGAGAAATAGGTCCTCAGCTGGTCTTCTCTCTTTGTCACAAGTGAGACTGGGAAGTGAGCACTGGGGAGCAGTCAAGTCCCTATGGAGGGAAGGAAGAAGGGTCTTTAATGGACAGTGAGTGCTGTTGTTACCTTCTGGTCTCTGGGTCAAAGCACCTGACCAAAAGCAGCTGATGAAAGGAACAATTTTTTGCTTACAGTTTTTTAAAAAATTTATTAACAACTTCCATGGTTGTAAACAATATTACGTGGTAATACTTCCAAGGCTCAGGGTCTAATGCGGAAGAGGTGGTGGAAAGAATGTAAGAGCCAAAGGAAGGGTAGGACTCCTTACAACGTGCTCCTCCAGACACAAAATGGCCTGGATATCCATGACCTCACAGTGCCTGACACTACCTACACAAGACCATCAATCATAATAGGAGGAAAAGATCACAACATCAAAATAAAAGAGAGCCAGCACTTGGGAGGCAGAGGTAGGAGGATTGCCATGAGTTCGAGGCCACCCTGAGATGACAGAGTTAATTCCAGGTCAGCCTGGACCAGAGTGAGACCCTACCTCGAAAAAACAACAACAACAACAAAAATAAATAAATAAAAGAGAGACTGATTGAGAGGGGGAGGGGATATGATGGAGAATGGAATTACAAAGGGAAAAGTGGGGGGAGGGTATTACCATGGGTTATTTTTTATAATCATGGAAAATGTTAATAAAAATTGAGAAAAAATATAAAAATTTAAAAAATATTATGTGGTAATGGCCTCCTTCCCCTCACTTTCCCCTTTGAAACTCCATTCTCCATCATAGCCCCTCCCCATCTCAATCTCTCTTTTATTTATTTATTTATTTATTCTCAATTTTTTTAAAAACATTTTCCATGATTATAAAAAATATCCCATGGTAATACCCTTCCTCCCCCCTTTTCCCCTTTGAAATTCCATTCTCCATCATATCCCTTCCCCCTCTCAATAAGTCTCACTTTTATTTTGATGTTGTGATCTTTCCCTCCTCTTATGATGGTCTTGTGTAGGTAGCGTCAGGCACGGTGAGGTCATGGATATTCAGGCCATTTTGTGTCTGGGGGAGCACGTTGTAAGGAGTCCTACCCTTCCTTTGGCTCTTACATTCTTTCCGCCACCTCTTCTGCAATGGACCCTGAGCCTTGGAAGGTGTGAAAGAGATAATGTAGTGCTGAACACTCCTGGGTTACAGTTATTTTTTTAAATTATTTATTTGAGAGTGAGAGACAGAAAGAGAGAGAGGGAGGGGAAGAAGGGGCACCCCAGGACCTCTAGCCACTGCAAACAAACTCCAGATGCATGCACCACCATATACATTTGGATTACATTGGGCCTGGGGAATGGAACCTGGATTCTTAGGCTTCCCAGGGAAGTGCCTTAACCACTAAACCATCTCTCCAGTCCTGGCTTTCAGTTTTGAGGGGAAGCTCCATGATGGCAGGGGAAAGCATGGCATGAGCAGAGGCTGGACATCACCTCTGCCACAGCAGGTGGACAACAGCAGCAGGAGAGTGAGCTGAACTAACTAACACTGGCCAGCTAAGGACTAATAAACCTTAAGATCTACCCCCAGCAACACACCTCCCCCAGCAAGGCTCTACCTCCCAAGTTGGCATCAGCTGGGGACCAAGCATTTATAACACATGAGTTTATGGGGGACATCTGATTCAAACCACAGCACTTAATAAATGCCACTGTAGTCACTTCTCACCTGAAAGCTATATTCCAGCAGATTCTAAGTGATAGTAAAGGCTGGCAGGTAAACATCTTGGGGCTCAGAATGGAAGAGGTGCTTAGGGATTGGAGTAAGGGGAGGGCAGAGAGGAAGGGACAATTTCAGGGGCCAGAAGGACAAGGCCTGGCGGTGTCTTGTGATGGGACAGGAAGGATATGGATTGGACCATCGTAGAATGCTCATGGAAGTCCACCATGCAGCATGGTAGACAGAGGTTGGAAAACTGGCTCTGAATCTTGGTTTCTGGGTTGCTCTCAGGTGTAGCCTTCACCTTTCTAAGCTTTTTAGAAAGACTGAGGGTGGGCTGGAGAGGTGGCTTAGTGGTTAAAGCACTTGCCTGCAAAGCCGAAGGACCCAGGTTTGATCCCCCAGGATCCACATAAGCCAGATGCACAAGGTGGCGCATGCGTCTGGAGTTCATTTGCAGTGGCTGAAGGCCCTGCTATGCCCTATCTTGCTACCTGCCTCTTTCTTCTGTGCACTGGCTAGGGACAGTGGTGCATAACATTTCAGCTCTTGGGAGGTGGAAGCAGGAGTTCAGTCATACGAAACTATTTAGCGAGTTGGAAGCCAGCCTGGGATATGTAAGAAAAAAAAAATGACAAATATCATAACACTATCAATGAGAGTGCAACATTAACAATAAACGGTTAATAGTAAGTACAATGACGGGGTGTGGGGTTTCCACAGCGAAAGTTCTCTTTGCTGAGTGTGAGTCTCCTTATAGAAGGCAACAAAATTCCTGCCTTCCAGGATTGTTCTCGGAATCCGCTGATTTAGAATGACCAAAGAATAAACTCTGGAGGACAGACAGAGGCTTGCTGTGTTGTCACCAGCTATAGGGGCTGGTCCTCCAAGAACCCCCCTCCCCCGAGTCTCCCCTTCTGTAACAAATCCCCAAGTACTGCCCTCACCCCCGGCTTGCTGAGAGCATCGAGGGAGTCGGCAAGAGTGAGTCCTTGGCTTGGTGCCCAGCCTCACTGGATCCGCAGGTGCGGTGACGAATGCCACCTCCCACGGATCTCTGCGTCTCTGTTCAGCGCCCACGGTCAGCCCTGGGTGCCGGTATAATTAGCTCCATCTTCTCTGTAGTGAGCTGCTCAGAGCCTCTGACACGACTGTCACCTCCCACTCAGTTCCCCAAACCAGCTATCCCCACGCTTGAGCAGCTGAGTGTCCTTACAACGATGTGCCCAAGGATCTAGGTCTTGATTTTCTTCTTTAACCCTCTTCACTCGTAAGCTGTGAATTAAGAGAGCAAAACAAGACAAAACAATAATAATAATAATAAAAAGTTTGGGTGGGGTCTCCGTCTCGAGTGTTTTGCTGGGGAAATCACGTTCCTTCAGACCCCACAGCCGGAGGTGTCCTGTTTCTTTAAGAAGCCTGGGTTGAAGGGGCGGGGTCTGCCGGCGTCCCTTCATCCCGCGCCCGCAGCTGAGCCCACCTCTTTTTGAGTGACAGGCATACCCACCAATGAAAGCAGGAGGCTTCAGAGTGACGATCAAACAGAGCAATAGAAGCCCAGGCCGGCCTGGGATGGGCGGGGCCTCAGGAGGGCGGGGCGGGCGGAGGCTGGCGGAGCGGCGGCCGCTGGAGCCGGGCGGAGGAGCTGGGCCTAGGTGGTCGCCCGGGTGAGTGAGGGGCGCGCGGGAGGGAGCAGCCCAGCCGGGCCGAAGGGCGCGGGAGGATGGGCCGGGCGGAGCACTGGGCTGCGGCCTACGGCGGCGGGGCGCTGCGGTGCTGGAACGGGCGGACCTGGGCTGCATCGCCGGACTCGTCGGGCCTCGGGAGGGATCGCGGCCCGGTCGGTCTGACGGAACCCCGGTCCCCGCCCGAGAAGGGGCGCCGAGTGGGGAAGAAGCTGGGCCCGGAGGAGGCGGGAGCCCACGGAAGGGGGTGGGGAACTCTCTCGGCCGGGGCTCCAGCCCGATGTTTGGGGGACACCCCGGCCCCGTCGTCTTTTCCCGGGGCATCCCCCCACTGCCATCGATGCTGGCAGCCGACTCGCTAGCCTCCTGCCCATCCCTTTTCCATCTCCTCCGCTGCCCGTCCAGTTCAGGCCCCTCTCATTCTACTTCTTGTCTAGACAGTTGTAATGCCTCCAACTCTATAAGCCCTCGAGCCCTGGGACCCGCCTCTACCGTGCTCCGAGAAGCCTTTGCAAAATGCATGTCAGATCAAGCTTAAAACAGTCCGGTGTCCCATGGACTGGTACTAGGGTCAGTGCTGGGCCTCGCCCAGGCGCCCCCCCACCCACCCAAGGCCTGGCCTTCCTCCCAATTCATCTTTCCTTCTCCTTGGACTTAGTCTAGTAAACTCTTCTTCATCCTCAGAATCCCTGTGCAGAATCACTTCCTCCAGGAAGGCTTCACTGGTCCTTGCCCCCCACCTCCACCCCTGTCCCCCACCCAGGGGTTGCCCCACTCTCAACACTATTGCATTGCTCATTCCATTTGCCCCAGGGCAACTTTGGGTCTATTGAAGATATTGATGTCTGTGTATTCTACCAGATAGGAAAGACCACGGTAGGAGCACAGACGCCCCTTGCATCTACAGTATGTCACACAGGGCAGACACTATATATATTTAGTAAGTAAATGTACGGAGGGGGCCTTAGATTTGACCAGAGGAAAGAAATATGATAGGAGTCACAGATGTCCTACCTGTGGGTGGTGGAAACCACCTTTTGGAATACTTTCTGAGTGCCCAAGTGCTATGCTAAAGCAATGCTGTCAGATTGAAAAAAAAATGTTAAATTTTTCTAGTAGCCACATCAAAAAAAAAAATAATTAAAAGAAACAGGTGAAAGTAACCTTAGCAATAGGGCTTATTTAACCTAACATGTTCCAAAAATCTCATGGCAGTTTTTGACAACAACATGAAATTGTGTTGCTAGGCTGCTTTACCTTTGGGGGGGGTTGTGTGTGTGGTGTGGTACAGTACAGCTAGGCTTCTCATATGCCTGCCTAGAGAGGGAGAGGGTTCACCTAAGGTGGCCTGCTCTGTTGCTCTTCTGCCTAGTCTTGTTTTATCTGGAGTCTCTTTTCTGAACCTGGTGCTTGCAGATAGATTCTGCTCCTCTGTGGGACTGGGGTTACAGGCACATGTGGCCATAGCCAGCTGTTGACATGGCATCTGAAGATTTGAACTCTGGCAATATCAAGCCCTCAGACCCTCATGCCTGCACAGGCAAGGCAGCACACTTAACCACAGAGCCATCTCTCCAGCCGCGGTGCTAAGGTCTTGAAGTCTGGTGTATATTTTGCACTTGGCTCAGTCCCGCTCATGTCACAGTAATACAGCAGCCATAGCCACATGGCTAGCGGCTGTAAAGTGCTACATATTTTGTATGCATACGTGAAGGTGTTTAATTCTTGTTGGAGTCTTTTTGGTTTTACAAGGTAAGGTCTAGCTCTGGCTCAAGTTGACCTGGAATTCACTGTGTAGTCTCAGGGTGGCTTCAAACTCATGGCCTCCCAAGTGCTGGGACTAAAGGCCAGTTGGAGTCTTTCAAGGGTACTCCGGGTCACATTTTAACCAGTAAAAACTGTGACGCTCCTAGAACTCCTTACCTGCCCGGGCTCATCCTAGAGTTTATGAGGGAAGGAGGCAAAAATAGGGCCTCCATCTGTTACCCTTAGATCGAGCCTGTCCTCTTATACCTTAATCTTGTTACTGCCAAAAGGTGCCAAGAAATTTGGGGGCATAGAAAGTGAATGCTAGACTTCTGAAAAACAGTGACACCCATATTTAGTATATCCTAGCTTGTTCTACTTCTAGATATATCAGTGCCATCTGCCTAGGTGGCTTATAAGCAGTCATATTTGATGCAATTAGACAAAAAAAACCCTTATGCCTGGCGGTGTCTATGAGGTGCTGAGGGGCTGTAAAACCTGCATTCTAGAGGTAGGAAGATGCCTTGAGTCCAGGAGTTCAAGGCCAACCTCAGCCACATCCTGCGGGGCTACTGCCTCCCGCCCTCATCTCAACTTAAAGAGAGAGAGAGAGAGAGAGAGAGAGAGGGAAAGGGAGGGAGGGAGGGCTGGAGAGATTGCTTAATGGTTAAGGCGCCTACCTGCAAAGCCAACAGACCCAGGTTCAATTCCCCAGCACCAGATGCACAAGGTGGTGCATGCATCTGGAGTTCGTTTGCAGTAGCTAATGCCTGTTCTCTTATCTGCTTCTCTCTCTCTAATAAGTAAATACTTGAAAGAGAGAGAGAAAAGAAAAATATTTTTTTGAATTTTTTTTGTTCATTTTTATTTATTTATTTATTTATTTGAGAGCAACAGACAGAGAGAGAAAGAGGCAGATAGAGAGAGAGAGAGAGAAAATGGGCATGCCAGGGCCTCCAGCCACTGCAACTGAACTCCAGACGCATGTGCCCCCTTGTGCATCTGGCTAACGTGGGTCCTGGGGAACCGAGCCTCAAACCGGATCCTTAGGCTTCACAGGCAAGCGCTTAACCAGTAAGCCATCTCTCCAGCCCAAGAAAACTCTTAAGGCAAATCCTTCTCTGGCCCAGTCCATCCCAGCCTACCTGTGTTCCAGCTCGATGCCAGATTGGGGTAGGAACCCTTCCGTGTTCTGCTCAAGGTCTGGTGC
Organism: Jaculus jaculus; assembly: GCF_020740685.1. NCBI lineage: Eukaryota > Metazoa > Chordata > Mammalia > Rodentia > Dipodidae > Jaculus > Jaculus jaculus. Next base: position 126,488,099 of record NC_059109.1, on the reverse strand, counting down.
TGGCGTTAGTGGGCTTAAGTTTTCAAATGGACCGAACTCACCAGTTGCTCCCTTGGTGTCTTCTGTGAGGCAGGTGCCGTTCTAGGGCAATTAAGGTGATCTTTAGGATGCTTACGGTGGACTTGGAAAGACAAGGCTGAATCACATCAAATGACTAGCAAGTGTAAGATATCCCATAGGGTGATGGAGAAGCAGAATGGGTGATATGTCAAAGGCTGTGCAGTGGCTTCTTGACCCAGCCCTACGGGGGTGTGTGTGTGCGCGCGCGCGTGCACACGTGTGTGTTTTAAATATTGAACTCTTCTAGGCAGGGTAGTGTTCTGTGGTTTGCCCAGTCTTTGACATAGCTTATTTATCTATCTGCCTGGCTGCTTAAAACATTTGAATTCTTACCTGAATCGGGCATGCTGGTTTGAGTCACTGGGAGACATTGGTGGAGGGCCTGTATATGTGCCTGTGGTGTTGGCCTGCTCTGGCACAGAAAGAGAACTCCACAAGGTTCTTCCAGAAGGCTCAGTAGCAGTCAGAATCAATCACCATGCTGCCTTTTTCTACTTACTTCCCTCCCTGAGTGCCCTCACATGTGTCCCCTCATTTCAACAGTATACCACAGTGTGACAAGTAGGGCTGTTTTTTTTTTTGCTGGGGAAACATGGTTACACTGTCTCTGCAGCTTGGAGTTCGCACAGTCAGAAGTCCGCCTGCTCTGCCACGTAGCATGGCAAGTGCTTCACATCCATCATTCACTTAATGTTCACACAGCTTAGCAAGTAGGGGTTGGTTTTGTCCCTGTGTGACAGTAAGGAAGTCGTTGGCCTTGGGTCCAAAACCTAGGCTGCCTCACAGGAAGGTCAAGGCTGGAGGAGACCTAGAAAACACTTAGTCCACCCCGGAGTCTAGGTCCTGTCTAGAGATACTGTGTGGGGCACAGCAGCAGGGAGGACTCAACTAGAAGTGGAGGCCAGGCCTTGTCTTTTGTCCATAACTGGTGGGTATAGTCTAGCTTGGCCTTGCCAACTCCTCTGAATATCAGTCCCCTTCCTTATAAAACGGGAAGGAAGGCTTGCCCTAATTTTTTTGAGAACAATGCTATGTTGTTATGGCCGCTATTGAAGGAACCGGGTCCACAGCCTGGAATTTCACTGGCAGCTCAGGCCACTCCCAGCCTGCCACACCTCCTTCCTGGGAAACCCTGCTAGGCTGTTGGTGGGAAACTGTTTTTCTCTCAGTTTCTGTTCCCCATGTGTAAACTCTCCCCCTTCTAGACCCATTACCTGGGGAATTGGAGTTAGGAATTTAGAAATTCTAGGCAATGGATAACCCAGTCACTAATGGTTCATTCAGTTTTTGTTACTGTTTTTTCGAGGTAGGGTCTTGCTGTATATGGGGCTGACCTGGAATTCACTATGTAGTCTCAGGGTGGCCTTGAACTCATGGCGGGCCCCCTTTCTCTGCCTCCCAAATGCTGGGATTAAAAGTATGCACCACCACTCTGGCTGGGTTCATTCCGTTTTAGAGATAGGCCTGAGGGTATGTTTAGTGTGGAATTCTGTGGTCATGGCTCGTCCCAGCATTATGCTGCAAGCTGGGGGGTGGGGGAGGGTGAAGGGGACTGTAGGCTGTGAAGAGGTATGGGTTTCAGAGCTCTTGGCCTCAGGTTGCTCCTCTTCCTAAAGCAGGGTCTCAGCCCCACCCCATTAATCTCCTCTGGGAGAGGTTTCAGTGGTCATTGGCACTGGATGGACATTGGCAACTCAGAGCCACAGAGAAGAGGCATTGTTCTGGAGCCTGCCTTGCAGACCTTGCCACACACATGAAGCTCCCTGAGTCATTTCTTTTTTTTTTTTTTGGTTTTTCGAGGTAGGGTCTTACTCTAGCCCAGGCTGACCTGGAATTAACTATGTAGTCTCAGGGTGGCCTTGAACTCACGGCGATCCTCCTACCTCTGCCTCCCGAGTGCTGGGATTAAAGGCGTGCGCCACCACGCCCGGCTCCTGAGTCATTTCTGAAGGCTGGTTCTGATCCATAGAGTCTGGGCTCGAGGGGTGCCTCAGCAGTAGTACCCATAACTTCCACTTCCCACAGAGTGATAATGTCTGTGCCCTTGTGAGGGTGTCTTCCAAGGACTGGGAGCACAGTGAGGGGCACCATCACTTGTACCTGCCGTGAGAGGGTCAGGAAGCCACACCGGAGTAGTCCTTGTCTGAGCTGTGCCTTGGGGAGCAAGTAGAGTTGTCTAGTTGGCCAACATGGCGGGATAACCGACCATACGGCAAACTGCAGATGCAGAAGGGTGTCTGATGGCATCCCCAAGGATCAGCCTGAAAGCCAGCTGCTGAAATTGCCATCTTGTTGCTGGGATGAAGCACCTGACCAGAGCAGCTGATGGGAGGAAAAATTTTATTTTGACTTACAGTCTCATAGGGAAGCTCCATGATGGCAGGGGAAAACATGGCATGAGCAGAGGCTGGACATCCCCTCCTTGGCAACGCCAGTCAGGTGGACAACAGCAGCAGGAGAGTGAGCCAAACTAACATTTGCAAGGGGCCAATGCACCTTAAGTCGTTTTCCCCCCAACACGCCCCCTCCAGTCTGACAAGGCTCCACTTCCCACATTGCCACCAGCTGGAGACGAAGCATGCAGAGCACATGATTGTGTGTGGGGGGGGGTGCATCTGATTCAAACCACCACACCGGTTCCACCTGAGAGCTACCCTGGAACTGTAATTCAAGCCTGGACGCCCCATAGGGCAGTGCTCGCCTCAGGACATTGAGCCCAGAGGCTTTAGTCTGGGGAAGAAACCCAGATGGTCGCTGTTCCCACACCCTTCTCCACACTCTCATCTCTGCGAAGTGGCTCTTAGCCCTCCTTGGGAGAGGCCTGTGTTCATATGGCAACATGGAGCCCCTCAGCCACTGTGAGCCCCCCCTGGCTTCCCAGCTCTGGATGTTGGAACCTGAAGCTGGCCCAGTAGAATAGCCCCATCTGCCCTTAGCACCTCCCCCTCTTTCAGGGAGTAAACTGAGGGAAATTGAGTCACTCCTGATGAAAAGATTGCAGAGGAGGGAAGCCTCTACTGAGATTGTGTCCCTGATTAGAAAGAGGCTGTAGTTACCTTGGGTAAGGCTACATTCTGTTGCCAGAAGCAGCAGCCAAACTCCCCCAAAGAGAAGAGAAGAGACAGTACCCTGGAATCCCTGTTCCTGCCAGAGGGGGAAGGGGAGCAGGACACCTTCTGGCACTTTCCATTGCCAATGCCCCCAGGAAAGGTTGCCTTTCACCTCCCTGAGATAGGCTTTCAGCCCCGCTGGCCCAAAGCATCCCTGCAGGAGTGATGGAGAAAACCAGGTGGTGGAGGGGAGGATGTGAGCAGAGGGGTTGCTGCCTCCTTCCCAAAGCCACTTTGAGGCTGTCTCACCAGAGACCCTGCCACAGAGTCCTCTTGGTGCCTGGCCTGGGCTAGCTTTAAGTTCTCATTCTGACAGCATACTCTCTGATCTGCGGGGACCTCTCTTCTCTTTCTGGCTGCTTTCCAGGGGGCTGGAGTGTGTGTGTGTGTGGGGGGGTGCAGCCAGTGTGGGAGGCGATAATAAATAAGTGCCTAGAGCAAGAGGGAGAAGGGTGGAGAGAAGGAGGCGGCGGAAGGGCCCTGTGACCTGGGAGTGGACTGCAGCTCCCTGTCCTGGCTGCTTGCTGTTAACTATAAGACTGCTGAGTGGTGGAGCAAGAGGCTATTTATAACCCTGAGAATTTTGCAATGTTATTGAATTGCTTCGACCCAGTTTTCCACTTCCCTTCTGAAATGACAATGAAGAGAGTAAGCAACCACGTGGCAGAGGGTTTCCCTCCAAGGCGGTTCTTTATCCTGGGAGTGCTAATCATCTGAGAAATATTGCTCCCTTCTCCCTCCTAATGTTTCCACAGGGAAGAAGCTCGAGAGGTGCTGTTTCCCCTGTAACTAGAGTCAGGTATGCTAAGCATGGTTCTCCAGTGAGACTTGTTCCAACGTTAGAAATGAAAACAGGCTAACATGGGAATAAATACAGGAGGTTGTGTACTTGGAAGGACATGGAGGGAGCAGAGCCTGCCTTCCTGCCCCTTGGAGCCAGCCCCGGTTTGTAGGAGTGGAGCAGACACGGGTACTTCCTGTGACCTAACTGTGTGCCTTGTGCCATGCTTGGTCAGAAGACCAAGGAGCTAGTGAACAAGAGACATGGGTAATGCCATTACTATACTACTAGAGTATAGCCAGTGCTTCATAGACGTGCAGAATAGAAGAGATGGGAGAGCTTGGTCTGCCTCAGAAATAGGTGGCTCAGGGAAGAGCCAGACAAGCACACAAGGACATGGACATTGCCTTCTCAGCACCGTACAGGGCGGCTTTGTGGTAACAGTGAGCTCACGTTAGGCCGCATCGGTAGTTTTAGCTGTAACACACAAACCAGTCTCTCCACAGAGGATCTGCTCTGGGCCAGAGGCAGAGCTGCCTGCTCTCACATGGCATTCCAACACCAGACCACCCACCGTCCAATTCTGGACGTGACACCTACCAGCTGGTGGCTCTGAGAATGCTGCCTAACTTTCCCCATGCCTCTACTTCTTTGTGTAAGAAGCTGCCATTGAAGGGCACATTAACATGTGTGAAGTACCTGGGTCCCATGTCCTGGCTCAGGCCTGGAATACCAGCAGCCTGGGAGGTGAGAAAAAAGGATCACAAGTTCAAGGCCAGCCCACATGACTTTGTCTCAGAAAGTGAAAAGAGGTCTGAGGAAGTTGCTCAGTGACAGAGCACTTGCCTAGCGTGTTCAAGGCCTGGGGTTAATTCTCACTGTGTAAGATTGACTGATCAATCAATAAAGCACTTAGAGTAGTGTCCTAACATTGTACAGTTAGTCAATATCAGCGCTATCCTTTACCATCAAAGGAAGGGTAGTGTAGAGGGAAGACAATGACCTTTGGCATTTGAAGACCTAACCTTAGGGTGTGTGTGTGTTGCATATATTTGCATGAAAGTTAGAGGGTAACTTCTGGTATCATTCCTCATTCACTGCCCATCTCATTTTGGGACAGTCTCTTCACTGACCTGCAGTTCACCAGTTAGTCTTGACTGGGTGGCCAATGAGCCTCAGGTATCCTCCTAACTCTGCCTCCCCAGTCCTGAGATTATAGTCTCACACTTCCACACTGGACATTTTACATAGCTGTTGGGGCGTCAAACTCAGGTCTCAGGCTTGTGAGGCAAGCATTAAACCCACTGAGCCATCTCCCCAGCTGAGATCCAGTTGTGATGTGGTTCATTTCTTTCTTTTCCCCTTCCCTTCTTTCCACTCAGTAGATGGGCCAGAGAACAAGTTTCTCCACCCCTCTGGCCTTCCATTGCCTTACCTGTAAAACAAGAGTGTCTTCCGGGGTTCTCAAGAGCATCAGCTATAGAATGATGCGGACATGAGTCATCATCCGTAGAGACTGTCTACACATTGTTATTACGTGCAGCTTGAGCCACAAACCCACGCTGGACGTGGCCTGTTCCAGCAAGCTAGCCTTCCCTAAGTGGGTTGTGCTCACTAACTCAGCCAGCGTTGGTTACCTGCCCCCCAGATACACCCGCCCTCCTCTGCCAGCGATGCCTCTGTCTGCTCTGCCCTCCACCATAGCGTCCTTCAGAACTCCGAGTGAGCAGTGGTCTGAGGCTTTTTACTTGAAAAGAACAGAAATGCAGCCGGAGCGCTGTAAAGGAGCACAGGGCGGGGTACAGAGGTCTCCATGGCCTCAGCACAGGAGGTGCAGCTGTGGACACAACAGCCCTTCCCACCTCCCCTTGGGACTCTGTGGTTTCTGGACTCACCTCAGCTCTACATTCTTCCTGCAGTGATCTTGGGTTTTACTTCGCCTTGTCCTTGGCTCCCCAGTGGCTTTGGTTTTACCATGGTGCTTGCCCTGAAGCTACGACAACACTGCTCCAGCGTCCATTGTCACCAGAGGAAGACTTAGATTAGTTCTCAAGTTGCGTATGTGCTCTGTCCCATCAGCCAGAGCAGGACTGGGGAGTGCCCTTCAACATACACAGGCTGCTTGGACTCTGAGAATTGGGACTTGTTGCTATCTTTTTTGTTTTGAAATAATTATTATTACTTTAAATATTTTATTTATTTGAGAGAGGGAAAGAGAGAAAGAGGCAGTTAGAGAGAGAACGGGCATGCCAGGACTTCTAGCCACTGCAAACAACCTCTAGATGCATGTGCCACCTTGTGTATATCTGGCTTACGTGGGTCCTGAGGACTCAAACCTGGGTCCTTAGGCTTCACAGGCAAGCACCTTAACTGCCAAGCCCCTGTAACTATCTTTTGTATGATCTGGGTGCCTAAACTTCTTCCTTCGTGATCTAAAATTGGGTGTGAATTTCTGTTATTTGTATTTTTTAATATTTTATTTGTGAGAGAGCATGCATGCATGGGTATGCCAGGGCCTTTTGCCACTTCAAACAAGCTCCAGATGCATGCACCACTCTGTGGGTCTGATCCTAGGTTTAGATACTGGGGAATTGAACCAGGGCTGGCAGGCTTACAAACAAGTTCCTTTAACTGCTGAACTATCACTCCAGCCCCTAAAATGGGTATGAATTTTTGAAGGAGCCATGAATCATTCAGGGCTAGCTTTACTACATGATAAGACAACCTAGGATATGTTATAGGTCAAAATAAAGTGATAGCTGTGAAGTCATGAGCTTTTGTTTGTTTATAGTCAGCAAAGGGGGGTTTTAAAATGTTGTTTGTGGGTTGAGAGATGGCTCAGCATTTATCAGTCCTTGCAAAGCCCACCAGCTTGGGTTTGATTGTTCAGTACTCACATACATCGAGGTGCACAAAGTGGCACATGCATCTGGAGTTCATTTGCAGCTGCAAGAGGCCCTGGCATGCCTATTCTCTCTGTTCACAAGTAAATAAATGTTTAAAAAA